>NW_027476274.1:0-356754 GCF_051020955.1 Megalopta genalis | reverse complement strand
AACCTTCTACATCGCATTGATTTGAAGCTAAATCATGTGTTTCGCTTGGATTTGAAGCTAAGCCTTCTATTTCGCATGGCTTTAAAGCTAAATGATGTGTATCGCATGGATTTTGAAGCGAACTCGTTTGGTTCGTCTGCATTTGAAGCTATATCACTTATATCCCAAGTGTTTGATGCTAAATCATTTGTTCCGCATCGATTTGAAGCTATGCCTTGTACTTCGCATTGATTTGAAGCTAAATCATTTGTGTCGCAAGGATTTAAAGCTAAACCTTCTACATCGTATCGATTTGAAGCAAAATGATATGTCTCGCATGGCTTTTGAAGCTACCCCGTTTGAATCGTCTGCATTTGCAGCTATATCACTTATATCCGAAGTGTTTGAAGGTCAATCATTTGTCTTACATGGATTTGAATCTAAACCTTCTACATCGCATTAATTTGAAACTAAATCATGAGTTTCGCTTGAATTTGAAGCTAAACCTTCTACATCGCATTGATTTGCAGCTGAATATTGTGTTTCGCATGGACTTGAAACTAACTCGTTTGTTTCGTCTGCAGCTTAAGCTATATCACCTATATCCCAAGTGTTTGAAGCTCAATCATTTGTGTCGCATGGAGTTGAAGCTAAACCTTCTACATCGCATAGATTTGAAGCTAAATCATGTGTTTCGCTTGGATGTGAAGCAAACTCGTTTGTTTAATCTGCATTTGAAGCTATATCACTCATATCGCAAGTATCTGAAGCTAAATCATATGTTTCGCTTGGATTTGAAGCTAAACCTTCTACAATGCATTGATTTGCAGCTAAATCATGTGTTTCGCATGGATTTGAAGGTAACTCGTTTGTTTCGTCTGCATTTGAAACTATATAATTTATATCGCAAGGATTTGAATCCAAATCATTTGTGTAGCATGGATTTGATGCTAAACCTTCTACCTAGCATTGATTTGCAGCTAAATCATGTGTTTCGCATGGATTTGAAGGTAACTCGTTAGTTTCGCCTGCATTTGATGCTATATCACTTATATCGCAAGTATCTGAAGCTAAATCATTTGCTTCGCATGGATTTGAAGCTAAACCTTCTACATCGCATTGATTTGCAGCTAAATCATGTGTTTCGCATGGATTTGAAGCTAAACCTTCTACATCACATCGATTTGAAGCTAAATCATGTGTTCCGCTTGGATTTCAAGCTAACTCGTTTGTTTCGTCTGCGTTTGAAGCTATATCATTTATATCGCAAGGATTTGAAGCCAAATCATTTGTGTCGCATGGATTTGAAGCTAAACCTTCTACATCGCATTGATTTGATGCTACATCATGTGTACCGCATGGATTTGCATCTAAACCTTCTTCATCGCATTGATTTGCAGCTAAATCATGCGTTTCGCATGGATTTTGAAGCTATCCCGTTTGATTCGTCTGCATTTGCAGCTATATCACTTATATCCGAAGTGTTTGAAGCTAAATCATTTGTTTCGCATGGATTTGAATCTAAACCTTCTACATCGCATTGATTTGAAGCTAAATCATGTGTTTCGCTTGGAATTGAAGCTATACCTTCTACATCGCTTTGATTTGAAGCTAAATCATGTGTTTTGCATGGATTTTATGCTAACTCGTTTGTTTCCCCTGCATTTGAAGCTATATCACTTATATCCCAAGTGTTTGATGCTAAATCATTTGTTTCGCATGGATTTGTATCTAAACCTTCTACATCTCATTGATTTGATGCTAAATCATTTGTTTCGCATGGATTTGAAGCTAAACCTTCTACATCGTATCGATTTGAAGCTAAATGATATGTATCGCATGGATTTTGAAGCTATCCCGTTTGATTCGTCTGCATTTGCAGTTATATCACTTATATCACAAGTGTTTGAAGCTAAATCATGTGTTTCGCATGGATTTGAAGCTAACTCGTTCGTTTCGCCTGCATTTGGTGCTATATCACATATATCGCAAGTGTTTGAAGCTAAATCATTTGTTTCGCAGGGTTTTGAAGCTAAACCTTCTACATCATATCGATTTGAAGCTAAATGATATGTATCGCATGGATTTTGAAGCTATCCCATTTGATTCGTCTGCATTTGCAGCTGTATCACTTATATCACAAGTGTTTGAAGCCTAATCATTTGTTTCGCATGGATTTGAATCTAAATCTTCTACATCGCATTGATTTGAAGCTAAATCATGTGTTTCGCTTGGATTTGAAGCTAAACCTTCTATTTCGCATGGATTTAAAGCTAAATGATGTGTATCGCATGGATTTTGAAGCGAACTCGTTTGGTTCGTCTGCATTTGAAGCTATATCACTTATATCCCAAGTGTTTGATGCTAAATCATTTGTTTCGAGTGGATTTGAAGCTAAACCTTCTACATCGTATTGATTTGAAGCTGAAACATTTGTTTTGCATGGATTTGATCCTAAGCCTTCTATTTCGCATGGATTGAAAGCTAAATGATGTGAATCGCATGGATTTTGAAGCTGACTCGTTTGATTCGTCTGCATTTGAAGCTATATTACTTATATCCCAAGTGTTTGATGCTGAATCATTTGTTTCGCATGGATTTGACGCTAAACCTTCTACATCGCATTGATTTGAATTTAAATCATGTGTTTCGCTTGGATTTGAAGCTAATCCTTCTACATCGAATTGATTTGAAGAAAAATCATGTGTTTTGCTTGGATTTCTTGCTAACTCGTTCGTTTCGCCTGCATTTGATGCTATATCACTTATATCGCAAGTATCTGTAGCTAAATCATTTGTTTCGCATGGATTTGGAGCTAAACCTTCTACATCGTATTGATTTGAAGCTAACTCATTTGTTTCGCATGGATTTGAAGCTAAACATTCTACATCGCATGGATTTGAAGCTAAGCCTTCTATTTCGCATGGATTTAATGATAAATGATGTGTATCGCATGGATATTGAAGCTAACTCGTTTGATTCGTCTGCATTTGAAGCTATATCACTTATACCCCAAGTGTTTGATGCTAAATCATTTGTTTCTCATGGATTTGAAGCTAAACCTTCTACATCGCATTGATTTGAAGCTAAATCATGTGTTTCGCTTGGATTTGAAGCTAAGCCTTCTATTTCGCATGGCTTTAAAGCTAAATGGTGTGTATCGCATGGATTTTGAAGCGAACTCGTTTGGTTCGTCTGCATTTGAAGCTATATCACTTATATCCCAAGTGTTTGATCCTAAATCATTTGTTCCGCATCGATTTGAAGCTATGCCTTGTACTTCGCATTGATTTGAAGCTAAATCATTTGTGTCGCAAGGATTTAAAGCTAAACCTTCTACATCGTATCGATTTGAAGCAAAATGATATGTCTCGCATGGCTTTTGAAGCTACCCCGTTTGAATCGTCTGCATTTGCAGCTATATCACTTATATCCGAAGTGTTTGAAGGTCAATCATTTGTCTTACATGGATTTGAATCTAAACCTTCTACATCGCATTAATTTGAAACTAAATCATGAGTTTCGCTTGAATTTGAAGCTAAACCTTCTACATCGCATTGATTTGCAGCTGAATATTGTGTTTCGCATGGACTTGAAACTAACTCGTTTGTTTCGTCTGCAGCTTAAGCTATATCACCTATATCCCAAGTGTTTGAAGCTCAATCATTTGTGTCGCATGGAGTTGAAGCTAAACCTTCTACATCGCATAGATTTGAAGCTAAATCATGTGTTTCGCTTGGATGTGAAGCAAACTCGTTTGTTTAATCTGCATTTGAAGCTATATCACTCATATCGCAAGAATCTGAAGCTAAATCATATGTTTCGCTTGGATTTGAAGGTAAACCTTCTACAATGCATTGATTTGCAGCTAAATCATGTGTTTTGCATGGATTTTATGCTAACTCGTTTGTTTCCCCTGCATTTGAAGCTATATCACTTATATCCCAAGTGTTTGATGCTAAATCATTTGTTTCGCATGGATTTGTATCTAAACCTTCTACATCTCATTGATTTGATGCTAAATCATTTGTTTCGCATGGATTTGAAGCTAAACCTTCTACATCGTATCGATTTGAAGCTAAATGATATGTATCGCATGGATTTTGAAGCTATCCCGTTTGATTCGTCTGCATTTGCAGTTATATCACTTATATCACAAGTGTTTGAAGCTAAATCATGTGTTTCGCATGGATTTGAAGCTAACTCGTTCGTTTCGCCTGCATTTGGTGCTATATCACATATATCGCAAGTGTTTGAAGCTAAATCATTTGTTTCGCAGGGTTTTGAAGCTAAACCTTCTACATCATATCGATTTGAAGCTAAATGATATGTATCGCATGGATTTTGAAGCTATCCCATTTGATTCGTCTGCATTTGCAGCTGTATCACTTATATCACAAGTGTTTGAAGCTAAATCATTTGTTTCGCATGGATTTGAATCTAAATCTTCTACATCGCATTGATTTGAAGCTAAATCATGTGTTTCGCTTGGATTTGAAGCTAAACCTTCTATTTCGCATGGATTTAAAGCTAAATGATGTGTATCGCATGGATTTTGAAGCGAACTCGTTTGGTTCGTCTGCATTTGAAGCTATATCACTTATATCCCAAGTGTTTGATGCTAAATCATTTGTTTCGAGTGGATTTGAAGCTAAACCTTCTACATCGTATTGATTTGAAGCTGAAACATTTGTTTTGCATGGATTTGATCCTAAGCCTTCTATTTCGCATGGATTGAAAGCTAAATGATGTGAATCGCATGGATTTTGAAGCTGACTCGTTTGATTCGTCTGCATTTGAAGCTATATCACTTATATCCCAAGTGTTTGATGCTGAATCATTTGTTTCGCATGGATTTGACGCTAAACCTTCTACATCGCATTGATTTGAATTTAAATCATGTGTTTCGCTTGGATTTGAAGCTAATCCTTCTACATCGAATTGATTTGAAGAAAAATCATGTGTTTTGCTTGGATTTCTTGCTAACTCGTTCGTTTCGCCTGCATTTGATGCTATATCACTTATATCACAAGTGTTTGAAGCTAAATCATGTGTTTCGCCTGGATTTGAAGCTAACTCGTTCGTTTCGCCTGCATTTGGTGCTATATCACATATATCGCAAGTGTTTGAAGCTAAATCATTTGTTTCGCAGGGTTTTGAAGCTAAACCTTCTACATCATATCGATTTGAAGCTAAATGATATGTATCGCATGGATTTTGAAGCTATCCCATTTGATTCGTCTGCATTTGCAGCTGTATCACTTATATCACAAGTGTTTGAAGCTAAATCATTTGTTTCGCATGGATTTGAATCTAAATCTTCTACATCGCATTGATTTGAAGCTAAATCATGTGTTTCGCTTGGATTTGAAGCTAAACCTTCTATTTCGCATGGATTTAAAGCTAAATGATGTGTATCGCATGGATTTTGAAGCGAACTCGTTTGGTTCGTCTGCATTTGAAGCTATATCACTTATATCCCAAGTGTTTGATGCTAAATCATTTGTTTCGAGTGGATTTGAAGCTAAACCTTCTACATCGTATTGATTTGAAGCTGAAACATTTGTTTTGCATGGATTTGATCCTAAGCCTTCTATTTCGCATGGATTGAAAGCTAAATGATGTGAATCGCATGGATTTTGAAGCTGACTCGTTTGATTCGTCTGCATTTGAAGCTATATCACTTATATCCCAAGTGTTTGATGCTGAATCATTTGTTTCGCATGGATTTGACGCTAAACCTTCTACATCGCATTGATTTGAATTTAAATCATGTGTTTCGCTTGGATTTGAAGCTAATCCTTCTACATCGAATTGATTTGAAGAAAAATCATGTGTTTTGCTTGGATTTCTTGCTAACTCGTTCGTTTCGCCTGCATTTGATGCTATATCACTTATATCGCGAGTATCTGTAGCTAAATCATTTGTTTCGCATGGATTTGGAGCTAAACCTTCTACATCGTATTGATTTGAAGCTAACTCATTTGTTTCGCATGGATTTGAAGCTAAACATTCTACATCGCATGGATTTGAAGCTAAGCCTTCTATTTCGCATGGATTTAATGATAAATGATGTGTATCGCATGGATATTGAAGCTAACTCGTTTGATTCGTCTGCATTTGAAGCTATATCACTTATACCCCAAGTGTTTGATGCTAAATCATTTGTTTCTCATGGATTTGAAGCTAAACCTTCTACATCGCATTGATTTGAAGCTAAATCATGTGTTTCGCTTGGATTTGAAGCTAAGCCTTCTATTTCGCATGGCTTTAAAGCTAAATGATGTGTATCGCATGGATTTTGAAGCGAACTCGTTTGGTTCGTCTGCATTTGAAGCTATATCACTTATATCCCAAGTGTTTGATGCTAAATCATTTGTTTCGCATGGATTTGAAGCTAAACCTTCTACATCGTATTGATTTGAAGCTGAAACATTTGTTTTGCATGGATTTGAAGCTAAGCCTTCTATTTCGCATGGATTGAAAGCTAAATGATGTGAATCGCATGGATTTTGAAGCTAACTCGCTTGATTCGTCTGCATTTGAAGCTATATCACTTATATCCCAAGTGTTTGATGCTGAATCATTTGTTTCGCATGGATTTGACGCTAAACGTTCTACATTGCATTGATTTGAAGTTAAATCATGTGTTTCGCTTGGATTTAAAGCTAAGCCTTCTACATCGCTTTGATTTGAAGCTAAATCATGTGTACCGCATGGATTTTGAAGCTGACTTGTTTGATTCGTCTGCATTCGATGCTACATCAATTACATCGCAAGCATCTGAACCTAAATCATTTGTTTCGCATGGATTTGTAGCAAAACCTTCTACATCGTATCGATTTGAAGCTAAATGATATGTATCGCATGGATTTTGAAGCTATTCCGTTTGATTCGTCTGCATTTGCAGCTATATCACTTATATCCGAAGTGTTTGAAGCTAAATCATTTGTTTCGCATGGATTTGAATCTAAACCTTCTACATCGCATTGATTTGAAGCTAAATCATGTGTTTCGCTTGGATTTGAAGCTATACCTTCTACATCGCTTTGATTTGAAGCTAAATCATGTGTTTTGCATGGATTTTATGCTAACTCGTTTGTTTCGCCTGCATTTGAAGCTATATCACTTATATCCCAAGTGTTTGATGCTAAATCATTTGTTCCGCATCGATTTGAAGCTATGCCTTGTACTTCGCATTGATTTGAAGCTAAATCATTTGTGTCGCATGGATTTAAAGCTAAACCTTCTACATCGTATCGATTTGAAGCAAAATGATATGTCTCGCATGGCTTTTGAAGCTACCCCGTTTGAATCGTCTGCATTTGCAGCTATATCACTTATATCCGAAGTGTTTGAAGGTCAATCATTTGTCTTACATGGATTTGAATCTAAACCTTCTACATCGCATTAATTTGAAACTAAATCATGAGTTTCGCTTGAATTTGAAGCTAAACCTTCTACATCGCATTGATTTGCAGCTGAATATTGTGTTTCGCATGGACTTGAAACTAACTCGTTTGTTTCGTCTGCAGCTTAAGCTATATCACCTACATCCCAAGTGTTTGTAGCTCAATCATTTGTGTCGCATGGATTTGAAGCTAAACCATCTACATCGCATAGATTTGAAGCTAAATCATGTGTTTCGCTTGGATGTGAAACAAACTCGTTTGTTTAATCTGCATTTGAAGCTATATCACTCATATCGCAAGTATCTGAAGCTAAATCATATGTTTCGCTTGGATTTGAAGCTAAACCTTCTACAATGCATTGATTTGCAGCTAAATCATGTGTTTCGCATGGATTTGAAGGTAACTCGTTTGTTTCGTCTGCATTTGAAACTATATAATTTATATCGCAAGGATTTGAATCCAAATCATTTGTGTAGCATGGATTTGATGCTAAACCTTCTACATAGCATTGATTTGCAGCTAAATCATGTGTTTCGCATGGATTTGAAGGTAACTCGTTAGTTCCGCCTGCATTTGATGCTATATCACTTATATCGCAAGTATCTGAAGCTAAATCATTTGCTTCGCATGGATTTGAAGCTAAACCTTCTACATCGCATTGATTTGCAGCTAAATCATGTGTTTCGCATGGATTTGAAGCTAAACCTTCTACATGGCATTGATTTGAAGCTAAATCATGTGATTCGTTTGGATTTGAGGCTAGCTCGTTTGTTTCGCCTGCATTTGAAGCAATGTCACTTATATCGCAAGTGTCTGAAGCTAAGTCATTGGTTTCGCATGGATTTGAAGCTAAACCTTCTGCATCGCATTAATTTTAATTAAATCATGTGTTTCGCATGGAATTAAAGCTAACTGGTTTGTTTCGTCTGCATTTGGAGTTGTGCCACTTATATCGCTAGTATCTGAAATTAAACCATTGGTTTCGCATGGATTTGAAGCTAAACCTTATACTTCGCATTGATTTGTTGCTAAATCATGTGTTTCGCATGGAATTGAAGCTAACTGGTTTGTTTCGTCTGCATTTGAAGCTATATCACTTATATCGCAAGTGGCTGATGCTTAATCATTTGTGTCGCTTGGATTTGAAGCTAAACCTTCTACATAGCATTGAATTGAAGCTTAATCATGTGCTTTGCATGAATTTGATGCTAACTCGTTTGTTTCTCCTGCATTTGAAGCTATATCACTTATATCCCAAGTGTTTGCAGCTAAATCATTTGTTTCGCATGGATTTGAAGCTAAGCCTTCTCCTTCGCATCGATTTCAAGCTAAATGATGTGTATCGCATGGATTTTGAAGCTATCTCGTTTGATTCGTCTGCATTTGAAGCTATATCACTTATATACCAATTGTTGGAAGCTAAATCATTTGTTTCGCATAGATTTGAAGCAAAACCTTCTACATCGCATTGATTTGAACCTAAATCTTGTGTTTGGCTTGGATTTGAAGCTAAATATACCTACATCGCATTTATTTGAAGCTAAATCATGTGAATAGCACGGATTTTGAAGCTAACTCGTTTGTTTCGTCAGTATTTGAAGCTATACCACTTATATCCCAAGTGTTTGAAGCTATCTCTTTTGTTTCCCCTGCATTTGACGCTATGTCAGTTATATCGCAAGTATCTGATGTTAAATCATTTGTTTCTTATCGATTTGAAGTTAAACTTTCTACGTCGCATTGATTTGAAGCTAAGTCATGTGTTTCGCTTGGATTTGAAGCTATATCACTTATATCGCAAGTAGCTGATGCTTAATCATTTGTGTCGCTTGGATATGAAGCTAAACCTTCTACATAGCATTGAGTTGAAGCTTAATCATGTGTTTTGTATGAATTTGATGCTAACTCGTTTGTTTCTCCTGCATTTGAAGCTATATCACTTTTATCGCAAGCATTTGAAGCTAAATCATTCATTTCACATGGATTTGAAGCTAAACCTTCTACATCGCATTGATTCGAAGCTAAATCATGTGTTTCGCTTGGATATGATGCTAACTCGTATGTTTCCCCTGCATTTGAAGATATATCACTTATATCGCAAGAATCTGAAACTAAATAATTTCTTTCGCATGAATTTGTAGCTACACCTTCTGCATCGCATTGATTTGAAGATAAATCATGTTTTTCGCTTGTATTTGAAGCTAACCCGTTCGTTTCGCCTGCATTTGTAGCTATATCATTTATATCGCAAGTATTTGAAGCTAAATCATTTGTTTCGCATGGATTTGAAGCTAAACCTTCTACATCGCGTTGATTTGAAGCTAAATCATGTGAGTCGCATGGAGTTGAAGCTAGCTCGTTTGTTTCGCCTGCATTTAAACCTATTTCATTTATATCGCAACTATCTGAAGCCAAATCATTTGTGTCGCATGGATTTGAAACTAAACCTTCTACATAGCAATGATTTGAAGCTTAATCATGTGTATCACGTGGAGTTTGATGCTAACTCGGTTGTTTCGTCTACAGTTGAAGCTATATCACTTGTATCGCAAGTATCTGAAGCAAAATCATTTGTGTCGCATGGATCTGAAGCTAAAGCTTCTACATAGCATTGATTTGTAGCTGAATCATGTATTTTGCTTGGATTTAAAGCTAACTCATTTGCTTCGCCTGCATTTGAAGCTATATCACTTATATCGTAAGTATCTGAAGCTAAATCATTTTATCCGCATGGATTTGAAGCTACGCCTTCTACTACGCATTGATTTGGAGCTAAATCATTCGTTTGCCATGAATTTGGAGCTAACTCGTTCGTTTCACCTGCATTTGAAACTATGTCACTTATATCGCAAGTATCTGAACCTAAATCATTTGTGTCGCATTGATTTGAAGCTAAGCCTTCTACTTCGCATTGATTTGAAGCTAAGCCTTCTACTTCGCATTGATTTGAAGCTAAATCATTTGTGTATCATGTATTTGAAGATATTCCTTCTACTTCGCATTGATTTGAAGCTAAATCATGTGTTTCGTATGGATTTGAAGCTAACGCGTTTGTTTCGCCCGCATTTGAAGCTATATCATATATATCGCAAGTATCTGAAGGTAATCCATTGGTTTCGCATGGATTTAAAGCTAAATCATGTGTTTCGCATGGATTTGAAGCTAACTCTTTTGTTCGCCTGCATTTGAAGCTATATCACTTACATCGCAAGCATTTGAAGCTAAATCATGTGTTTCACTTGTATTTGAAGCTAACCCGTTCGTTTCGCCTGCATTTTTAGCTATATCATTTATATCGCAAGTATTTGAAGCTAAATCATTTGTTTCGCATGAATTTGAAGCTGAACCTTCTACATCGCATTGATTTGAAGCCAAATCATGTGATTCTCTTGGATTTGAATCTAACTCGTTTGTTTCCTGTGCATCTGAAGCTATATCAAATATATCGCAAGTATCTGAAGCTAAATCATTGGTTTCGCATGCATTTGAAGCTCAGCCATCTACCTCGCATTGATTTGAAGCTAAATCATGTGTATCGCAAGGATTTTTAAACTAACTCGTTTGTTTCGTCTGCATTTGAAGCTATATCACTTATATCCCAAGTGTTTGATGCTAAATCAATTGTTTCGCATGGATTTGAAGCTAAACCTTCTACATCGGATTGATTCGAAGCTAAATCATGTGTTACGCTTGGATTTGAAGCTAAACCTTCTACATCGCATTGATTTGAAGCTAAATCATGTGTTTCGATTGTATATGAAGCTAACTCGTTTGTTTCGTCCGCATTTGAAGCTATATCACCTATATCCCAAGTGTTTGAAGCTCAATCATTTGTTTCGCATGGATTTGAAACTAAACCTTCTGCATCGCATTGATTTGCAGCTAAGTCATGTGTTGCGCTTGTGTTTGAAGCTAACTCGTTTGTTTCGTCTGCATTTGGAGCAATATCACTCATATCCGAAGTGTTTGATGTTATTCATTTGTGTCGCATTGATTTGAAGCTAATCCTTCTACATAGCATTGATTCGAAGCTTAATCATGTGTTTTGCATGGATTTGAAGCTAACTCGTTTGTTTCCCCTGCATTTGATGCTATATCACTTATATCGCAAGTATCTGAAGCTAAATCATTTGTTACGCATGGATTTCAAGTTAACTCGTTTGTTTCGTCTCCAATTGAAGCTATATCACTTATACCGCAAGTATTTGAAGGAAAATCATGTCTTTTGCATGGATTTGAAGCTAACTCGTTTGTTTCGTCTGCATTTGAAGCTATATCACTTATATCCCAAGAGTTTGAAGCTAAATCATTTGTTTCGCATGGATTTGAAGCTGAACCTTCTACATCGCATTGACTTGAAGCTAAATCATTTGTTCCGCATAGATTTGAAGATAAGCCTTCTACTTCGAATTGATTTTAATCTAAATTATGTGTATCGCGTGGATTTTGAAGCTAACTCGTTTGATTCGTCTGCATTTGAAGCAATATCACTCATATCCGAAGTGTTTGTTGTTAATCATTTGTGTCGCATTGATTTGAAGCTAATCCTTCTACATAGCATTGATTCGAAGCTTAATCATGTGTTTTGCATGGATTTGCAGCTAACTCGTTCGTTTCGCTTGCATGTGATGCTATATCACTTATATCGCAAGTATCTGAAGCTAAATCATTTGTTTCGCATGGATGCGAAGCTAAACCTTCTACATCGCATTGATTTGCTGTTAAATCATGTGTTTTGCATGGATTTGAAGCTAAACCTTCTACTTCGCATTGATTTGAAGCACAATCATGTGTTTTGCATGGATTTGAAGTTAATTCGTTCGTTTCGCATGCAGTTGAAGCTACACCATTTATATCGCTAGTATTTGAAGCTAAATCATTTGTGTCGAATGGATTTGAAACTAAACCTTCTACATCACATTGATTTGCAGCTAAGTCAAGCTTTTCGCACGGATTTGAAGCTAACTCGTTTGTTTCGTCTGCATTTGAATCTATATGACTCATATCACAAGTGATTGAATCGAAATCATTTGTTTCGCATGGATTTGAAGCTAAACCTTCTACATCGCATAGGTTTGAAGCTTAATCATGTGTTTTTCATGGATTTGAAGCTAACTCGCTGTTCCGTCTGCATTTGTAGCTATATCACTCATATCCCAAGTGTTTGATGCTAAATCAATTGTCTCGCAAGGATTTGAAGCTAATCCTTCTACATCGGATTGATTTGAAGCTAAATCATGTGAGTCGCATGGAGTTGAAGCTAGCTCGTTTGTTTCGCCTGCATTTAAACCTATTTCATTTATATCGCAACTATCTGAAGCCAAATCATTTGTGTCGCATGGATTTGAAACTAAACCTTCTACATAGCAATGATTTGAAGCTTAATCATGTGTATGACGTGGAGTTTGATGCTAACTCGGTTGTTTCGTCTACAGTTGAAGCTATATCACTTGTATCGCAAGTATCTGAAGCAAAATCATTTGTGTCGCATGGATCTGAAGCTAAAGCTTCTACATAGCATTGATTTGTAGCTGAATCATGTATTTTGCTTGGATTTAAAGCTAACTCATTTGCTTCGCCTGCATTTGAAGCTATATCACTTATATCGCAAGTATCTGAAGCTTAATCATTTGTGCCGCATGGATTTGAAGCTAAACCTTCTACGTAGCATTGATTTGAAGCTTAATCATGTGTTTTGCATGGATTTGGAGCTAACTCGTTTGTTTCGTCGGCATTTGAAACTATATAATTTATATCGCACGGATTTGAAGCCAAATAATTTGTGTCCCATGGATTTGAAGCTAAACCTTCTACATCGCATTGATTTTATGCTACATCATGTGTACCGCATGGACTTGCATCTAAACCTTCTTCATCGCATTGATTTGCAGCTAAATCATGCGTTTCGCATGGATTTTGAAGCTAACTCGTTTGATTTGTCAGCATTTGAAGCTATATCAATTATATAGCAAGTATCTGAAGCTAAATAATTTGTGTCGCAAGTATTTGAAGCTAAACCTTCTACATCACATCGATTTGAAGCTAAATCATGTGATCCGCTTGGATTTGAACGTATCTCGTTTGTTTCGTCTGCATTTGAAGCTATATCATTTATATCGCAAGTATCTGAAGCTAAATCATTTGTGCCGCATGGATTTGAAGCTAAACCTTCTACGTAGCATTGATTTGAAGCTTAATCATGTGTTTTGCATGGATTTGAAGCTAACTCGTTTGTTTCGTCTGCATTTGAAACTATATAATTTATATCGCAAGGATTTGAAGCCAAATCATTTGTGTCCCATGGATTTGAAGCTAAACCTTCTACATCGCATTGATTTTATGCTACATCATGTGTACCGCATGGATTTGCATCTAAACCATCTTCATCGCATTGATTTGCAGCTAAATCATGCGTTTCGCATGGATTTTGAAGATAACTCGTTTGATTCGCCTGCATTTGAAGCTATATCTCTTATATAGCAAGTATCTGAAGCTAAATAATTTGTGTCGCATGGATTTGATGCTAATCCTTCTACATAGCATTGATTTGCAGCTAAATCATGTGTTTCGCATGGATTTGAAGGTAACTCGTTAGTTCCGCCTGCATTTGATGCTATATCACTTATATCGCAAGTATCTGAACCCAAATCATTTGTTTCGCATGGATTTCAAGCTAAACCCTCTACATCCCATTGATTTGGAGCTAAATCATTTGTTTCGCAAGTATTTGAAGCTAAACCGTCTACATCACATCGATTTGAAGCTAAATCATGTGATCAGCTTGGATTTGAACGTATCTCGTTTGTTTCGTCTGCATTTGAAGCTATATCATTTATATCGCAAGTATCTCAAGCTAAATCATTTGTGCCGCATGGATTTGAAGCTAAACCTTCTACGT
This sequence comes from Megalopta genalis, assembly GCF_051020955.1. Lineage (NCBI taxonomy): Eukaryota > Metazoa > Arthropoda > Insecta > Hymenoptera > Halictidae > Megalopta > Megalopta genalis. The sequence continues at coordinate 342,465 of NW_027476274.1, read as the reverse complement.
AGCATTGATTTGAAGCTTAATCAGGTGTTTTGCATGGATTTGAAGCTAACTCGTTTGTTTCGTCTGCATTTGATGCTATATAATTTATATCGCAAGGATTTGAAGCCAAATCATTTGTGTCCCATGGATTTGAAGCTAAACCTTCTACAACGCATTGATTAGATGCTAGATCATGTGTACCGCATGGATTTGCATCTAAACCTTCTTCGTCGCATTGATTTGCAGCTAAATCATGCGTTTCGCATGGATTTTGAAGCTAACTCGTTTGATTCGTCTGCATTTGAAGCTATATCACTTATATAGCAAGTATCTGAAGCTAAATAATTTGTGTCGCATGGATTTGATGCTAAACCTTCTACATAGCATTGATTTGCAGCTAAATCATGTGATTCGCATGGATTGGAAGCTAACTCGTTTGTTTCGTCTGCATTTGAAGCTGTATCACTTATATCGCAAGTATATAAAGCTAAATCATTTGTTTCGCATGGATTTGCAGCTAACTCGGTTGTTTCGTCTGCATTTAAAGCTATATCACATATATTCCAAGCGTTTGAAGCTAAATCATTTGTTTCGCATGGATTTGAAGCTATATCACTTATATCCCAAGCGTTTGAAGCTAAATCATTTGTTTCGCAAGTATTTGAAGCTAAACCTTCTACATAGCATTGATTTGAAGCTTAATCATGTGTTTTGCATAGATTTGAAGCTAAGTCGTCTGTTTCTCCTGCATTTGAAGCTATATCACTTATATCGCAAGTATCTGAAGCTAAATCATTTGCTTCGCATGGATTTGAAGCTAAACCTTCTACATCGCATTGATTTGCAGCTAAATCATGTGTTTCGCATGGATTTGAAGCTAAACCTTCTACATCACATCGATTTGAAGCTAAATCATGCGTTGCGCTTGGATTTGAAGCTAACTCGTTTGTTTCGTCTGCATTTGAAACTATATAATTTATATCGCAAGGATTTGAAGCCAAATCATTTGTGTCCCATGGATTTGAAGCTAAACCTTCTACATCGCATTGATTTTATGCTACATCATGTGTACCGCATGGATTTGCATCTAAACCTTCTTCATCGTATTGATTTGCAGCTAAATCATGCGTTTCGCATGGATTTTGAAGCTAACTCGTTTGAATCGTCTGCATTTGAAGCAATATCACTTATATAGCAAGTATCTGAAGCGAAATAATTTGTGTCGCATGGATTTGAAGCTAAACCTTCTACATCGCATTGATTTGCAGCTAAATCATGTGTTTCGCATGGATTTGAAGCTAAACCTTCTACATCACATCGATTTGAAGCTAAATGATGTGTATCGCATGGATTTTGAAGCTATCTCGTTTGATTCGTCTGCATTTGAAGCTATATCACTTATATACCAATTGTTGGAAGCTAAATCATTTGTTTCGCATAGATTTGAAGCAAAACCTTCTATATCGCATTGATTTGAACCTAAATCTTGTGTTTGGCTTGGATTTGAAGCTAAATATACCTACATCGCATTTATTTGAAGCTAAATCATGTGAATAGCACGGATTTTGAAGCTAACTCGTTTGTTTCGTCAGTATTTGAAGCTATACCACTTATATCCCAAGTGTTTGAAGCTATCTCGTTTGTTTCCCCTGCATTTGACGCTATGTCAGTTATATCGCAAGTATCTGATGTTAAATCATTTGTTTCTTATCGATTTGAAGTTAAACTTTCTACGTCGCATTGATTTGAAGCTAAGTCATGTGTTTCGCTTGGATTTGAAGCTATATCACTTATATCGCAAGTAGCTGATGCTTAATCATTTGTGTCGCTTGGATATGAAGCTAAACCTTCTACATAGCATTGAGTTGAAGCTTAATCATGTGTTTTGTATGAATTTGATGCTAACTCGTTTGTTTCTCCTGCATTGAAGCTATATCACTTATATCCCAAGTGTATGCAGCTAAATCATTTGTTTCGCATGGATTTGAAGATAACTCTTTTGTTCGCCTGTATTTGAAGCTATATCACTTTTATCGCAAGCATTTGAAGCTAAATCATTCGTTTCACATGGATTTGAAGCTAAACCTTCTACATCGCATTGATTCGAAGCTAAATCATGTGTTTCGCTTGGATATGATGCTAACTCGTATGTTTCCCCTGCATTTGAAGCTATATCACTTATATCGCAAGAATCTGAAACTAAATAATTTCTTTCGCATGAATTTGTAGCTACACCTTCTGCATCGCATTGATTTGAAGATAAATCATGTTTTTCGCTTGTATTTGAAGCTAACCCGTTCGTTTCGCCTGCATTTGTAGCTATATCATTTATATCGCAAGTATTTGAAGCTAAATCATTTGTTTCGCATGGATTTGAAGCTAAACCTTCTACATCGCATTGATGTGAAGCTAAATCATGTGTTTCGCTTGGATTTGAAGCTATACCTTCTACATCGCTTTGATTTGAAGCTAAATCATGTGTTTTGCATGGAATTAATGCTAACTCGTTTGTTTCCCCTGCATTTGAAGCTATTTCGGTTATATCGCAAGTATCTGATGCTAAATCATTTGTTTCGCATGGATTTGAAGCTAAACCTTCTACATCGCATTGATTTGCATCTAAATCATGTGTTTCGCATGGATTTGAAGCTAACTCGTTCGTTTCGCCTGCATTTGATGCTATATCCCTTATATCTCAAGTGTTTGAAGCTAAATAATTTGTTTCGCATGGATTTGAAGCTAAACCTTCTACATCGCATTGATTTGAAGCTAAATGATGTGTTTCGCTTGGATTTGAAGCTATACCTTCTACATCGCATTGATTTGCAGCTAAATCATGTGTTTCGCATGGATTTGGAGCTAACTCGTTCGTATCGCCTGCATTTGATGCTATATCACTTATATCGCAAGTGTTTGAAGCTAAATCATTTGTTTCGCATGGATTTGAAGCTAAACCTTCTACATCGCATTGATGTGAAGCTAAATCATGTGTTTCGCTTGGATTTGAAGCTATACCTTCTACATCGCATTGATTTGCAGCTAAATCATGTGTTTCGCATGGAATTGATGCTAACTCGTTTGTTTCCCCTGCATTTGAAGCTATTTCAGTTTTATCGCAAGTATCTGATGCTAAATCATTTGTTTCGCATGGATTTGAAGCTAAGCCTTCTACTTCGTGTCGATTTGAAGTTAAATGATTTGTATCGCATGGATTTTGAAGCTTCCCCGTTTGATTCGTCTGCATTTCCTGCTATATCACTTATATCCCAAGTGTTTGTAGGTAAATCATTTGTTTCGCATGGATTTGAGGCTAAACCTTCTACATCGTATTGATTTGAAGCTAAATCATTTGTTTCGCATGGATTTGGATCTATAACTTCTACATCGCATTGATTTGAAGCTAAATCATGTGTTTCGTTTGGATTTGAAGATATACCTTCTACATCGCTTTGATTTGAAGCTAAATCATGTGTTTTGCATGGAATTGATGCTAACTCGTTTGTTTCCCCTGCATTTGAAGCTATTTCGGTTATATCGCAAGTATCTGATGCTAAATCATTTGTCTCGCATGGATTTGAAGTTAAACCTTCTACATCGCATTGATTTGAAGGTAAATCATGTGTTGCGCTTGGATTTGAATCTATACCTTCTACATCGCATTGATTTGAAGCTAAATCATGTGTTTCGTTTGGATTTGAAGATATACCTTGTACATCGCTTTGATTAGCAGCTAAATCATGTGTTTCGCATGGAATTGATGCTAACTCGTTTGTTTCCCCTGCATTTGAAGCTATTTCAGTTATATCGCAAGTATCTGATGCTAAATCATTTGTTTCGCATGGATTTGAAGCTAAGCCTTCTACTTCGTATCGACTTGAAGTTAAATGAAATGTATCGCATGGATTTTGAAGCTTCCCCGTTTGATTCGTCTGCATTTCCTGCTTTATCACTTATATCCCAAGTGTTTGTAGGTAAATCATTTGTTTCGCATGGATTTGAGGCTAAACCTTCTACATCGTATTGATTTGAAGCTAAATCATGTGTTGCGCTTGGATTTGAATCTATAACTTCTACATCGCATTGATTTGAAGCTAAATCATGTGTTTCGCTTGGATTTGAAGCTATACCTTCTACATCGCTTTGATTTGAAGCTAAATCATGTGTTTTGCATGGAATTAATGCTAACTCGTTTGTTTCCCCTGCATTTGAAGCTATTTCGGTTATATCGCAAGTATCTGATGCTAAATCATTTGTTTCGCATGGATTTGAAGCTAAACCTTCTACATCGCATTGATTTGCATCTAAATCATGTGTTTCGCATGGATTTGAAGCTAACTCGTTCGTTTCGCCTGCATTTGATGCTATATCCCTTATATCTCAAGTGTTTGAAGCTAAATAATTTGTTTCGCATGGATTTGAAGCTAAACCTTCTACATCGCATTGATTTGAAGCTAAATGATGTGTTTCGCTTGGATTTGAAGCTATACCTTCTACATCGCATTGATTTGCAGCTAAATCATGTGTTTCGCATGGATTTGGAGCTAACTCGTTCGTTTCGCCTGCATTTGATGCTATATCACTTATATCGCAAGTGTTTGAAGCTAAATCATTTGTTTCGCATGGATTTGAAGCTAAACCTTCTACATCGCATTGATGTGAAGCTAAATCATGTGTTTCGCTTGGATTTGAAGCTATACCTTCTACATCGCATTGATTTGCAGCTAAATCATGTGTTTCGCATGGAATTGATGCTAACTCGTTTGTTTCCCCTGCATTTGAAGCTATTTCAGTTTTATCGCAAGTATCTGATGCTAAATCATTTGTCTCGCATGGATTTGAAGTTAAACCTTCTACATCGCATTGATTTGAAGGTAAATCATGTGTTGCGCTTGGATTTGAATCTATACCTTCTACATCGCATTGATTTGAAGCTAAATCATGTGTTTCGTTTGGATTTGAAGATATACCTTGTACATCGCTTTGATTAGCAGCTAAATCATGTGTTTCGCATGGAATTGATGCTAACTCGTTTGTTTCCCCTGCATTTGAAGCTATTTCAGTTATATCGCAAGTATCTGATGCTAAATCATTTGTTTCGCATGGATTTGAAGCTAAGCCTTCTACTTCGTATCGACTTGAAGTTAAATGAAATGTATCGCATGGATTTTGAAGCTTCCCCGTTTGATTCGTCTGCATTTCCTGCTATATCACTTATATCCCAAGTGTTTGTAGGTAAATCATTTGTTTCGCATGGATTTGAGGCTAAACCTTCTACATCGTATTGATTTGAAGCTAAATCATGTGTTGCGCTTGGATTTGAATCTATAACTTCTACATCGCATTGATTTGAAGCTAAATCATGTGTTTCGTTTGGATTTGAAGATATACCTTCTACATCGCTTTGATTTGTAGCTAAATCATGTGTTTTGCATGGAATTAATGCTAACTCGTTTGTTTCCCCTACATTTGAAGCTATTTCGGTTATATCGCAAGTATCTGATGCTAAATCATTAATTTCGCATGGATTTGAAGCTAAACCTTCTACATCGCATTGATTTGCATCTAAATCATGTGTTTCGCATGGATTAGACGCTAACTCGTTCGTTTCGCCTGCATTTGATGCTATATCACTTATATCGCAAGTGTTTGAAGCTAAATCATTTGTTTCGCATGGATTTGAATCTATACTTTCTACATCGCATTGATTTGAAGCTAAATCATGTGTTTCGCTTGGATTTGAAGCTAACTCGTTAGTTTCACCTGCATTTGAAGCAATATCAATGTATCGCAAGTATCTGAACCTAAATCATTTGTTTCGCATGGATTTGCAGCTAAGCCTTCTACTTCGTATCGATTTGAAGTTAAATGATATGTATCGCATGGATTTTGAAGCTTCCCCGTTTGATTCGTCTGCATTTCCTGCTATATCACTTATATCCCAAGCGTTTGTAGGTAAATCATTTGTTTCGCATGGATTTGAAGCTAATCCTTCTACATAGCATTGATTCGAAGCTTAATCATGTGTTTTGCATGGATTTGAAGCTATCTCGTTTGTTTCCCCTGCATTTGATGCTATATCACTTATATCGCAAGTATCTGAAGCTATATCATTTGTTTCGCATGGATTTCAAGTTAACTCGTTTGTTTCGTCTCCAATTGAAGCTATATCACTTATACCGCAAGTATTTGAAGGAAAATCATGTCTTTTGCATGGATTTGAAGCTAACTCGTTTGTTTCGTCTGCATTTGAAGCTATATCACTTATATCCCAAGAGTTTGAAGCTAAATCATTTGTTTCGCATGGATTTGGAGCTGAACCTTCTACATCGCATTGACTTGAAGCTAAATCATTTGTTCCGCATAGATTTGAAGATAAGCCTTCTACTTCGAATTGATTTTAATCTAAATTATGTGTATCGCGAGGATTTTGAAGCTAACTCGTTTGATTCGTCTGCATTTGAAGCAATATCACTCATATCCGAAGTGTTTGTTGTTAATCATTTGTGTCGCATTGATTTGAAGCTAATCCTTCTCCATAGCATTGATTCGAAGCTTAATCATGTGTTTTGCATGGATTTGCAGCTAACTCGTTCGTTTCGCTTGCATGTGATGCTATATCACATATATCGCAAGTATCTGAAGCTAAATCATTTGTTTCGCATGGATGCGAAGCTAAACCTTCTACATCGCATTGATTTGCTGTTAAATCATGTGTTTTGCATGGATTTGAAGCTAAACCTTCTACTTCGCATTGATTTGAAGCACAATCATGTGTTTTGCATGGATTTGAAGTTAATTCGTTCGTTTCGCATGCAGTTGAAGCTACACCATTTATATCGCTAGTATTTGAAGCTAAATCATTTGTGTCGAATGGATTTGAAACTAAACCTTCTACATCGCATTGATTTGCAGCTAAGTCATGCTTTTCGCACGGATTTGAAGCTAACTCGTTTGTTTCGTCTGCATTTGAATCTATATGACTCATATCACAAGTGATTGAATCGAAATCATTTGTTTCGCATGGATTTGAAGCTAAACCTTCTACATCGCATAGGTTTGAAGCTTAATCATGTGTTTTGCATGGATTTGAAGCTAACTCGCTGTTGCGTCTGCATTTGTAGCTTTATCACTCATATCCCAAGTGTTTGATGCTAAATCAATTGTTTCGCAAGGATTTGAAGCTAAATCTTCTACATCGGATTGATTTGAAGCTAAATCATGTGTTACGCTTGGATTTGAAGCTAAACCTTCTAGATCGCATTGATTTGAAGCTAAATCATGTGTTTCGATTGTATATGAAGCTAAATCGTTTGTTTCGTCTGCATTTGAAGCTATATCACTTATATCGCAAGTATCTGAAGCTAAATCATTTGAGCAACATGGATTTGAAGCTAAACCTTCTACGTAACATTGATTTGAAGCTCAATCATGTGTTTTGCATGGATTTGAAGCTAACTCGTTTGTTTCGACTGCATTTGAAGCTATATCAATTATATCCCAAATGTATGAAGCTAAATCATTTGTTTCGCATGGATTTGAAGCTAAACCTTCTACATCGCATTGATTTGAAGCTAAATCATGTGTTTCGATTGTATTTGAAGCTAAATCGTTTGTTTCGTGTCCATTTCAAGCTAATCACTTATATAGCAAGTATCTGTAGCTAAATCATTTGTGTCGCATGGATTTGAAGATAGGGCTTCTACTTCGCATTGATTTGAAGCTAAGTCATGTTTTTCACTTGGATATGAAGCTAACTCGGTTGTTTAGTCTGCATTTGAAGCTAATCACTTATGTAGCAAGTATCTGAACCTAAATCATTTGTTTCGCATAGATTTGAAGCTAAACCTTCTACATCGCATTGATTTGAAGCTATATCACTTATATCCCAAGTGTTTGAAGCGAAATCATTTGTTTCGCATGGATTTGAAACTAAACCTTCTACATCGCATTAATTTGAAACTAAATCATGAGTTTCGCTTGAATTTGAAGCTAAACCTTCTACATCGCATTGATTTGCAGCTGAATCTTGTGTTTCGCATGGACTTGAAACTAACTCGTTTGTTTCGTCTGCAGCTTAAGCTATTTCACCTACATCCCAAGTGTTTGAAGCTCAATCATTTGTGTCGCATGGATTTGAAGCTAAACCTTCTACATCGCATAGATTTGAAGCTAAATCATGTGTTTCGCTTGGATGTGAAGCAAACTCGTTTGTTTAATCTGCATTTGAAGCTATATCACTCATATCGCAAGTATCTGAAGCTGAATCATATGTTTCGCTTGGATTTGAAGCTAAACCTTCTACAATGCATTGATTTGCAGCTAAATCATGTGTTTCGCATGGATTTGAAGGTAACTCGTTTGTTTCGTCTGCATTTGAAACTATATAATTTATATCGCAAGGATTTGAATCCTAATCATTTGTGTGGCATGGATTTGATGCTAAACCTTCTACATAGCATTGATTTGCAGCTAAATCATGTGTTTCGCATGGATTTGAAGGTAACGCGTTAGTTTCGCCTGCATTTGATGCTATATCACCTATATCGCAAGTATCTGAAGCTAAATTATTTGCTTCGCATGGATTTGAAGCTAAACCTTCTACATCGCATTGATTTGCAGCTAAATCATGTGTTTCGCATGGATTTGAAGCTAAACCTTCTACATCACATCGATTTGAAGCTAAATCATGTGTTCCGCTTGGATTTGAAGCTAACTCGTTTGTTTCGTTTGCGTTTGAAGCTATATCATTTATATCGCAAGGATTTGAAGCCAAATCATTTGTGTCGCATGGATTTGAAGCTAAACCTTCTACATCGCATTGATTTGATGCTACATCATGTGTACCGCATGGATTTGCATCTAAACCTTCTTCATCGCATTGATTTGCAGCTAAATCATGCGTTTCGCATAGATTTTGAAGCTAATTCGTTTGATTCGTCTGCATTTGAAGCTATATCACATTTATCGCAAGTATCTGAAGCTAAATCGTTTGTGTCGCATGGATTTAATGCTAAACCTTCTACATAGCATTGATTTGAAGCTTAATCATGTGTATCGCATGGATTTTGAAGCTAACTCGTTTGATTCGTCTGCATTTGAAGCTATATCACTTATATCGCAAGTATCTGAAGCTAAGTCATTTGTGTCGCATGGATTTGATGCTAAACCTTCTACATAGCATTGATTTGAAGCTTAATCATGTGTTTTGCATGGATTTGAAGCTAACTCGTTTGTTTCGTCTGCATTTGAAACTATATCACTTATATCGCAAGTATCTGAAGCTAAATCATTTGAGCCGCATGGATTTGAAGCTAAACCTTCTACGTAGCATTGATTTGAAGCTTAATCATGTGTATCGCATGGATTTTGAAGCTAACTCGTTTGATTCGTCTGCTTTTGAAGCAATATCACTTATATCGCAAGTATCTGAACCTAAATCATGTGTTTCGCTTCGATTTGAAGCTAAACCTTCTACATCTCATTGATTTGCAGCTAAATCATGTGTTTCGCATGGATTTGAAGGTAAGTCGTTAGTTTCGCCTGCATTTGTTGGTATATCACTTATATCGCAAGTATCTGAACCTAAATCATTCGTTTCGCATGGATTTCAAGCTAAACCCTCTACATCGCATTGATTTGCAGCTAAATCATGTGTTTCGCAAGTATTTGAAGCTAAACCTTCTACATAGCATTGATTTGAATCTTAATCATGTGTTTTGCATAGATTTGAAGCTAACTCGTTTGTTTCTGCTGCATTTGAAGCTATATCACTTATATCGCAAATATCTGAAGCTAAATCATTTGCTTCGCATGGATTTGAAGCTAAACCTTCTACATCGCATTGATTTGCAGCTAAATCATGTGTTTCGCATGGATTTGAAGCTAAACCTTCTACATCACATCGATTTGAAGCTAAATCATGTGTTCCGCTTGGATTTGAAGCTAACTCGTTTGTTTCGTTTGCGTTTGAAGCTATATCATTTATATCGCAAGGATTTGAAGCCAAATCATTTGTGTCGCATGGATTTGAAGCTAAACCTTCTACATCGCATTGATTTGATGCTACATCATGTGTACCGCATGGATTTGCATCTAAACCTTCTTCATCGCATTGATTTGCAGCTAAATCATGCGTTTCGCATAGATTTTGAAGCTAATTCGTTTGATTCGTCTGCATTTGAAGCTATATCACATTTATCGCAAGTATCTGAAGCTAAATCGTTTGTGTCGCATGGATTTAATGCTAAACCTTCTACATAGCATTGATTTGAAGCTTAATCATGTGTATCGCATGGATTTTGAAGCTAACTCGTTTGATTCGTCTGCATTTGAAGCTATATCACTTATATCGCAAGTATCTGAAGCTAAGTCATTTGTGTCGCATGGATTTGATGCTAAACCTTCTACATAGCATTGATTTGAAGCTTAATCATGTGTTTTGCATGGATTTGAAGCTAACTCGTTTGTTTCGTCTGCATTTGAAACTATATCACTTATATCGCAAGTATCTGAAGCTAAATCATTTGAGCCGCATGGATTTGAAGCTAAACCTTCTACGTAGCATTGATTTGAAGCTTAATCATGTGTATCGCATGGATTTTGAAGCTAACTCGTTTGATTCGTCTGCTTTTGAAGCAATATCACTTATATCGCAAGTATCTGAACCTAAATCATATGTTTCGCTTCGATTTGAAGCTAAACCTTCTACATCTCATTGATTTGCAGCTAAATCATGTGTTTCGCATGGATTTGAATGTAAGTCGTTAGTTTCGCCAGCATTTGATGGTATATCACTTATATCGCAAGTATCTGAACCTAAATCATTCGTTTCGCATGGATTTCAAGCTAAACCCTCTACATCGCATTGATTTGCAGCTAAATCATGTGTTTCGCAAGTATTTGAAGCTAAACCTTCTACATAGCATTGATTTGAATCTTAATCATGTGTTTTGCATAGATTTGAAGCTAACTCGTTTGTTTCTGCTGCATTTGAAGCTATATCACTTATATTGCAAGTATCTGAAGCTAAATCATTTGCTTCGCATGGATTTGAAGCTAAACCTTCTACATCGCATTGATTTGAAGCTTAATCATGTGTTTCGCTTGGATTTGAAGCTAACTCGTTAGTTTCGCCTGCATTTGAAGCAATATCAATGTATCGCAAGTATCAGAACCTAAATCATTTGTTTCGCATGGATTTACAGCTAAGCCTTCTACTTCGTATCGATTTGAAGTTAAATGATAGGTATCGCATGGATTTTGAAGCTTCCCCGTTTGGTTCGTCTGCATTTCCTGCTATATCACTTATATCCCAAGTGTTTGTAGGTAAATCATTTGTTTCGCATGGATTTGAGGCTAAACCTTCTACATCGTATTGATTTGAAGCTAAATCATTTGTTTCGCATGGAATTGATGCTAACTCGTTTGTTTCCCCTGCATTTGAAGCTATTTCAGTCTTATCGCAAGTATCTGATGCTAAATCATTTGTTTCGCATGGATTTGCAGCTAAGCCTTCTACTTCGTGCCGATTTGAAGTTAAATGATATGTATCGCATGGATTTTGAAGCTTCCCCGTTTGATTCGTCTGCATTTCCTGCTATATCACTTATATCCCAAGTATTTGTAGGTAAATCATTTGTTTCGCATGGATTTGAGGCTAAACCTTCTACATCGTATTGATTTGAAGCTAAATCATTTGTTTCGCATGGAATTGATGCTAACTCGTTTGTTTCCCCTGCATTTGAAGCTATTTCAGTTTTATCGCAAGTATCTGATGCTAAATCATTTGTTTCGCATGAATTTGAAGCTAAACCTTCTACATCGCATTGATTTGCAGCTAAACCATGTGTTTCGCATAGATTTGAAGCTAACTCGTTCGTTTCGCCTGCATTTTATGCTATATCACTTATATCACAAGTGTTTGATGCTAAATCATTTGTTTCGCATGGATTTGAAGCTAAACCTTCTACATCGCATTGATTTGAAGCTAAATCATGTGTTTCGTTTGGATTTGAAGCTACACCTTCAACATCGCTTTGATTTGAAGCTAAGTCATGTGTTTTGCATGGATATGATGCTAACTCGTTTGTTTCCCTTGCATTTGAAGTTATTTCAGTTATATCGCAAGTATCTGATGCTAAATCATTTGTTTCGCATGGATTTGAAGCTAAACCTTCTACATCGCATTGATTTGAAGCTAAATCGTTTGTTTCGCATGGATTTGGAGCTAACTCGTTTGTTTCACCTGCATTTGAAGCTATATCATTTATACCGCAAGTATCTGAACCTAAATCATTTGTTTCGCATGGATTTGAAGCTAAACCTTCTACTTCGCATTGATTTGAAACTAAATCATGTGTTTTCCCTTGGATTTGAAGCTAACTCGTTTGTTTTGCATGCAGTTGAAGCTAAATCATGCTTATCACAAGAGTTTGAATCTAAACTATCTGTTTCGCTTGAATATTAAGCTAAATCATGTGTTTCGCATGGATTTGAAGATAACACGTTTGTTTCGCATGAAGTTGCAGCTAAATCATGTATATCACAAGTATTTGAAGCTAATCCATTTGCTTCGCATGGATTTGTAGCTAAGCCGTCTACTTGGCATTGATTTGAAGCTAACTCGTTTATTTCGCTTGCAGTTGTAGCTAAATCATGTATATCACAAGTATTTGAAGCTAAACCATTTGCTTCGCTTGGATTTGAAACTAAGCCTACTACTTCGCATTGATTTGAAACTAAATCATGTGTTTCCCTTGGATTTGAAGCTATCTCGTTTGTTTCGCATGCAGTTGAAGCTAAATCATGCTTATCACAAGAGTCTGAATATAAACAATCTGTTTCGCTTGAATATTAAGCTAAATCATGTGTTTCGCATGGATTTGAAAATAACACGTTTGTTTCGCATGAAGTTGCAGCTAAATCATGTATATCACAAGTATTTGAAGCTAAACCATTTGCTTTTCATGGAATGGAAGCTAAGCCTTCTACTTCGCACGAATTTGAAGCTAAATCATGTGTTTCGCTTGGATTTGAAGCTAACTCGTTTGTTTCGCATGCAGTTGAAGCTATATCACATATATCGCAAGTATCTGATGCAAGTCATTTGTGTCGCATGGATTTGAAACTAAACCTTCCACATCGCATTTGTTTGAAGCTAACCTTACACATCGCATTGGTTTGAAGCTAAATCATGTATTTCGCATGGATTTGAAGCTAACTCGTTAGTTTCGCCTGCATTTGAAGCAATATCAATGTATCGCAAGTATCTGAACCTAAATCATTTGTTTCGCATGTATTTGAAGCTAACTCGTTTGTTTGCCCTGCATTTGAAGCTATATCACTTATATCGCAAGTATCTGAATATAAATCATTTGTTTCGCATGGAGTTGAAGCTAAGCCTCCTACTTCGTATTGATTTGAAGCTAAATGATATGTATCGCATGGATTTTGAAGCTATCCCGTTTGATTCGTCTGCATTTGCATCTATATCACTTATATCACAAGTGTTTGAAGCTAAATCATTTGTTACGCATGGATTTGAAACTAAACCTTCTACATCGCATTGATTTGAAGCTAAATCATGTGTTTTGCATGGATTTTAAGCTAACTGGTTTGTTTCCCCTGCATTTGAAGCTATATCAGTTATATCGCACTAATTTGATGCTAAATCATTTGTTTCGCATGGATTTGAAGCTAAACCTTCTACATCGCATTGATTTGCAGCTAAATCATGTGTTTCGCATGGATTTGAAGCTAACTCGTTTGTTTCGTCTGCATTTGAAGCTATATCACATATATTCCAAGCGTTTGAAGCTAAATCATTTGTTTCGCATGGATTTGAAGCTAAACCTTCATACATCGCATTGCTTTGAAGCTAAATCATGTGATTCGTTTGGATTTGATGCTAACTCGTTTGATTTGTCGGCATTTGAAGCTATATCACTTACATCCCAAGTGTTTGATGCTAAATCATTTGTTTCGTATAGATTTGAAGTTTAACCTTCTACTTCGCATGGATTTAAAGCTAAAACATTTGTTTCGCATGGATTCGAAGCTAAACCTTCTACATCGCATTGATTTGAAGCTAAATCATTTGTTTCGCATGGATTTGAAGCTAAACCTTCAACACCGCATTGATTTCAAGCTAAATCGTGTGTAACGCATGGATTTTGTAGCTAACTCGTTTGTTTCTACGGCATTTGAAGCTATATCACTTATATCGCAAGTATCTGAACCTAAATCATTTGTTTCGCATGGATTTGAAGCTAAGCCTTCTACTTCGAATTGATTTGAAGCTAAATCATGTGTTTCACATGGATTTGAAGCTAACTCGTTTGTTTCGCCTGCATTTGATGCTATATCACTTATATCGCAAGTATCTGAAGCTAAATCATTTGTTTCGTATAGATTTGAAGTTTAACCTTCTACATCGCATTGATTTGAAGCTAAATCATGTATTTCGCATGGATTTGAAGCTAACTCGTTAGTTTCGCCTGCATTTGTAGCAATATCAATGTATCGCAAGTATCTGAACCTAAATCATTTGTTTCGCATGGATTTGAAGCTAACTCGTTCGTTTCGACTGCATTTGATGCTATATCACTTTTATCGCAAGTGTTTGAAGCTAAATCATTTGTTTCGCATGGATTTGAAGCTAAACATTCTACATCGCATTGATTTGAAGCTAAATAATGTGTGTCGCTTGGATTTGAAGCTATACCTTCTACATCGCTTCGATTTGAAGCTAAATCATGTGTTTTGCATGGATTTGATGCTCATTCGTTTGTTTCCCCTGCATTTGAAGCTATTTCAGTTATATCGCAAGTATCTGATGCCAAATCATGTGTTTCGCTTGGATTTGAAGCTAAACCTTTTACATCGAATTGACTTAAATCTAAATCATGTGTTTAGCATGTATTTGAAGCTAACTCGTTTGTTTGCCCTGCATTTGAAGCTATATCACTTATATCGCAAGTATCTGAAAATAAATCGTTTGTGTCGCATGGATTTAAAGATAAAACTTCTACATAACACTGATTTGAAGCTTAATCATGTGTTTTGCATGGTTTTAATGCTAACTCGTTTGTTTCCCCTGCATTTGAAGCTATATCAGTTATATCGCAAGTATCTGATGCTAAATCATTTGTTTCTCATGGATTTGAAGCTAAACCATCTACGTCGTATTGATTTGCAGCTAAATCATGTGTTATGCATGGATTTGATGTTAACTCGTTTGTTTCCCCTGCATTTGAAGCTATATCAGTTATATCGCCAGTATCTGATGCTAAATCATTTGTTACGCATGGATTTGAAACTAAACCTTCTACATCGCATTGATTTGAAGCTAAATCATGTGTTTTGCATGGATTTGATGCTAACTCGTTTGTTCCCCCTGCATTTGAAACTATATCAGTTATATCGCAAGTATCTGAAGATAAATCATTAGTTTCGCTTGAATTTGAAGCTAAGCCTTCTAATACGCATGGATTTAAAGTTAAATCATTTGATTCGCATGGACTTGAAGCTAAACCTTCTACATCGCATTGATTTGCATTTAAATCATGTGTTTCGCATGGATTTGAAGCTAACTCGTTCGTTTCGCCTGCATTTGATGCTATATCACTTATATCGTAAGTGTTTGAAGCTAAATCATTTGTTTCGCATGGATTTGAAGCTAAACCTTCTACATCGTATCGATTTGAAGCTGAATTATATGTATCGCATGGATTTTGAAGCTATCCCGTTTGATTCGTCTGCATTTGCAGCTATATCACTTATATCACAAGTGTTTGACGCTAAATCATTTGTTTCGCATGGATTTGAAGTTAAGCCATCTACATCGCATTGATTTGAAGCTAAATCATGTGTTGCGCTTGGATTTGAATCTATACCTTCTACATCGCATTGATTTGATGCTAAATCATGTGTTTCGTTCGGATTTGAAGATATACATTCTACATCGCATTGATTTGAAGCTAAATCATGTGTTTTGCATGGATTTTATGCTAACTGGTTTGTTTCCCGTGCATTTGAAGCTATATCAGTTATATCGCACTAATCTGATGCTAAATCATTTGTTTCGCATGGATTTGAAGCTAAACCTTCTACATCGCATTGATTTGCAGCTAAATCATGTGTTTCGCATGGATTTGAAGCTAACTCGTTTGGTTCGTCTGCATTTGAAGCTATATCACATATATTCCAAGTGTTTGAAGCTAAATCATTTGTTTCGCATGGATTTGAAGCTAATCCTTCTACATCGCATTGATTTGAAGCTAAATCATTTGTATCGCATGGATTTGAAGCTAAACCTTCATACATCGCATTGCTTTGAAGCTAAATCATGTGATTCGTTTGGATTTGATGCTAACTCGTTTGATTCGTCGGCATTTGAAGCTATATCACTTACATCCCAAGTGTTTGATGCTAAATCATTTGTTTCGTATAGATTTGAAGTTTAACCTTCTACTTCACATGGATTTAAAGCTAAAACATTTGTTTCGCATGGATTTGAAGCTAAACCTTCTACATCGCATTGATTTGCATCTAAATCATGTGTTTTGCATGGTTTTAATGCTAACTCGTTTGTTTCCCCTGCATTTGAAGCTATATCAGTTATATCGCAAGTATCTGATGCTAAATCATTTGTTTCTCATGGATTTGAAGCTAAACCATCTACATCGTATTGATTTGCAGCTAAATCATGTGTTATGCATGGTTTTGATGTTAACTCGTTTGTTTCCCCTGCATTTGAAGCTATATCAGTTATATCGCCAGTATCTGATGCTAAATCATTTGTTTCGCATGGATTTGAAGCTAAACCTTCTACATCGCATTGATTTGAAGCTAAATCATGTGTTTTGCATGGATTTGATGCTAACTCGTTTGTTCCCCCTGCATTTGAAACTATATCAGTTATATCGCAAGTATCTGAAGCTAAATCATTAGTTTCGCTTGAATTTGAAGCTAAGCCTTCTACTTCCCATGGATTTAAAGTTAAATCATTTGATTCGCACGGACTTGAAGCTAAACCTTCTACATCGCATTGATTTGCATTTAAATCATGTGTTTCGCATGGATTTGAAGCTAACTCGGTCGTTTCGCCTGCATTTGATGCTATATCACTTATATCGCAAGTGTCTGAAGCTAAATCATGTGATTCGCTTGGATTTGAAGCTAAACCTTTTACATCGCATTGATTTGCAGCTAAATCATGTGTTTTGCATGGTTTTGATGCTAACTCGTTTGTTTCCCCTGCATCTGAAGCTATATCAGTTATACCGCAAGTATCTGATGCTAAATCATTTGTTTCGCATGGATTTGAAGCTAAGCCTTCTACTTCGTATCGATTTGAAGTTAAATGATATGTATCGCATGGATTTTGAAGCTTCCACGTTTGATTCGTCTGCATTTCCTGTTATATCACTTATATCCCAAGTGTTTGTAGGTAAATCATTTGTTTCGCATGGATTTGAGGCTAAACCTTCTACATCGCATTGATTCGAAGCTAAATCATGTGTTGCGCTTGGATTTGAATCTATAACTTCTACATCGCATTGATTTGAAGCTAAATCATGTGTTTCGTTTGGATTTGAAGATATACCTTCTACATCGCTTTGATTTGAAGCTTAAACATGTGTTGCGCTTGGTTTTGAATCGATACCTTCTACATCGCATTGATTTGCAGCTAAATCATGTGTTTCGCATGGATTTGAAGCTAATTCGGTCGTTTCGCCTGCATTTGAAGCTATTTCAGTTATATCGCAAGTATCTGCAGCTAAATCGTTTGTTTCGTATAGATTTGAAGTTTAACCTTCTACTTCGCATGGATTTAAAGCGAAATGATGTGTATCGCATGGATTTTGAAGCTAACTCGTTTGATTCGTCTGCATTTGAAGCTATATCAGTTATATCGCAAGTATCTAATGCTAAATCATTTTTTTCGCATGGATTTGAAGCTAAACCTTCTACATCGCATTGATTTGCAGCTAAATCATGTGTATCGCATGGATTTGAAGCTAACACGTTCGTTTCGCCTGCATTTGATGCTATATCACTTATATCGCAAGTGTTTGAAGCTAAATCACTTGTTTCGCGTGGATTTGAAGTTTAACATTCTACATCGCATTGATTTGAAGCTAAATCATGTGTTTCGCATGGATTTGAAGCTAACTCGTTAGTTGCGCCTGCATTTGAAGCAATATCAATGTATCGCAAGTATCTGAACCTAAATCATTTGTTTCGCATGGATTTGAAGCTAAGCCTTCTACTTCGTATCGATTTGAAGCTAAATGATATGTATTGCATGGATTTTGAAGTTAATCCCGTTTGATTCGTTTGCATTTGCAGCTGTATTACTTACATCACAAGTGTTTGAAGCTAAATCATTTGTTTCGCACGGATTTGAAGCTAAACCTTCTACATCGCATTGATTTGAAGCTAAATCATGTGTTTTGCATGGATTTTATGCTAACTCGTTTGTTTCCCCTGCATTTGAAGCTATATCAGTTATATCGCAAGTATCTGATGCTAAATCATGTGTTTCGTTTGGATTTGAAGATATACCTTGTACATCGCTTTGATTTGAAGCTAAATCATGTGTTTTGCATGGAATTGATGATAACTCGTTTGTTTCCCCTGCATTTGAAGCTATTTCAGTTATATCGCAAGTATCTGATGCTAAATCATTTGTTTCGCATGGATTTGAAGCTAAACCTTCTACATCGTATCGATTTGAAGCTAGATGATATGTATTGCATGGATTTTGTAGCTAATCCCGTTTGATTCGTCTGCATTTGCAGCTATATCACTTATATCAAAAGTGTTTGGAGCTAAATCATTTGTTTCGCTTGGATTTGAAGCTAAACCTTTTACATCGCATTGATTTGCAGCTAAATCATGTGTTTTGCATGGATTTGATGCTAACTCGTTTGCTTCCCCTGCATTTGAAGCTATATCAGTTATATCGCAAGTATCTGATGCTAAATCGTTTGTTTCGCATGGATTTGAAGCTAATCCTTCTACATCGCATTGATTTGAAGCTAAATCATGTGTTTTGCATGGATTTGATGCTAACTCGTTTGTTTCCCCTGCATTTGAAGCTATATCAGTTATATCGCAAGTATCTGAAGCTAAATCATTTCTTTCGCATGGATATGAAGTTCAACATACTAGATCGCAATTGATTTGATGCTAAATCATGTGTTTTGCATGGATTTTATGCTAACTCGTTTGTTTACCCTGCATTTGAAGCTATTTCAGTTATATCGCAAGTATCTGATGCTAAATCATTTGTTACGCATGGATTTGAAGCTAAACCTTCTACATCGGACTGATTTACAGCTAAATCATGTGCTTCGCATGGATTTGTAGCTAACTCGTTCGTTTCGCCTGCATTTGATGGTATATCACTTATATCACAAGTGTTTAAAGCTAAATCATTTGTTTCGCATGGATTTGAAGCTAAACCTTCTACATCACATTTATTTGAAGCTAAATCATGTGTTGCGCTTGGATTTGAATCTATACCTTCTACATCGCATTGATTTGAAGCTAAATCATGTTTTTTTGGATTTGAAGATATAACTGCTACATCGCTTTGATTTGAAGCTAAATCATGTGTTTTGCATGGAGTTGATGCTAACTCGTTTGTTTCCCCTGCATTTGAAGCTGTATCACATATATCGCAAGTATGTTAAGCTAAATCATTTTTTTCGCATGGATTTGAAGCTAAACCTTTTACATCGCATTGATTTGCAGCTAAATCATGTGTTTTGCATGGATTTGATGCTAACTCGTTTGTTTCCCCTGCATTTGATGCTATATCACTTATATCGTAAGTGTTTGAAGCTAAATCATTTGTTTCGCATGGATTTGATGCTAAACCTTCTACATCGCATTTATTTGAAGCTAAATCATGTGTTGCGCTTGGATTTGAATCTATACCTTCTACATCGCATTGATTTGAAGCTAAATCATGTTTTTCGTTTTGATTTGAAGCTAAACCTTCATACATCGCATTGCTTTGTAGCTAAATCATGTGGTTCGCTTGGATTTGAAGCTATACCTTCTACATCGCTTTGATTTGAAGCTAAATCATGTGTTTTGCATGGTTTAGATGCTAACTCGTTTGTTTCCGCTGCATTTGAAGCTATATCAGTTATATCGCAAGTATCTGATGCTAAATCATTTGTTTCGCATGGATTTGATGCTAACTCGTTTGTTTCCCCTGCATTTGATGCTATATCACTTATATCGTAAGTGTTTGAAGCTAAATCATTTGTTTCGCATGGATTTGAAGCTAAACCTTCTACATCGTATCGATTTGAAGCTAAATGATATGTATCGCATGGATTTTGAAGCTATCCCGTTTGATTCGTCTGCATTTGCAGCTATATCACTTATATCACAAGTGTTTGAAGCTAAATCATTTGTTTCGCATGGATTTGAAGCTATACCTTCTACATCGCTTTGATTTGAAGCTAAATCATGTGTTTTGCATGGTTTAGATGCTAACTCGTTTGTTTCCGCTGCATTTGAAGCTATATCAGTTATATCGCAAGTATCTGATGCTAAATCATTTGTTTCGCATGGATTTGATGCTAACTCGTTTGTTCCCCTGCATTTGATGCTATATCACTTATATCGTAAGTGTTTGAAGCTAAATCATTTGTTTCGCATGGATTTGAAGCTAAACCTTCTACATCGTATCGATTTGAAGCTAAATGATATGTATCGCATGGATTTTGAAGCTATCCCGTTTGATTCGTCTGCATTTGCAGCTATATCACTTATATCCCAAGTGTTTGAAGCTAAATCATTTGTTTCGCATGGATTTGAAGCTATACCTTCTACATCGCATTGATTTGAAGCTAAATCATGTGTTTTGCACGGATTTTATGCTAACTCGTTTGTTTCCCCTGCATTTGTAGCTGTATCAGTTATATCGCAAGTATCTGATGCTAAATCATTTGTCTCGCATGGATTTGAAGCTAAAACTTCTACATCGCATTGATTTACAGCTAAATCATGTGATTCGCTTGGCTTTGAAGCTAACTCGTTAGTTTCGCCTGCATTCGAAACAATATCAATGTATCGCAAGTATCTGAACCTAAATCATTTGTTTCGCATGGATTTGAAGTTAAGCCTTCTACTTCGCATGGATTTAAAGCTAAATGATGTGTATCGCATGGATTTGAAGCTATACCTTCTACATCGCATTGATTTGCAGCTAAATCATGTGTTTCGCATGGATTTGAAGCAATCTCGTTTGTTTCGCATGCATTTGAAGCTATATCACATATATCCCAAGTGTTTGAAGCTCAATCATTTGCTTCGCTTGGATTTGAAGCTAAACCTTCTACATCGCATTGATTTGAAGCTAAATCATTTGTTTCGCATGGATTTGAAGCTATACCTTCTACATCGCATTGATTTGAAGCTAAATCATGTGTTTTGCATGGAATTGATGATAACTCGTTTGTTTCCCCTGCATTTGAAGCTATTTCAGTTATATCGCAAGTATCTGATGCTAAATCATTTGTTTCGCATGGATTTGAAGCTAAACCTTCTACATCGCATTGATTTGCAGCTAAATCATGTGTTTCGCATGGATTTGAAGCTAACTCGTTTGGTTCGTCTGCATTTGAAGCTATATCACATATATTCCAAGTGTTTGAAGCTAAATCATTTGTTTCGCATGGATTTGAAGCTAATCCTTCTACATCGCATTGATTTAAAGCTAAATCATGTGTTTCGCTTGGATTGGAAGCTAACTCGTTTATTTCATCTGCATTTGCAGCTGTATCACTTATATCGCAAGTATCTGAAGCTAAATCGTTTGTGTCACAAGGATTTGAAGCTAATCCTTCTACATAGCATTGATTTGAAGCTTAATCATGTGTTTCGCATGGATTTGAAGCTATACCTTCTACATCGCATTGATTTGAAGCTAAATCATGTGTTTCGTTTGGATTTGAAGCTAAACCTTCTACATCGCATTGATTTGCAGCTAAATCATGTGTTTCGCATGGATTTGGAGCTAACTCGTTTATTTCGTCTGCATTTGTAGCTGTATAACTTATATCGCAAGTATCTGAAGCTAAATCATTTGTGTCTCATGGATTTGAAGCTAAACCTTCTACATAGCATTGATTTGCAGCTAAATCATGTGTTTCGCTTGGATATGAAGCTAACTCGTTTGTTTCAGTCTGCATTTGAAGCTATATCACATATCCCAAGTGTTTGAAGCTAAATCATTTGTTTCGCATGGATTTGAAACTAAACCTTCTACATCGCATTGATTTGAAGCTAAATTATGTGATTCGCTTGGATTGGAAGCTAACTCGTTGGTTTCGTCTGCATTCGAAGCTATATCGCTTATATCCCAAGTGTTTGAAGCTAAATCATTTGTTTCGCATGGATTTGAAGCTAAACCTTCTACATCGCATTGATTTAAAGCTAAATCATGTGTTTCGCTTGGATTGGAAGCTAACTCGTTTATTTCATCTGTATTTGCAGCTGTATCACTTATTTCGCAAGTATCTGAAGCTAAATCGTTTGTGTCGCAAGGATTTGAAGCTAATCCTTCTACATAGCATTGATTTGAAGCTTAATCATGTGTTTCGCATGGATTTGAAGCTAACTCGTTAGTTTCGTCTACATTTGAAGCTGTATCACTTATATCCCAAGTGTTTGAAGCTAAATCATTTGTTTCGCATGGATTTGAGACTAAACCTTCTACATCGCATTGATTTGAAGCTAAATTATGTGATTCGCTTGGATTGGAAGCTAACTAGTTGGTTTCGTCTGCATTTGAAGCTATATCGCTTATATCCCAAGTGTTTGAAGCTAAATCATTTGTTTCGCATGGATTTGAAGCTAAACCTTCTACATCGCATTGATTTAAAGCTAAATCATGTGTTTCGCTTGGATTGGAAGCTAACTCGTTTATTTCATCTGCATTTGCAGCTGTATCACTTATATCGCTAGTATCTGAAGCTAAATCGTTTGTGTCGCAAGGATTTGAAGCTAATCCTTCTACATAGCATTGATTTGAAGCTTAATCATGTGTTTCGCATGGATTTGAAGCTAACTCGTTAGTTTCGTCTGCATTTGAAGCTGTATCACTTATATTGCAAGTATCTGAAGCTAAATCATTTGTGTCGCAAGGATTTGAAGCTAATCCTTCTACATCGCATTGATTTAATACTAAATCATGTGTTTCGCTTGGATTGGAAGCTAACTCGTTAATTTCGTCTGCATTTGAAGCTGTATCACTTATATCGCAAGTATCTGAAGCTAAATCATTTGTTTCGCATGGATTTGAAGCTAAACCTTCTACATCGCATTGATTTAAAGCTAAATCATGTGTTTCGCTTGGATTGGAAGCTAACTCGTTTATTTCATCTGTATTTGCAGCTGTATCACTTATTTCGCAAGTATCTGAAGCTAAATCGTTTGTGTCGCAAGGATTTGAAGCTAATCCTTCTACATAGCATTGATTTGAAGCTTAATCATGTGTTTCGCATGGATTTGAAGCTAACTCGTTAGTTTCGTCTACATTTGAAGCTGTATCACTTATATCCCAAGTGTTTGAAGCTAAATCATTTGTTTCGCATGGATTTGAGACTAAACCTTCTACATCGCATTGATTTGAAGCTAAATTATGTGATTCGCTTGGATTGGAAGCTAACTAGTTGGTTTCGTCTGCATTTGAAGCTATATCGCTTATATCCCAAGTGTTTGAAGCTAAATCATTTGTTTCGCATGGATTTGAAGCTAAACCTTCTACATCGCATTGATTTAAAGCTAAATCATGTGTTTCGCTTGGATTGGAAGCTAACTCGTTTATTTCATCTGCATTTGCAGCTGTATCACTTATATCGCTAGTATCTGAAGCTAAATCGTTTGTGTCGCAAGGATTTGAAGCTAATCCTTCTACATAGCATTGATTTGAAGCTTAATCATGTGTTTCGCATGGATTTGAAGCTAACTCGTTAGTTTCGTCTGCATTTGAAGCTGTATCACTTATATTGCAAGTATCTGAAGCTAAATCATTTGTGTCGCAAGGATTTGAAGCTAATCCTTCTACATCGCATTGATTTAATACTAAATCATGTGTTTCGCTTGGATTGGAAGCTAACTCGTTAATTTCGTCTGCATTTGAAGCTGTATCACTTATATCGCAAGTATCTGAAGCTAAATCATTTGTGTCTCATGGATTTGAAGCTAAACCTTCTACATCGCATTGATTTGAAGCTAAATAATGTGTTCCTCTTGGATTTGAAGCTATCTCGTTTGTTTCGACTGCATTTGAAGCTATATCACTTATATCCCAAGTGTTTGAAGCTAAATCATTTGTTTCGCATGGATTTGAAGCTAAACCTTCTACATCGGATTGATTTGAAGCTTAATCATGTGTTTCGCATGGATTTGAAGGTAACTCGTTAGTTTCGTCTGCATTTAAATGTATATCACTTATATCGCTAGTATCTGAAGCTAAATCATTTTTTTCGCATGGATTTGAAGCAAAACTTTCTACATCGCATTGATTCGAAGCTAAATCATGTGATTCGCTTGGATTGGAAGCTAACTCGTTTGTTTCGTCTGCATTTGAAGATGTATCACTTAAATCCCAATTGTTTGAAAATAAATCATTTGTTTCGCATGGATTTCAAGCTAAACCTTCTACATAGCATTGATTTAATGCTAAAACGTGTGTTTCGCTTGGATTGGAAGCTAACTCGTTTGTTTCGTCTGCATTTGAAGCTATATCACATATATTCAAGGCGTTTGAAGCTAAATCATTTGTTTCGCATGGACTTGAAGCTATATCACTTATATCCCAAGGGTTTGAAAGTAAATCATTTGTTTCGCATGGATTTCAAGCTAAACCTTCTACATCGCATTGATTTGAAGCTAAATTATGTGTTTCGCATGGATTTGGAGCTAACTCGTTAGTTTTGTCTGCATTTGAAGCTATATCACTTATATCGCAAGTATCTCAACCTAAATCATTTGTGTCGCATGGATTTGAAGCTAAACTTTCTACACAGCATTGATTTGCAGCTAAATCATGTGTTTCGCATGGATATGAAGCTATCTCGTTTGTTTCCGTCTGCATTTGAAGCTATCTCACTTGTATCGCAAGTATCTGAAGCTAAATCATTTGTGTCGCAAGAATTTGAAGCTAATCCTTCTACATAGCATTGATTTGAAGCTTAATCATGTGTTTCGCATGGATTAGAAGCTAACTCGTTAGTTTCGTCTGCATTTAAAGCTATATCACTTATATCGCTAGTATCTGAAGCTAAATCATTTTTTTCGCATGGATTTGAAGCTAAACTTTCTACATCGCATTGATTTGAAGCTAAATCATGTGATTCGCATGGATTGGAAGCTAACTCGTTTGTTTCGTCTGCATTTGAAGATATATCACTTAAATCCCAATGGTTTGAAGATAAATCATTTGTTCCGCATGGATTTCAAGCTAAACCTTCTACATCGCATTGATTTAATGCTAAATCATGTGTTGCGCTTGGATTGGAAGCTAACTCGTTTGCTTCGTCTGCATTTGAAGCTATATCACTTATATCCCAAGTGTTTGAAGCTAAATCATTTGCTTCGCTTGGATTTGAAGCTAATCCTTCTACATCGCATTGATTTGAAGCTAAATCATGAGATTCTCTAGGATTTGAAGCTAACTCGTTTGTTTCGCCTGCATTTGAAGCTATATCACATATATCCCACGTGTTTGAAGCTCAATCATTTGCTTCGCTCGGATTTGAAGCTAATCCTTCTACATCGCATTGATTTGAAGCTAAATCATGTGATTCGCTTGGATTGGAAGCTAACTCGTTTGTTTCCCCTGCACTTGAAGCATATATCACTTATATCGCAAGTATCTAAAGCTAAATCATTTGTTTCGCATGGATTTGAACCTACACCATCTACATAGCATTGATTTGCAGCTGAATCATGGGTTTCGCATGGAATTGAAGCTAACTCGTTTGTTTCGTCTGCATTTGAAGATATATCACTTAAATCCCAAGTGTTTGAAGATAAATCATTTGTTTCGCATTGATTTCAAGCTAAACCTTCTACATCGCATTGTTTTAATGCTAAATCATGTGTTTCGCTTGGATTGGTAGCTAACTCGTATGTTTCGTCTGCATTTGAAGCTATATCACATACATTCCAAGCGTTTGAAGCTAAACATTTGTTTCGCATGGATTTGCCGCTATATCACTTATATCCCAAGCGTTTGAAAGTAAATCATTTGTTTCGCATGGATTTGAAGCTAAACCTTCATACATCGCATTGCTTTGAAGCCAAATCATGTGATTCGCTTGGATTTGAAGCTAACTCGTTTGTTTCGTCTGCATTTGAAGGTATATCACTTAAATCCCAAGAATCTGAAGATAAATCATTTGTTTCGCATGGATTTCAAGCTAAACCTTCTACATCCCATTGATTTGCAGCTAAATCATGTGATTCGCTTGGATTTGAAGCTAACTCGTTTGTTTCGTCTGCATTTGAAGATATATCACTTAAATCCCAATTGTTTGAAGATAAATCATTTGTTTCGCATGGATTTCAAGCTGAATCTTCTACATCGCATTGATTTAATGCTAAATCATGTGTAGCGCTTGGATTGGAAGCTAACTCGTTTGTTTCGTCTGCATTTGAATCTGTATCACTTATATCGCAAGTATCTAAAGCTAAATCATTTGTGTCGCCTGGATTTGAAGTTAAACCTTCTACATAGCATTGATTTGATGCTTAATAATGTGTTCTGCTTGGAATTAAAGCTAACTCGTTTGTTTCGCCTGCATTTGAAGCTATATCACATATATCCCACGTGTTTGAAGGTCAATCATTTGGTTCGCTTGGATTTGAAGCTAATCCTTCTACATCGCATTGATTTGAAGCTAAGTCATGTGTTTTGCATGAATTTGAAGCTAACCCGTTTGATTCCTCTGCGTTTGAAGCATATATCACTTATATCGCAAGTATCTATAGCTAAATCATTTGTTTTGCATGGATTTGAAGCTAAACCTTCTATATAGCATTGGTTTGAAGCTTAACAATGTGTTTTGCTTGGATATGAAGCTAACTCGTTTGTTTCCCCGTACATTTGTAGCCATATCACTTATATCGGATCAATCTGATGCTAAATCATTTGTGTCGCATCGATTTGAAGCTAAACCTTCCACATATCATTGATTTGAAGCTTAATAATGTGTCTTGCATGGATTTGTAGCTAACTCGTTTGTTTCCGTCTGCATTTGAAGGTATATCACTTAAATCCCAAGAATCTGAAGATAAATCATTTGTTTCGCATGGATTTGAAGCTAATCCTTCTACATCGTATTGATTTAAAGCAAAATGATATGTAACGCATGGCTTTTGAAGCTACCCCGTTTGAATCGTCTGCATTTGCAGCTATATCACTTATATCACAAGTGTTTGAAGCTAAATCATTTGTTTCGCATGGATTTGAACCTAAACAGCCTACAAAGCATTGATTTGCAGCTAAATCATGTGTTTCGCATGGATTTGAAGCTAACTCGTTTGTTTCGCCTGCATTTGAAGCTATATCACATATATCCCAAGTGTTTGAAGCTCAATCATTTGGTTCGCTTGGATTTGAAGCTAATCCTTCTACATCGCATTGATTGGAAGCTAAATCATGTGTTTTGCATGAATTTGAAGCTAACTTCGTTTGTTTCCTCTACAATTGAAGCTATATCACTTATATCGCAAGTATCTAAAGCTAAATCATTTGTGTCGCCTGGATTTGAAGTTAAACCTTCTACATAGCATTGATTTGAAGCTTTATAATTTGTTTTGCTTGGAATTAAAGGTAACTCGTTTGTTTCCCCTGCACTTGAAGCATATATCACTTATATCGCAAGTATCTAAAGCTAAATCATTTGTTTCGCATGGATTTGAAGTTAAACCTTCTATATAGCATTGGTTTGAAGCTTAACAATGTGTTTTGCTTGGATATGAAGCAAACTCGTTTGTTTCCGTCTGCATTTGAAGCTATCTCACTTGTATCGCAAGTATCTGAAGCTAAATCATTTGTGTCGCAAGAATTTGAAGCTAATTTTTCTACATAGCATTGATTTGAAGCTTAATCATGTGTTTCGCATGGATTAGAAGCTAACTCGGTAGTTTCGTCTGCATTTAAAGCTATATCACTTATATCGCTAGTATCTGAAGCTAAATCATTTTTTTCGCATGGATTTGAGCTAAACTTTCTACATCGCATTGATTTGAAGCTAAATCATGTGATTCGCATGGATTGGAAGCTAACTCGTTTGTTTCGTCTGCATTTGAAGCTGTATCACTTATATCGCAAGTATATAAAGCTAAATCATTTGTTTCGCATGGATTTGCAGCTAACTCGGTTGTTTCGTCTGCATTTAAAGCTATATCACATATATTCCAAGCGTTTGAAGCTAAATCATTTGTTTCGCATGGATTTGAAGCTATATCACTTATATCCCAAGCGTTTGAAGCTAAATCATTTGTTTCGCATGGATTTGAAGCTTTACCTTCTACATCGCATTGATTTGAACCTTAGTAATGTGTTTTGCTTGGATATGAAGCTATCTCGTCTGTTTCCCCTACATTTGAAGCTATATCACTTATATCCTATGTGTTTGAAGCTAAATCATTTGCGTCGCTTGGATTTGAAGCTATTCCTTCTACATCGCATTGATTTGAAGCTAAATCATGTGATTCGCTTGGATTGGAAGCTAACTTGTATATTTCGTCTGCATTTGAAGCTGTATCACGTATATCGCAAGTATCTGAAGCTAAATCATTTGTGTCTCATGGACTTGAACCTAAACAGTCTACACAGCATTGATTTGCAGCTAAATCATGTGTTTCGCATGGATTTGAAGCTAACTCGTTTGTTTCTTCTGCATTTGAAGCTATATCACATATATCCCAAGTGTTTGAAGCTCAATCATTTGGTTCGCTTGGATTTGTAGCTAATCCTTCTACATCGCATTGATTTGAAGCTAAATCATGTGTTTTGCATGAATTTGAAGCTAACTCGTTTGTTTCCTCTACAATTGAAGCTATATCACTTATATCGCAAGTATCTGAAGCTAAATCATTTGTTTCGCATGGATTTGAATCGAAACCTTCTACATCGTATCGATGTGAAGCTAAATGATATGTATCGCATGGATTTTGAAGCTATCCCGTTTGATTCGTCTGCATTTGCAGCTATATCACTTATATCACAAGTGTTTGAAACTAAATCATTTGTTTCGCATGGATTTGAATCTAAACCTTCTACATCGCATTGATTTGAAGCTAAATCATGTGTTTCGCTTGGATTTGAAGCTATACCTTCTACATCGCTTTGATTTGAAGCTAAATCATGTGTTTTGCATGGATTTTATGCTAACTCGTTTGTTTCCCCTGCATTTGAAGCTATATCAGTTATATCGCAAGTATCTGATGCTAAATCATATGTATCGCATGAATTTGAAGCTAAACCTTCTACATCGCATTGATTTGAAGCCAAATCATGTGTTTCGCTTTGATTGGAAGCTAACTCGTTTATTTCGTCTGCATTTGAGGCTGTATCAATTATATCGCAAGTATCTAAAGCTATATCATTTGTTTCGCATGGATTTGAAGCTAATCCTTCTACATCGCATTGATTTGCAGCTAAATCATTTGTTTCGCATGGATTTGACGCTGAACCTTCTACATCGCATTGATTTGCAGCTAAATCATGTTTTTCGCATAGATTTGAAGCTACGTCTTAATAATTCGCATCGATTTGAAGCTAAATGATGTGTATCGCATGGATTTTGAAGCTAACTCGTTTGATTCGTCTGCATTCGAAGCTATATCACTTATATCGCAAGTATCGTATGCTAAATCACTTGTTTCGCATGAATTAGAAGCTAAACCTTCTACATTGCATTGACTTGAAGCTAAATCATGTGTTTTGCATGGATTTGAAGCTAACTCGTATGTTTTCCCTGCACTTGAAGCTATATCACTTATATCGCAAGTATCTGAAGCAAAATCATTTGTGTCGCATGGATTTGAAGCTAAACCTTCTACATAGCATTGATTTGAAGCTTAATCATGTGTTTTGCATGGATTTGTAGCTAACTCGTATGTTTTTCCTGCATTTGAAGCTATACCACTTATATCGCAAGTATCTGATGCTAAATCATTTGTTTCGCATGGATTTCAGGCTAAACCTTCTACATCGCATTGTTTTAATGCTAAATCATGTGATTCGCTTGGATTGGAAGCTAACTCGTTTGTTTCGCCTGCATTTGAAGCTATATCACATATATCCCACGTGTTTGAAGCTCAATCATTTGCTTCGCTTGGATTTGAAGCTAATCCTTCTACATCGCATTGATTTGAAGCTAAATCATGTGATTCGCTTGGATTGGAAGCTAACTTGTATATTTCGTCTGCATTTGAAGCTGTATCACGTATATCGCAAGTATCTGAAGATAAATCATTTGTGTCTCATGGACATGAACCTAAACAGTCTACACAGCATTGATTTGCAGCTAAATCATGTGTTTCGCATGGATTTGAAGCTAACTCGTTTGTTTCTTCTGCATTTGAAGCTATATCACATATATCCCAAGTGTTTGAAGCTCAATCATTTGGTTCGCTTGGATTTGTAGCTAATCCTTCTACATCGCATTGATTTGAAGCTAAATCATGTGTTTTGCATGAATTTGAAGCTAACTCGTTTGTTTCCTCTACAATTGAAGCTATATCACTTATATCGCAAGTATCTGAAGCTAAATCATTTGTTTCGCATGGATTTGAATCGAAACCTTCTACATCGTATCGATGTGAAGCTAAATGATATGTATCGCATGGATTTTGAAGCTATCCCGTTTGATTCGTCTGCATTTGCAGCTATATCACTTATATCACAAGTGTTTGAAACTAAATCATTTGTTTCGCATGGATTTGAATCTAAACCTTCTACATCGCATTGATTTGAAGCTAAATCATGTGTTTCGCTTGGATTTGAAGCTATACCTTCTACATCGCTTTGATTTGAAGCTAAATCATGTGTTTTGCATGGATTTTATGCTAACTCGTTTGTTTCCCCTGCATTTGAAGCTATATCAGTTATATCGCAAGTATCTGATGCTAAATCATATGTATCGCATGAATTTGAAGCTAAACCTTCTACATCGCATTGATTTGAAGCCAAATCATGTGTTTCGCTTTGATTGGAAGCTAACTCGTTTATTTCGTCTGCATTTGAGGCTGTATCAATTATATCGCAAGTATCTAAAGCTATATCATTTGTTTCGCATGGATTTGAAGCTAATCCTTCTACATCGCATTGATTTGCAGCTAAATCATGTGTTTCGCATGGATTTGAAGCTAACTCGTTTGCTTCGTCTGCATTTGAAGCTATATCACTTATATCCCAAGTGGTTGAAGCTAAATCATTTGTGTCTCATGGATTTGAACCTACACCATCTACATAACATTGATTTGCAGCTGAATCATGGGTTTCGCATGGATTTGAAGCTAACTCGATTGTTTCGTCTGCATTTGAAGATATATCACTTAAATCCCATGAATCTGAAGATAAATCATTTGTTTCGCATGGATTTCAAGCTAAACCTTCTACATCCCATTGATTTGCAGCTAAATCACGTGATTCGCTTGGATTGGAAGCTAACTCGTTTGTTTCGTCTGCATTTGAAGATATATCACTTAAATCCCAATTGTTTGAAGTTAAATCATTTGTTTCGCATGGATTTGAAGCTAAACCTTCATACATCGCATTGCTTTGAAGCTAAATCATGTGATTCGCTTGAATTTGAAGCTAACCCGGTTGTTTCGTCTGCATTTAAAGCTATACCACTTATATCGCTAGTATCTGAAGCTAAATCATTTGTGTCTCATGGATATGAAGCTAAACCTTCTACATAGCATTGATTTGAAGCTAAATCATGTGTTTCGCAAGGATTTGAAGCTAACTCGTTTGTTTCCCCTGCATTTGAAGCTATATCACTTATATCGCAAGTATCTGATGCTAAATCAATTGTATCGCATGGATTTGAAGCTAATCTTACTACTTCGAATTGATTTGAAGCTAAATCATTTGTTTCGCATGGATTTGAAGCTGAACCTTCTACATCGCATTGATTTGCAGCTGAATCATGGGTTTCGCATGGATTTGAAGCTAACTCGATTGTTTCGTCTGCATTTGAAGATATATCACTTAAATCCCATGAATCTGAAGATAAATCATTTGTTTCGCATGGATTTCAAGCTAAACCTTCTACATCCCATTGATTTGCAGCTAAATCACGTGATTCGCATGGATTTGCAGCTAACTCGGTTGTTTCGTCTGCATTTGAAGCTATATCACATATATTCCAAGCGTTTGAAGCTAAATCATTTGTTTCGCATGGATTTGAATCTAAACCTTCTACATCGCATTGATTTGAGCTAAATCATGTGTTTCGCTTGGATTTGAAGCTATACCTTCTACATCGCTTTGATTTGAAGCTAAATCATTTGTTTTGCATGGATTTTATGCTAACTCGTTTGTTTCCCCTGCATTTGAAGCTATATCAGTTATATCGCAAGTATCTGATGCTAAATCATTTGTATCGCATGAATTTGAAGCTAAACCTTCTACATCGCATTGATTTGAAGCCAAATCATGTGTTTCGCTTGGATTGGAAGCTAGTTTATTTCGTCTGCATTTGAGGCTGTATCAATTATATCGCAAGTATCTAAAGCTATATCATTTGTTTCGCATGGATTTGAAGCTAATCCTTCTACATCGCATTGATTTGCAGCTAAATCATGTGTTTCGCATGGATTTGAAGCTAACTCGTTTGCTTCGTCTGCATTTGAAGCTATATCACTTATATCCCAAGTGGTTGAAGCTAAATCATTTGTTTCCCATGGATTTGAATCTAAACCTTCTACATCGCATTGATTTGAAGCTAAATCATGTGATTCGTTTGGATTTGAAGCTAACTCGTTTGTTTCGCCTGCATTTGAAGCTATATCACATGTATCCCACGTGTTTGAAGCTCAAACATTTGCTTCGCTTGGATTTGAAGCTAAACGAACTACATCGTATTGATTTAAAGCTAAATCATATGTTTCGCTTGGATATGAAGCTAACTCGTTTGTTTCCGTCTGCATTTGAAGCTATATCAGTTATATCGCAAGTATCTGAAGCTAAATCATTTGTGTCGCAGGGATTTGATGCTAAACCTTCTACATAGCATTGATTTGAAGCTTAATCATGTGTTTCGCATGGATTTGAAGCTAACTCGTTAGTTTCGTCTGCATTTGAAGCTATATGACTTATATCGCTAGTATCTGAAGCTAAATCATTTTTTTCGCATGGATTTGAAGCTAAACTTTCTACATCGCATTGATTTGAAGCTAAATCATGTGATTCGTTTGGATTTCAAGCTAACTCGTTTGTTTCGTCTGCATTTGAATATATATCACTTAAATCCCAAGTGTTTGAAGATAAATCATATGTTTCGCATGGTTTTGAAGCTAAGACTTCTACTTCGCTTTGGTTAGAAGCTAAATCATTTGTTTCGCATGGATTTGGTGCTAACTCGTTTGTTTCCCATGCATTTGAAGCTATATCACTCATATCGCAAGTATCTCAACCTAAATCATTTGTTTCGTATGGATTTGATGCTAAGACTTCTACTTCGCATTGATTTGAAGCTAAGTCATGTATATCGCATGGATTTTGAAGTTAACTCGTTTGATTCGTCTGCATTTGAAGCAATATCACTTATATCGCAAGTATCTGAATCTAAATCATTTGTGTCGCATGGATTTGAAGCTGAACTTTCTACATCGCATTGTTTTGAAGCTAAATCATGTGATTCGCTTGGATTGGAAGCTAACTCGTTTGTTTCGTCTGCATTTGAAGCTGTATCACTTATATCGGAAGTATCTGAATCTAAATCATTTGTGTCTCATGGATTTGAAGCAAAACCTTCTACATCGCATTGATTTGAAGCTAAATCATGTGCTTCGCATGGGTTTGAAGCTAATTCATGTGTTTCGCATGGATTTGAAGCTAAACCATATACTTCGCATTGATTTGTTGCTAAATCATGTGTTTCGCATGGAATTGAAGCTAACTGGTTTGTTTCATCAGTATTTGCAGCTATGCCACATATATCGCAAGTATCTGAAGCTAAATCATTGGTTTCTCATGTATTTGAAGCTAAACCTTCTACATTGCATTGATTTATTGCTAAATCATGTGTTTCGCATGGATTTGAAGCTAACTCGTTTGTTTCGTCTGCATTTGAAGCTGTATCACTTATATCGCAAGTATCAGAATCTAAATCATTTGTGTCTCATGGATTTGAAGCAAAACCTTCTACATCGCATTGATTTGAAGCTAAATCATGTGATTCGTTTGGATTTGAAGATAACTCGTTTGTATCGCCTGCATTTGATGCTATTTCAGTTATATCGCAAGTATCTAATGCTGAATCATGTGTTTCGCTTGGATTTGAAGCTAAACCTTCTACATCGCATTGATTTGAAACTTAATCATGTGTTTCGCTGGGATTTGAAGCTATACCTTCTTCATCGCTTTGATTTGAAGCTAAATCATGTAGTTTGCATGGATTTGATGCTAACTCGTTTGTTTCCCCTGCATTTGAAGCTATTTCAGTTATATCGCAAGTATCTGATGCTAAATCAGGTGTTTCGCTTGGATTTGAAGCTAAACCTTTTACATCGCATTGATTTGAAGCTAAATCATTTGTTTCGCTTGGATTTGAAGCTAAACCTTCTACATCGCATTGATTTGAAGCTAAATCATGTGTTTTGCATGGATCTGATGCTAACTCGTTTGTGTCGCCTGCATTTGAAGCTATATCACATATAACCCAAGTGTTTGAAGCTCAATCATTTGCTTCGCTTGGATTTGAAGCTAATCCTTCTACATCGCATTGATTTGAAGCTAAATCATGTGATTCGTTTGGATTTCAAGCTAACTCGTTTGTTTCGCCTGCATTTGAAGCTATATCAATTATATCGCAAGTATCTGATGCTTAATCATTTGTGTAGCTTGGATTTGAAGCAAAATCTTCTACATAGCATTGAATTGAAGCTTAATCATGTGTTTGGCATGAATTTGAAGCTAACTCGTTTGTTTCTCCTGCATTTGAATCTATATCACTTATATCGCATGTATCTGATGCTAAATCAATTGTATCGCATGGATTTGAAGCTAAACATTCTACATCGCATTGATTTGCAGCTAAATCATGTGTTTCGCATGGATTTGAAGCTAACTCGTTTACTTCGTCTGCATTTAAAGCTATATCACTTATATCCCAAGTGTTTGAAGCTAAATCATGTGTTTCGCATGGATTTGAAGCTAACTCGTTAGTTTCGCCTGCATTTGAAGCAATATCAATGTATCGGAAGTATCTGAACCTAAATCATTCGTTTCGCATGGATTTGAAGCTAAACCTTCTACATCGCATTGAATGAAGCTAAATCATGTGATTCGTTTGGATTTGAAGCTAACTCGTTCGTTTCGCCTGCATTTGTTGCTATATCACTTATATCGGAAGCGTTTGAAGCTAAATCATTTGTTTCGCATGGATTTGAATCTAAATCTTCTACATCGTATTAATTTAAAGCTAAATCATGTGTTTCGCTTGGATATGAAGCTAACTCGTTTGTTTCCGTCTGCATTTGAAGCTATATCACTGATATCGCAAGTATCTGAACCTAAATCAATTGTTTCGCATGGATTTGATGCTAAGACTTCTACTTCGCATTGATTTGAAGACAAGTCATGTATATCGCATGGATTTTGAAGCTAACTCGTTTGATTCGTCTGCATTTGAAGCAATATCACTTATATCGCAAGTATCTGAAGCTAAATCATTTGTTTCGCATGGATTTGAAGCTAAACCTTCTACATCGAATTGATTTGATGCTAAATCATGTGATTCGTTTGGATTTGAAGCTAACTCGTTTGTTTCGCCTGCATTTGAAACTATATCACTTACATCCCAAGTGTTTGAAGCTAAATCATTTGTTACGCATGGATTTGAAGCTAAGCCTTCTACATCGCTTTGAATTGAAGCGAAATCATGTGTTTTGCATGGATTTGATGCTAACTCGTTTATTTCGTCTGCATTTGAAACTGTATCACTTATATCGCAAGTATCTGATGCTTAATCATTTGTGTAGCTTGGATTTGAAGCTAAATCTTCTACATAGCATTGAATTAAAGCTTAATCATGTGTTTTGCATGAATTTGAAGCTAACTCGTTTGTTTCTCCTGCATTTGAATCTATATCATTTATATCGCATGTATCTGATGCTAAATCAATTGTATCGCATGGATTTGAAGCTAAACATTCTACATCGCATTGATTTGCAGCTAAATCATGTGTTTCGCATGGATTTGAAGCTAACTCGTTTATTTCGTCTGCATTTAAAGCTATATCACTTATATCCCAAGTGTTTGAAGCTAAATCATGTGTTTCGCATGGATTTGAAGCTAACTCGTTAGTTTCGCCTGCATTTGAAGCAATATCAATGTATCGGAAGTATCTGAACCTAAATCATTTGTTTCGCATGGATTTGAAGCTAAGCCTTCTACTTCGTATCGATTTGAAGTTAAATGATATGTATCGCATGGATTTTGGAGCTTCCCCGTTTGATTCGTCTGCATTTCCTGCTATATCACTTATATCCCAAGTGTTTGTAGGTAAATCATTTGTTTCGCATGGAATGGAAGCTAAACCTTCTACATCGCATTGATTTGCAGCTAAATCATGTGTTTCGCATGGATTTGAAGCTAACTCGTTCGTTTCGCCTGCATTTGTTGCTATATCACTTATATCGGAAGCGTTTGAAGCTAAATCATTTGTTTCGCATGGATTTGAAGCTAAACCTTCTACATCGCATTGATTTGAAGCTAAATCATGTGTTTCGCTTGGATATGAAGCTAACTCGTCTGTTTCGTCTGCATTTGAAGTTATATCACTTATATCCCAGGCGTTTGAAAGTAAATTATTTGTTTCGCCTGGATTTGAAGTTAAACCTTTTAAATCGCATTGATTTGAAGCTAAATCGTGTGATGCGCTTGGATTTGAAGCAAACTCGTCTGTTTCCCCTGCATTTGAAACTATATCACTTATATCGCAACTATCTCATGTTAAATCATATGTTTCGCATGGATTTGAAGCTAAACCTTCTACATCGCATTGATTTGAAGCTAAATCATGTGATTCGTTTAGATTTGAAGCTAACTCGTTTGTTTCGCCTGCATTTGAAACTATATCACTTTCATCCCAAGTGTTTGAATCTAAATCATTTGTTACGCATGGATTTGAAGCTAAACGAACTACATCGTATTGATTTAAAGCTAAATCATATGTTTCGCTTGGATATGAAGCTAACTCGTTTGTTTCCGTCTGCATTTGAAGCTGAATCACTTGTATCGCAAGTATCTGAAGCTAAATCATTTGTGTCGCAGGGATTTGATGCTAAACCTTCTACATAGCATTGATTTGAAGCTAAATCATGTGATTCGCTTGGATTGGAAGCTAACTCGTTTATTTCGTCTGCATTTGAAACTGTATCACTTATATCGCAAGTATCTGATGCTTAATCATTTGTGTAGCTTGGATTTGAAGCTAAACCTTCTACATCGAATTGATTTGAAGCTAAAACATGTGATTCGTTTGGATTTGAAGCTAACTCGTTTGTTTCGCCTGCATTTGAAACTATATCACTTACATCCCAAGTGTTTGAAGCTAAATCATTTGTTACGCATGGATTTGAAGCTAAACCTTCTACATCGCTTTGAATTGAAGCGAAATCATGTGTTTTGCATGGATTTGATGCTAACTCGTTTATTTCGTCTGCATTTGAAACTGTATCACTTATATCGCAAGTATCTGATGCTTAATCATTTGTGTAGCTTGGATTTGAAGCTAAATCTTCTACATAGCATTGAATTGAAGCTTAATCATGTGTTTTGCATGAATTTGAAGCTAACTCGTTTGTTTCTCCTGCATTTGAATCTATATCATTTATATCGCATGTATCTGATGCTAAATCAATTGTATCGCATGGATTTGAAGCTAAACATTCTACATCGCATTGATTTGCAGCTAAATCATGTGTTTCGCATGGATTTGAAGCTAACTCGTTTATTTCGTCTGCATTTGAAACTATATCACTTACATCCCAAGTGTTTGAATCTAAATCATTTGTTACGCATGGATTTGAAGCTAAACGAACTACATCGTATTGATTTATTGCTAAATCATGTGTTTCGCATGGATTTGAAGCTAACTCGTTAGTTGCGCCTGCATTTGAAACTCTATCACATATATCGCAAGTATCCTAAGCTAAATCATTTGTGTCGAATGGATTTGAAGCTGAAGTATCTACATCGCATTGATTTGAAGCTAAATCATATGATTCGCTTGGATTGGAAGCTAACTCGTTTGTTTCGCCTGCATTTGAAGCTGTATCACTTATATCGCAAGTATCAGAATCTAAATCATTTGTGTCTCATGGATTTGAAGCAAAACCTTCTACATCGCATTGATTTGAAGCTAAATCATGTAATTCGCTTGGATTGGAAGCTAAATCGTTTGTTTCGTCTGCATTTGAAGCTATATCACATGTATCCCAAGTGTCTGAAGCTCAATCATTTGCTTCGCATGGATTTGAAGCTAAACCATCTACATCGCATTGATTTAATGCTAAATCATGTGTTTCGCTTGGATTGGAAGCTAACTCGTTAATTTCGTCTGCATTTGAAGCTGTATCACTTATATCGCAAGTATCTGAAGCTAAATCATGTGTTTCGCATAGATTTGAAGCAAAGCCTTAATAATTCGCATGGATTTGAAGCTAACTCGTTAGTTTCGTCTGCATTTGAAGCTATATGACAGGTATCCCAAGTGTTTGAAGCTCAATCATTTGCTTCGCATGGATTTAAAGCTAATCCTTCTACATCGCATTGATTTGAAGCTAAATCATGTGTTTCGCATGGATTTGGAGCTAACTCGTTTATTTCGTCTGCATTTGTAGCTGTATCACTTATATCGCAAGTATCTGAAGCTAAATCATTTGTGTCTCATGGATTTGAAGCTAAATCATGTGATTCGCTTGGATTTGAAGCTAACTCGGTTGTTTCGTCTGCATTTGTAGCTATACCACTTATATCGCTAGTATCTGAAGCTAATACATTTGTGTCTCATGGATTTGAAGCTAAACCTTCTACTTCGAATTGATTTGAAGCTAAATCATGTGTTTCGCATAGATTTGAAGCAAAGCCTTAATAATTCGCATGGATTTGAAGCTAACTCGTTAGTTTCGTCTGCATTTGAAGCTATATGACAGGTATCCCAAGTGTTTGAAGCTCAATCATTTGCTTCGCATGGATTTAAAGCTAATCCTTCTACATCGCATTGATTTGAAGCTAAATCATGTGTTTCGCATGGATTTGAAGCTAACTCGTTTGTTTCGCCTGCATTTGAAGCTATATCACATATATCCCACGTGTTTGAAGCTCAATCATTTGCTCCGCTTGGATTTTAAGCTAATCCTTCTACATCGCATTGATTTGAAGCTAAATCATGTGATTCGCTTGGATTGGAAGCTAACTTGTTTATTTCGTCTGCATTTGAAGCTGTATCACTTATATCGCAAGTATCTGAAGCTAAATCATTTGTCTCGCATGGATTTGAAGCTAACTCGGTTGTTTCGTCTGCATTTGAAGCTATATCACATGTATCCCAAGTGTTTGAAGCTCAATCATTTGGTTCGCTTGGATTTGAAGCTAATCCTTCTACATCGCATTGATTTGAAGCTAAATCATGTGTTTTGCATGAATTTGAAGCTAACTCGTTTGTTTCCTCTACAATTGAAGCTATATCACTTATATCGCAAGTATCTAAAGCTAAATCATTTGTGTCGCCTGGATTTGAAGTTAAACCTTCTACATAGCATTGATTTGAAGCTTAATAATGTGTTTTGCTTGGAATTAAAGCTAACTCGTTTGTTTCCCCTGCATTTGAAGCATATATCACTTATATCGCAAGTATCTAAAGCTAAATCATTTGTTTCGCATGGATTTGAAGCTAAACCTTCTACATCGCATTGATTTGAAGCTAAATCATGTGATTCGCTTGGATTTGAAGCTAACTCGTTTGTTGCGCCTGCATTTGAAGCTATATCACATATATCCCACGTGTTTGAAGGTCAATCATTTGGTTCGCTTGGATTTGAAGCTAATCCTTCTACATCGCATTGATTTGAAGCTAAGTCATGTGTTTTGCATGAATTTGAAGCTAACTCGTTTGATTCCTCTACAATTGAAGC
Source organism: Megalopta genalis (assembly GCF_051020955.1). Lineage (NCBI taxonomy): Eukaryota > Metazoa > Arthropoda > Insecta > Hymenoptera > Halictidae > Megalopta > Megalopta genalis. Next base: position 302,070 of record NW_027476274.1, on the reverse strand, counting down.
TATATCACTTATATCGCAAGTATCTAAAACTAAATCATTTGTGTCGCCTGGATTTGAAGTTAAACCTTCTACATAGCATTGATTTGAAGCTTAATAATGTGTTTTGCTTGGAATTAAAGCTAACTCGTTTGTTTCCCCTGCATTTGAAGCATATATCACTTATATCGCAAGTATCTATAGCTAAATCATTTGTTTTGCATGGATTTGAAGCTAAACCTTCTGTATAGCATTGGTTTGAAGCTTAACAATGTGTTTTGCTTGGATATGAAACTAACTCGTTTGTTTCCCCGTACATTTGTAGCTATATCACTTATATCGGAACAATCTGATGCTAAATCATTTGTGTCGCATCGATTTGAATCTAAACCTTCCACATATCATTGATTTGAAGCTTAATAATGTGTCTTGCATGGATTTGAAGCTAACTCGTTTGTTTCCGTCTGCATTTGAAACCATATCACTTATATCCCAAGTGTTTGAAGCTAAATCATTTGTTTCGCATGGATTTGAAGCTAATCCTTCTACATCGTATTGATTTAAAGCTAAATCATGTGTTTCGCTTGGATATGAAGCTATCTCGTTTGTTTCCGTCTGCATTTGAAGCTATCTCACTTGTATCGCAAGTATCTGAAGCTAAATCATTTGTGTCGCAAGAATTTGAAGCTAATCCTTCTACATAGCATTGATTTGAAGCTTAATCATGTGTTTCGCATGGATTAGAAGCTAACTCGTTAGTTTCGTCTGCATTTAAAGCTATATCACTTATATCGCTAGTATCTGAAGCTAAATCATTTTTTTCGCATGGATTTGAAGCTAAACTTTCTACATCGCATTGATTTGTAGCTAAATCATGTGATTCGCATGGATTGGAAGCTAACTCGTTTGTTTCGTCTGCATTTGAAGATATATCACTTAAATCCCAATTGTTTGAAGATAAATCATTTGTTCCGCATGGATTTCAAGCTAAACCTTCTACATCGCATTGATTTAATGCTAAATCATGTGTTGCGCTTGGATTGGAAGCTAACTCATTTATTTCATCTGCATTTGAAGCTGTATCACTTATATCGCAAGTATCTAAAGCTAAATCATTTGTTTCGCATGGATTTGCAGCTAACTCGGTTGTTTCGTCTGCATTTGAAGCTATATCACATATATTCCAAGCGTTTGAAGCTAAATCATTTGTTTCGCATGGATTTGAAGCTATATCACATATATCCCAAGCGTTTGAAGCTAAATCATTTGTTTCGCATGGATTTGAAGCTTTACCTTCTACATCGCATTGATTTGAACCTTAGTAATGTGTTTTGCTTGGATATGAAGCTATCTCGTTTGTTTCCCCTACATTTGAAGCTATATCACTTATATCCTATGTGTTTGAAGCTAAATCATTTATTTCGCATGGATTTGAAGCTAAACCTTCTACATAGCACTGATTTGAAGCTAAATCATGTGTTTCGCATGGATTTGAAGCTAACTCGTTTGCTTCGTCTGCATTTGAAGCTATATCAATTATATCCCAAGTGTTTGAAGCTAAATCATTTGCTTCGCTTGGATTTGAAGCTAATCCTTCTACATCGCATTGATTTGAAGCTAAATCATGTGATTCTCTAGGTTTTGAAGCTAACTCGTTTGTTTCGCCTGCATTTGAAGCTATATCACATATATCCCACGTGTTTGAAGCTCAATCATTTGCTTCGCTTGGATTTGAAACTTTACCTTCTACATCGCATTGATTTGAACCTTAGTAATGTGTTTTGCTTGGATATGAAGCTATCTCGTTTGTTTCCCCTACATTTGAAGCTATATCACTTATATCCTATGTGTTTGAAGCTAAATCATTTGTTTCGCATGGATTTGAAGCTAAACCTTCTACATCGCATTGATTTGAAGCTAAATCGTGTGATTCGTTTGGATTTGAAGCTAACTCGTCTGTTTCGCCTGCATTTGAAGCTATATCACATATATCCCACGTGTTTGAAGCTCAAACATCTGCTTCGCTTGGATTTGAAGCTAATCCTTCTACATCGCATTGATTTGAAGCTAAATCATGTGATTCTCTAGGATTTGAAGCTAACTCGTTTGTTTCGCCTGCATTTGAAGATATATCACATATATCCCACGTGTTTGAAGCTCAATCATTTGCTTCGCTTGGATTTGAAGCTAATCCTTCTACATCGCATTGATTTGAAGTTTAATCATGTGATTCGCTTGGATTGGAAGCTAACTTGTTTATTTCGTCTGCATTTGAAGCTGTATCACTTATATCGCAAGTATCTGAAGCTAAATCATTTGTGTCGCCTGGATTTGAAGTTAAACCTTCTACATAGCATTGATTTGAAGCTAACTCGTTTGTTTCGTCTGCATTTGAATCTATATCACATATATCCCACGTGTTTGAAGCTCAATCATTTGCTTCGCTTGGATTTGAAGCTAATCCGTCTACATCGCATTGATTTGAAGCTAAATCATGTGATTCGCTTGGATTGGAAGCTAACTCGTTTGTTTCGCCTACATTTGAAGCTATATCACATATATCCCACGTGTTTGAAGCTCAATAATTTGCTTCGCTTGGATTTGAAGCTAATCCTTCTACATCGCATTGATTTGAAGCTAAATCATGTTGATTCGCTTGGATTGGAAGCTAACTTGTTTATTTCGTCTGCATTTGAAGCTATATCACATATATCCCACGTGTTTGAAGCTCAATCATTTGCTTCGCTTGGATTTGAAGCTAATCCTTCTACATCGCATTGATTTGAAGCTAAATCATGTGATTCGCTTGGATTGGAAGCTAACTCGTTTGTTTCGCCTACATTTGAAGCTATATCACATATATCCCACGTGTTTGAAGCTCAATCATTTGCTTCGCTTGGATTTGAAGCTAATCCTTCTACATCGCATTGATTTGAAGCTGAATCATGTTGATTCGCTTGGATTGGAAGCTAACTTGTTTATTTCGTCTGCATTTGCAGCTGTATCACTTATATCGCAAGTATCTGAAGCTAAATCATTTGTGTCTCATGGATTTGAACCTAAACAGTCTACACAGCATTGATTTGCAGCTAAATCATGTGATTCTCTAGGATTTGAAGCTAACTCGTTTGTTTCCCCTACATTTGAAGCTATATCACTTATATCCTATGTGTTTGAAGCTAAATCATTTGCGTCGCTTGGATTAGAAGCTATTCCTTCTACATCGCATTGATTTGAAGCTAAATCATGTGATTCGCTTGGATTGGAAGCTAACTCGTTTGTTTCGCCTGCATTTGAAGCTATATCACATATATCCCACGTGTTTGAAGCTCAATCATTTGCTTCGCTTGGATTTGAAGCTAATCCTTCTACATCGCATTGATTTGAAGCTAAATCATGTGATTCGCTTGGATTGGAAGATAACTTGTATATTTCGTCTGCATTTGAAGCTGTATCACTTATATTGCAAGTATCTAAAGCTAAATCATTTGTTTCGCATGGATTTGAAGCTAAACCTTCTTCATAGCATTGGTTTGAAGTTAAATCATGTGTTTCGCTTGGATTTGAAGCTTATCCTTCTACATCGCATTGATTTGAAGATAAATCATGTGTTTTGCTTGGATTTCATGCTAACTCGTCCGTTTCGCCTGCATTTGATGATATATCACTTATATCGCAAGTATCTGAAGCTAAATCATTTGATTCGCATGGATTTGAAGCTAAACATTCTACATCGTATTGATTTGAAGCTACCTCATTTGTTTCGCATGGATTTGAAGCTAAACATTCTACATCGCATGGATTTGAAGCTAAGCCTTCTATTTCGCATGGATTTAAAGGTCATGATGTGTATCGCATGCATATTGAAGCTAACTCGTTTGATTCGTCTGCATTTGAAGCTATATCACTTATACCCCAAGTGTTAGATGCTAAATCATTTGTTTCGCATGGATTTGAAGCTATACCTTCTACATCGCATTGATTTGAAGCCAAATCATGTGTTTTGCATGGATTTTATGCTAACTCGTTTGTTTCCCCTGCATTTGAAGCTATATCAGTTATATCGCAAGTATCTGATGCTAAATCATTTGTTTCGCATGGATTTGAAGCTAAACCTTCTACATAGCATTGATTTGCAGCTAAAACTGCATTTGAAGCTATATCACATATATCCCAAGTGTTTGAAGCTCAATCATTTGCTTCGATGGATTTGAAGCTAATCCTTCTACATCGCATTGATTTGAAGCTAACTCGTTAGTTTCGTCTGCATTTGAAGCTATATCACTTATATCGCAAGTATCTTAAGCTAAATCATTTGTGTCGCATGGATTTGAAGCTAAACTTTCTACATCGAATCTAAATCATGTGATTTGCTTGGATTGGAAGCTAACTCATTTGATCCGTCTGCATTTGAAGCTGTATCACTTATATCGTAAGTATCTGAATCAAAATCATTTGTGTCTCATTGATTTGAAACAAAACTTTCTACATAGCATTCATTTGAAGCTAAATCATGTGTTTCGCATGGATTTGAAGCTAACTCGTTAGTCTCGTATGCATTTGAAGCTATCGCTTATATCGCTAGTATCTAAAGCTAAATCACTTGTTTCGCATGGATTTGAAGCTAAACTTTCTACATCGCATTGATTTAATGCTAAATCATGTGTTGCGCTTGGATTGGAAGCTAACTCATTTATTTCATCTGCATTTGAAGCTGTATCACTTATATCGCAAGTATCTAAAGCTAAATCATTTGTTTCGCATGGATTTGAAGCTAAACTTTCTACATCGCATTGATTTGAAGCTAAATCATGTGTTTTGCATGGAATTGATGCTAACGCGTTTGTTTCCCCTGCATTTGATAATATATCAGTTATATCGCAAGTATCTGATGCTAAATCATTTGTTTCGCATGGATTTGAAGCTAAACCATCTACATCGCTTTGATTTCAAGCTAAATCATGTGTTTTGCATGGAATTGATGCTAACTCGTTTGTTTCCCCTGCATTTGATAATATATCAGTTATATCGCAAGTATCTGATGCTAAATCATTTGTTTCGCATGGATTTGAAGCTAAACCATCTACATCGCATTGATTTGCAGCTAAATCATGTGTTTTGCATGGATTTGATGTTAACTCGTTTGTTTTCCCTGCATTTGAAGCTATATCAGTTATATCGCCAGTATCTGATGCTAAATCATTTGTTTCGCATGGATTTGAAGCTAAACCTTCTACATCGCATTGATTTGCAGCTAAATCATGTGTTTCGCATGGATTTGTAGCCAAGCCTTCAGCTTCGCATTGATTTGAAACTAGATCATGTGTTTGGCTTGGATTTAAAGCAAACTCGTTTGTTTCGCATGCAGTTGAAGCAAAATCATGAATATCACAAGTATTTCAAGATAAACCATTTGTTTCGCATGGATCAGAAGCTAATCCTTCTACTTCGTATTGATTTGAAGCTAAATGATATGTATCGCATGGATTTTGAAGTTATCCCGTTTGTTTCGTCTGCATTTGCAGCTATATCACTTATATCACAAGTGTTTGAAGCTAAATCATTTGTTACGCATGGATTTGAAGCTAAACCTTCTACATTGCATTGATTTGAAGCTAAATCATGTGTTTTGCATGGATTTTATGCTAACTGGTTTGTTTCCCCTGCATTTGAAGCTATATCAGTTATATCGCAATAATCTGAGGCTAAATCATTTGTTTCGCATGGATATGAAGCTAAACCTTCTACATCGCATTGATTTGAAGCTAAACCTTCTACATCGCATTGATTTGAAGCTAAACCTTCTACATCGCATTGATTTGAAGCTAAATCTTGTGTATCGCATGGATTTGAAGCTAAAACTTCTACATCGGATTCATTTGAAGCTAAATCGTGTGTTTCGCTTGGATATGAATATAAGTCGTTTGTTTCGTCTGCATATGAAGCTATATCACATATATCCCAAGTCTTCGAAGCTCAATCTTTTGTTTCGCATGGATTTGAAGCTAAACCTTCTACATCCCATTGATTTGCAGCAAAATCATATGTTTCGTATGAATTTGAAACTAACTCGTTTGTTTCGCCTCCATTTGAAGCTATATCACTTACAATCGCAGGTATTTGAAGCCAAATCAATTGTTTCGCACCGACTTGGAGCTAAACCTTCTACACCGCAATGATTTGCAGCTAAGTCATGTGTTTCGCAAGGATTTGAAGCTATCTCGTTTGTTTTGTCTGCATTTGAAGCTATATCACTCATATCCCAAGTATCTGAAGTTAAAACATTTGTTTCGCATGGATTTGGAGCTAAGGCTTCTACTTCGCATCTATTTGAACCTAAATGTTGTGTACCGCATGGATTTTGAGGCTAACTTGTTTAATTCGTCTGCATTTGAAACTATATCACATATATACCAATTGTTTGAAGCTAAATCATTTGTTTAGCAAGGATTTGGAGCAAAACCTTCTACATCGCATTGATTTGAAACTAAATCATGTCTTTCGCTTGGATTTGAAGCTGCCTCGTTTGTTTCGCCTGCATTTGAAGCTATATCACATATATCGCAAGTATCTGATGCAAGTCATTTGTGTCGCATTGATTTGAAGCTAAACCTTCCACATCGCATTGGTTTGAAGCTAACCTTCCACATCGCATTGGTTTGAAGCTAAACCTTCCACATCGCATTGATTTGAAGCTAAATAATGTGTTTCCTATGGAGTTGAATCTAGCACGTTTGTTTCGTCTGCATTTGAAGCTATATCACTTATATCGCAAGTATCTGATGCTAAATCAATTGTTTCGCATGGATTTGAAGCTAAACCTTCTACATCGCATTGGTATGCAGCTCAATCATCTGTTTCGCATGGATTTGAAGCTAACTAGTTTGTTTCTCCTGCATTTGTAGCTATATCACTTATATCCCAAGTGTCTGAAGCTAAATCATTTGTTTCGCATGGATTTGAAGCTAAGCCTTCTACTTCGCATTGATTTGCAGCTAAATCATTTCTTTCGCATGGATTTGAAGCGAAACCTTCTACATCGTATCGATTTGAAGCTAAATGATATGTATCGCATGGATTTTGAAGCTATCCCGTTTGATTCGTCTGCATTTGCAGCTATATCACTTATTTCACAAGTGTTTGAAGCTAAATTATTTGTTTCGCATGGATTAGAATCTAAACCTTCTACATCGCATTGATTTGAAGCTAAACCATGTGTTTTGCATGGATTTTATGCTAACTCGTTTGTTTCCCCTGCATTTGAAGCTATATCAGTTATATCGCAATAATCTGATGCTAAATCATTTGTTTCGCATGGATTTGAAGCTAAACCTTCTACATCGCATTGATTTGAAGCTAAATCATGTGATTCATTTGGATTTGAAGCTAACTCGTTTGTTTCGTGTGCATTTGAAGCTATATCACGTATATCGCAAGTACCTGATGCTTAATCATTTGCGTGGCTTGGATTTGAAGCTAAACCTTCTACATAGCATTGAATTGAAGCTTAATCATGTGTTTTGCATGAATTTGATGCTAACTCGTTTGTTTCTCCTGCATTTGAAGCTATATCACTTATATCCCAAGCGATTGAAAGTAAATTATTTGTTTCGCCTGGATTTGAAGCTAAACCTTCTAAATCGCACTGATTTGAAGCTAAATCGTGTGATTCGCTTGGATTTGAAGTTAACTCGTTTGTTTCCCCTGCATTTGAAACTATATCACTTATATCGCAACCATCTGATGTTAAATCATTTGTTTCGCATGGATTTGAAGGTAAACCTTCTACATCGCATTGAATTAAAGCTTAATCATGTGTTCTGCATGAATTTGAAGCTAACACGTTTGTTTCTCCTGCATTTGAATCTATATCACTTATATCGCATGTATCTGAAGCTAAACCATTGGTATCGCATAGATTTGAAGCTAAACCTTCTTCATCGCATTGATTTGCTGCTAAATCATGTGTATCGCATGGGTTTGAAGCTAATTCATGTGTTTCGCATGGATTTGAAGCTAAACCTTAAACTTCGCATTGTTTTGTTGCTATATCATGTGTTTCGCATGGAGTTGAAGCTAACTGGTTTGTTTCGTCTGCATTTGAAGCTATGCCACTTACATCGCAAGTATCTGAAGCTAAATGAATGGTTTCGCATGTACTTGAAGCTAAACCTTCTACATTGCATTCATTTACTGCTAAATCATGTGTTCCGCATGGATTTGATGCTAACTCGTTTTTTTCGTCTGCATTTGAAGCTGTATCACTTATATCGCAAGTAGCTGATGCTTAATCATTTGTGTCGCTTGGATTTGAAGCTAAACCTTCTACATAGCATTGAATTGAAGCTTAATCATGTGTTTTGCATAGATTTGAAGCTAACTCGTTTGTTTCGCATGCTGTTGAAGCTATATCACTTATATCCCAAGTGTCTGAAGGTCAATCATTTGCTTCGCTTGGATTTGAAGCTAAACCTTCTACATCGTATTGATTTGAAGCTAAATCATGTGTTTCGCTTGGATTTGAAGCTAAACCGTCTACGTCGCATTGATTTGAAACTAAATCATGTTTTTTGCATGGATTTGATGCTAACTCGTTTGTTTCTCCTGCATTTGAAGCTATATCACTTATATCGCAAATATCTGAACCTCAATCATTTGTTCCGCATTAATTTGAAGCTAAACCTTCTACATCGCATTGATTTGAAGCTAAATTATGTGTTTCGCTTGGATTTGAAGCTATACCTTCTACATCGCATTGATTTGAAGCTAAATCATGTGTTTCGTTTGGATTTGAAGATACACCTTCTACATCGCTTTGATTTGAAGCTAAATCATGTGTTTCGCTTGGATTTGAAGCTATACCTTCTACATCGCATTGATTTGAAGCTAAATCATGTGTTTGGTTTGGATTTGAAGATATACCTTCTACATCGCTTTGATTTCAAGCTAAATCATGTGTTTTGCATGGAATTGATGCTAACTCGTTTGTTTCCCCTGCATTTGATAATATATCAGTTATATCGCAAGTATCTGATGCTAAATCATTTGTTTCGCATGGATTTGAAGCTAAACCATCTACATCGCATTGATTTGCAGCTAAATCATGTGTTTTGCATGGATTTGATGTTAACTCGTTTGTTTTCCCTGCATTTGAAGCTATATCAGTTATATCGCCAGTATCTGATGCTAAATCATTTGTTTCGCATGGATTTGAAGCTAAACCTTCTACATCGCATTGATTTGCAGCTAAATCATGTGTTTCGCATGGATTTGTAGCCAAGCCTTCAGCTTCGCATTGATTTGAAACTAGATCATGTGTTTGGCTTGGATTTAAAGCAAACTCGTTTGTTTCGCATGCAGTTGAAGCAAAATCATGAATATCACAAGTATTTCAAGATAAACCATTTGTTTCGCATGGATCAGAAGCTAATCCTTCTACTTCGTATTGATTTGAAGCTAAATGATATGTATCGCATGGATTTTGAAGTTATCCCGTTTGTTTCGTCTGCATTTGCAGCTATATCACTTATATCACAAGTGTTTGAAGCTAAATCATTTGTTACGCATGGATTTGAAGCTAAACCTTCTACATTGCATTGATTTGAAGCTAAATCATGTGTTTTGCATGGATTTTATGCTAACTGGTTTGTTTCCCCTGCATTTGAAGCTATATCAGTTATATCGCAATAATCTGAGGCTAAATCATTTGTTTCGCATGGATATGAAGCTAAACCTTCTACATCGCATTGATTTGAAGCTAAACCTTCTACATCGCATTGATTTGAAGCTAAACCTTCTACATCGCATTGATTTGAAGCTAAATCTTGTGTATCGCATGGATTTGAAGCTAAAACTTCTACATCGGATTCATTTGAAGCTAAATCGTGTGTTTCGCTTGGATATGAATATAAGTCGTTTGTTTCGTCTGCATATGAAGCTATATCACATATATCCCAAGTCTTCGAAGCTCAATCTTTTGTTTCGCATGGATTTGAAGCTAAACCTTCTACATCCCATTGATTTGCAGCAAAATCATATGTTTCGCATGAATTTGAAACTAACTCGTTTGTTTCGCCTCCATTTGAAGCTATATCACTTACAATCGCAGGTATTTGAAGCCAAATCAATTGTTTCGCACCGACTTGGAGCTAAACCTTCTACACCGCAATGATTTGCAGCTAAGTCATGTGTTTCGCAAGGATTTGAAGCTATCTCGTTTGTTTTGTCTGCATTTGAAGCTATATCACTCATATCCCAAGTATCTGAAGTTAAAACATTTGTTTCGCATGGATTTGGAGCTAAGGCTTCTACTTCGCATCTATTTGAACCTAAATGTTGTGTACCGCATGGATTTTGAGGCTAACTTGTTTAATTCGTCTGCATTTGAAACTATATCACATATATACCAATTGTTTGAAGCTAAATCATTTGTTTCGCAAGGATTTGGAGCAAAACCTTCTACATCGCATTGATTTGAAACTAAATCATGTCTTTCGCTTGGATTTGAAGCTGCCTCGTTTGTTTCGCCTGCATTTGAAGCTATATCACATATATCGCAAGTATCTGATGCAAGTCATTTGTGTCGCATTGATTTGAAGCTAAACCTTCCACATCGCATTGGTTTGAAGCTAACCTTCCACATCGCATTGGTTTGAAGCTAAACCTTCCACATCGCATTGATTTGAAGCTAAATAATGTGTTTCCTATGGAGTTGAATCTAGCACGTTTGTTTCGTCTGCATTTGAAGCTATATCACTTATATCGCAAGTATCTGATGCTAAATCAATTGTTTCGCATGGATTTGAAGCTAAACCTTCTACATCGCATTGGTATGCAGCTCAATAATCTGTTTCGCATGGATTTGAAGCTAACTAGTTTGTTTCTCCTGCATTTGTAGCTATATCACTTATATCCCAAGTGTCTGAAGCTAAATCATTTGTTTCGCATGGATTTGAAGCTAAGCCTTCTACTTCGCATTGATTTGCAGCTAAATCATTTCTTTCGCATGGATTTGAAGCGAAACCTTCTACATCGTATCGATTTGAAGCTAAATGATATGTATCGCATGGATTTTGAAGCTATCCCGTTTGATTCGTCTGCATTTGCAGCTATATCACTTATTTCACAAGTGTTTGAAGCTAAATTATTTGTTTCGCATGGATTAGAATCTAAACCTTCTACATCGCATTGATTTGAAGCTAAACCATGTGTTTTGCATGGATTTTATGCTAACTCGTTTGTTTCCCCTGCATTTGAAGCTATATCAGTTATATCGCAATAATCTGATGCTAAATCATTTGTTTCGCATGGATTTGAAGCTAAACCTTCTACATCGCATTGATTTGAAGCTAAATCATGTGATTCATTTGGATTTGAAGCTAACTCGTTTGTTTCGTGTGCATTTGAAGCTATATCACGTATATCGCAAGTACCTGATGCTTAATCATTTGCGTGGCTTGGATTTGAAGCTAAACCTTCTACATAGCATTGAATTGAAGCTTAATCATGTGTTTTGCATGAATTTGATGCTAACTCGTTTGTTTCTCCTGCATTTGAAGCTATATCACTTATATCCCAAGCGATTGAAAGTAAATTATTTGTTTCGCCTGGATTTGAAGCTAAACCTTCTAAATCGCACTGATTTGAAGCTAAATCGTGTGATTCGCTTGGATTTGAAGTTAACTCGTTTGTTTCCCCTGCATTTGAAACTATATCACTTATATCGCAACCATCTGATGTTAAATCATTTGTTTCGCATGGATTTGAAGGTAAACCTTCTACATCGCATTGAATTAAAGCTTAATCATGTGTTCTGCATGAATTTGAAGCTAACACGTTTGTTTCTCCTGCATTTGAATCTATATCACTTATATCGCATGTATCTGAAGCTAAACCATTGGTATCGCATAGATTTGAAGCTAAACCTTCTTCATCGCATTGATTTGCTGCTAAATCATGTGTATCGCATGGGTTTGAAGCTAATTCATGTGTTTCGCATGGATTTGAAGCTAAACCTTAAACTTCGCATTGTTTTGTTGCTATATCATGTGTTTCGCATGGAGTTGAAGCTAACTGGTTTGTTTCGTCTGCATTTGAAGCTATGCCACTTACATCGCAAGTATCTGAAGCTAAATGAATGGTTTCGCATGTACTTGAAGCTAAACCTTCTACATTGCATTCATTTACTGCTAAATCATGTGTTCCGCATGGATTTGATGCTAACTCGTTTTTTTCGTCTGCATTTGAAGCTGTATCACTTATATCGCAAGTAGCTGATGCTTAATCATTTGTGTCGCTTGGATTTGAAGCTAAACCTTCTACATAGCATTGAATTGAAGCTTAATCATGTGTTTTGCATAGATTTGAAGCTAACTCGTTTGTTTCGCATGCTGTTGAAGCTATATCACTTATATCCCAAGTGTCTGAAGGTCAATCATTTGCTTCGCTTGGATTTGAAGCTAAACCTTCTACATCGTATTGATTTGAAGCTAAATCATGTGTTTCGCTTGGATTTGAAGCTAAACCGTCTACGTCGCATTGATTTGAAACTAAATCATGTTTTTTGCATGGATTTGATGCTAACTCGTTTGTTTCTCCTGCATTTGAAGCTATATCACTTATATCGCAAATATCTGAACCTCAATCATTTGTTCCGCATTAATTTGAAGCTAAACCTTCTACATCGCATTGATTTGAAGCTAAATTATGTGTTTCGCTTGGATTTGAAGCTATACCTTCTACATCGCATTGATTTGAAGCTAAATCATGTGTTTCGTTTGGATTTGAAGATATACCTTCTACATCGCTTTGATTTGAAGCTAAATCATGTGTTTCGCTTGGATTTGAAGCTATACCTTCTACATCGCATTGATTTGAAGCTAAATCATGTGTTTGGTTTGGATTTGAAGATATACCTTCTACATCGCTTTGATTTCAAGCTAAATCATGTGTTTTGCATGGAATTGATGCTAACTCGTTTGTTTCCCCTGCATTTGATAATATATCAGTTATATCGCAAGTATCTGATGCTAAATCATTTGTTTCGCATGGATTTGAAGCTAAACCATCTACATCGCATTGATTTGCAGCTAAATCATGTGTTTTGCATGGATTTGATGTTAACTCGTTTGTTTTCCCTGCATTTGAAGCTATATCAGTTATATCGCCAGTATCTGATGCTAAATCATTTGTTTCGCATGGATTTGAAGCTAAACCTTCTACATCGCATTGATTTGCAGCTAAATCATGTGTTTCGCATGGATTTGTAGCCAAGCCTTCAGCTTCGCATTGATTTGAAACTAGATCATGTGTTTGGCTTGGATTTAAAGCAAACTCGTTTGTTTCGCATGCAGTTGAAGCAAAATCATGAATATCACAAGTATTTCAAGATAAACCATTTGTTTCGCATGGATCAGAAGCTAATCCTTCTACTTCGTATTGATTTGAAGCTAAATGATATGTATCGCATGGATTTTGAAGTTATCCCGTTTGTTTCGTCTGCATTTGCAGCTATATCACTTATATCACAAGTGTTTGAAGCTAAATCATTTGTTACGCATGGATTTGAAGCTAAACCTTCTACATTGCATTGATTTGAAGCTAAATCATGTGTTTTGCATGGATTTTATGCTAACTGGTTTGTTTCCCCTGCATTTGAAGCTATATCAGTTATATCGCAATAATCTGAGGCTAAATCATTTGTTTCGCATGGATATGAAGCTAAACCTTCTACATCGCATTGATTTGAAGCTAAACCTTCTACATCGCATTGATTTGAAGCTAAACCTTCTACATCGCATTGATTTGAAGCTAAATCTTGTGTATCGCATGGATTTGAAGCTAAAACTTCTACATCGGATTCATTTGAAGCTAAATCGTGTGTTTCGCTTGGATATGAATATAAGTCGTTTGTTTCGTCTGCATATGAAGCTATATCACCTATATCCCAAGTGTTCGAAGCTCAATCTTTTGTTTCGCATGGATTTGAAGCTAAACCTTCTACATCCCATTGATTTGCAGCAAAATCATATGTTTCGCATGAATTTGAAAGCAACTCGTTTGTTTCGCCTCCATTTGAAGCTATATCACTTATACCGCAAGTATGTGAACCTAAATCATTTGTTTCGCATGGATTTGAAGTTAAGCCTTCTACTTCGCATTGATTTGAAGCTAAATCATGTGTTTCGCATGGATTTGAAGCTAACTCGTTTGTTTGCCCTGCATTTGAAGCTATATCACTTATATCGCAAGTATCTGAAAATAAATCGTTTGTGTCGCATGGATTTGAAACTAAACCTTCTACATAGCTTTGATTTGAAGCATAATCATGTGTTTTGCTTGGATTTGAAGCTAAATCGTTTGTTTCGCATGCAGTTGTAGCTAAATAATATATATCACGTGTATTTGTAGCTAAACCAGTAATTTCGCATGGATTTGAAGCTGACTCGTTTGTTTCGTCCGCATTTGAAGCTATGTCACTTATATCGGAAGTATCTAAAGCTAAATCATTGGTTTCGCATGGATTTGAAGCTAAACCTTCTACATCGCATTCATTTGAAGCTAAATCGTGTGTTTCGTATGGATATGAATATAAGTCGTTTGTTTCGTCTGCATATGAAGCTATATCACCTATATCCCAAGTCTTCGAAGCTCAATCTTTTGTTTCGCATGGATTTGAAGCTAAACCTTCTACATCCCATTGATTTGCAGCAAAATCATATGTTTCGCATGAATTTGAAACTAACTCGTTTGTTTCGCCTCCATTTGAAGCTATATCACTTACAATCGCAGGTATTTGAAGCCAAATCAATTGTTTCGCACCGACTTGGAGCTAAACCTTCTACACCGCAATGATTTGCAGCTAAGTCATGTGTTTCGCAAGGATTTGAAGCTATCTCGTTTGTTTTGTCTGCATTTGAAGCTATATCACTCATATCCCAAGTATCTGAAGTTAAAACATTTGTTTCGCATGGATTTGGAGCTAAGGCTTCTACTTCGCATCTATTTGAACCTAAATGTTGTGTACCGCATGGATTTTGAGGCTAACTTGTTTAATTCGTCTGCATTTGAAACTATATCACATATATACCAATTGTTTGAAGCTAAATCATTTGTTTCGCAAGGATTTGGAGCAAAACCTTCTACATCGCATTGATTTGAAACTAAATCATGTCTTTCGCTTGGATTTGAAGCTGCCTCGTTTGTTTCGCCTGCATTTGAAGCTATATCACATATATCGCAAGTATCTGATGCAAGTCATTTGTGTCGCATTGATTTGAAGCTAAACCTTCCACATCGCATTGGTTTGAAGCTAACCTTCCACATCGCATTGGTTTGAAGCTAAACCTTCCACATCGCATTGATTTGAAGCTAAATAATGTGTTTCCTATGGAGTTGAATCTAGCACGTTTGTTTCGTCTGCATTTGAAGCTATATCACTTATATCGCAAGTATCTGATGCTAAATCAATTGTTTCGCATGGATTTGAAGCTAAACCTTCTACATCGCATTGGTATGCAGCTCAATCATCTGTTTCGCATGGATTTGAAGCTAACTAGTTTGTTTCTCCTGCATTTGTAGCTATATCACTTATATCCCAAGTGTCTGAAGCTAAATCATTTGTTTCGCATGGATTTGAAGCTAAGCCTTCTACTTCGCATTGATTTGCAGCTAAATCATTTCTTTCGCATGGATTTGAAGCGAAACCTTCTACATCGTATCGATTTGAAGCTAAATGATATGTATCGCATGGATTTTGAAGCTATCCCGTTTGATTCGTCTGCATTTGCAGCTATATCACTTATTTCACAAGTGTTTGAAGCTAAATTATTTGTTTCGCATGGATTAGAATCTAAACCTTCTACATCGCATTGATTTGAAGCTAAACCATGTGTTTTGCATGGATTTTATGCTAACTCGTTTGTTTCCCCTGCATTTGAAGCTATATCAGTTATATCGCAATAATCTGATGCTAAATCATTTGTTTCGCATGGATTTGAAGCTAAACCTTCTACATCGCATTGATTTGAAGCTAAATCATGTGATTCATTTGGATTTGAAGCTAACTCGTTTGTTTCGTGTGCATTTGAAGCTATATCACTTATATCGCAAGTACCTGATGCTTAATCATTTGCGTGGCTTGGATTTGAAGCTAAACCTTCTACATAGCATTGAATTGAAGCTTAATCATGTGTTTTGCATGAATTTGATGCTAACTCGTTTGTTTCTCCTGCATTTGAAGCTATATCACTTATATCCCAAGCGATTGAAAGTAAATTATTTGTTTCGCCTGGATTTGAAGCTAAACCTTCTAAATCGCACTGATTTGAAGCTAAATCGTGTGATTCGCTTGGATTTGAAGTTAACTCGTTTGTTTCCCCTGCATTTGAAACTATATCACTTATATCGCAACCATCTGATGTTAAATCATTTGTTTCGCATGGATTTGAAGCTAAACCTTCTACATCGCATTGAATTAAAGCTTAATCATGTGTTCTGCATGAATTTGAAGCTAACACGTTTGTTTCTCCTGCATTTGAATCTATATCACTTATATCGCATGTATCTGAAGCTAAACCATTGGTATCGCATAGATTTGAAGCTAAACCTTCTTCATCGCATTGATTTGCTGCTAAATCATGTGTATCGCATGGGTTTGAAGCTAATTCATGTGTTTCGCATGGATTTGAAGCTAAACCTTAAACTTCGCATTGTTTTGTTGCTATATCATGTGTTTCGCATGGAGTTGAAGCTAACTGGTTTGTTTCGTCTGCATTTGAATCTATGCCACTTACATCGCAAGTATCTGAAGCTAAATCAATGGTTTCGCATGTACTTGAAGCTAAACCTTCTACATTGCATTCATTTACTGATAAATCATGTGTTCCGCATGGATTTGATGCTAACTCGTTTTTTTCGTCTGCATTTGAAGCTGTATCACTTATATCGCAAGTAGCTGATGCTTAATCATTTGTGTCGCTTGGATTTGAAGCTAAACCTTCTACATAGCATTGAATTGAAGCTTAATCATGTGTTTTGCATAGATTTGAAGCTAACTCGTTTGTTTCGCATGCTGTTGAAGCTATATCACTTATATCCCAAGTGTCTGAAGCTCAATCATTTGCTTCGCTTGGATTTGAAGCTAAACCTTCTACATCGTATTGATTTGAAGCTAAATCATGTGTTTCGCTTGGATTTGAAGCTAAACCGTCTACGTCGCATTGATTTGAAACTAAATCATGTTTTTTGCATGGATTTGATGCTAACTCGTTTGTTTCTCCTGCATTTGAAGCTATATCACTTATATCGCAAATATCTGAACCTCAATCATTTGTTCCGCATTAATTTGAAGCTAAACCTTCTACATCGCATTGATTTGAAGCTAAATTATGTGTTTCGCTTGGATTTGAAGCTATACCTTCTACATCGCATTGATTTGAAGCTAAATCATGTGTTTCGTTTGGATTTGAAGATATACCTTCTACATTGCATTGATTTGAAGCTAAATCATGTGTTTTGCATGGATTTTATGCTAACTGGTTTGTTTCCCCTGCATTTGAAGCTATATCAGTTATATCGCAATAATCTGAGGCTAAATCATTTGTTTCGCATGGATATGAAGCTAAACCTTCTACATCGCATTGATTTGAAGCTAAACCTTCTACATCGCATTGATTTGAAGCTAAACCTTCTACATCGCATTGATTTGAAGCTAAATCTTGTGTATCGCATGGATTTGAAGCTAAAACTTCTACATCGCATTCATTTGAAGCTAAATCGTGTGTTTCGCTTGGATATGAATATAAGTCGTTTGTTTCGTCTGCATATGAAGCTATATCACCTATATCCCAAGTCTTCGAAGCTCAATCTTTTGTTTCGCATGGATTTGAAGCTAAACCTTCTACATCCCATTGATTTGCAGCAAAATCATATGTTTCGCATGAATTTGAAACTAACTCGTTTGTTTCGCCTCCATTTGAAGCTATATCACTTACAATCGCAGGTATTTGAAGCCAAATCAATTGTTTCGCACCGACTTGAAGCTAAACCTTCTACACCGCAATGATTTGCAGCTAAGTCATGTGTTTCGCAAGGATTTGAAGCTATCTCGTTTGTTTCGTCTGCATTTGAAGCTATATCACTCATATCCCAAGTATCTGAAGTTAAAACATTTGTTTCGCATGGATGTGGAGCTAAGGCTTCTACTTCGCATCTATTTGAACCTAAATGTTGTGTACCGCATGGATTTTGAGGCTAACTTGTTTAATTCGTCTGCATTTGAAACTATATCACATATATACCAATTGTTTGAAGCTAAATCATTTGTTTCGCAAGGATTTGGAGCAAAACCTTCTACATCGCATTGATTTGAAACTAAATCATGTCTTTCGCTTGGATTTGAAGCTACCTCGTTTGTTTCGCCTGCATTTGAAGCTATATCACATATATCGCAAGTATCTGATGCAAGTCATTTGTGGCGCATTGATTTGAAGCTAAACCTTCCACATCGCATTGGTTTGAAGCTAACCTTCCACATCGCATTGGTTTGAAGCTAAACCTTCCACATCGCATTGATTTGAAGCTAAATAATGTGTTTCCTATGGAGTTGAATCTAGCACGTTTGTTTCGTCTGCATTTGAAGCTATATCACTTATATCGCAAGTGTCTGATGCTAAATCAATTGTTTCGCATGGATTTGAAGCGAAACCTTCTACATCGTATCGATTTGAAGCTAAATGATATGTATCGCATGGATTTTGATGCTATCCCGTTTGATTCGTCTGCATTTGCAGCCATATCACTTATTTCACAAGTGTTTGAAGCTAAATTATTTGTTTCGCATGGATTAGAATCTAAACCTTCTACATCGCATTGATTTGAAGCTAAACCATGTGTTTTGCATGGATTTTATGCTAACTCGTTTGTTTCCCCTGCATTTGAATCTATATCAGTTATATCGCAATAATCTGATGCTAAATCATTTGTTTCGCATGGATTTGAAGCTAAACCTTCTACATCGCATTGATTTGAAGCTAAATCATGTGATTCATTTGGATTTGAAGCTAACTCGTTTGTTTCGTGTTCATTTGAAGCTATATCACTTATATCGCAAGTACCTGATGCTTAATCATTTGCGTGGCTTGGATTTGAAGCTAAACCTTCTACATAGCATTGAATTGAAGCTTAATCATGTGTTTTGCATGAATTTGATGCTAACTCGTTTGTTTCTCCTGCATTTGAAGCTATATCACTTATATCCCAAGCGATTGAAAGTAAATTATTTGTTTCGCCTGGATTTGAAGCTAAACCTTCTAAATCGCACTGATTTGAAGCTAAATCGTGTGATTCGCTTGGATTTGAAGTTAACTCGTTTGTTTCCCCTGCATTTGAAACTATATCACTTATATCGCAACCATCTGATGTTAAATCATTTGTTTCGCATGGATTTGAAGCTAAACCTTCTACATCGCATTGAATTAAAGCTTAATCATGTGTTCTGCATGAATTTGAAGCTAACACGTTTGTTTCTCCTGCATTTGAATCTATATCACTTATATCGCATGTATCTGAAGCTAAACCATTGGTATCGCATAGATTTGAAGCTAAACCTTCTTCATCGCATTGATTTGCTGCTAAATCATGTGTATCGCATGGGTTTGAAGCTAATTCATGTGTTTCGCATGGATTTGAAGCTAAACCTTAAACTTCGCATTGTTTTGTTGCTATATCATGTGTTTCGCATGGAGTTGAAGCTAACTGGTTTGTTTCGTCTGCATTTGAAGCTATGCCACTTACATCGCAAGTATCTGAAGCTAAATCAATGGTTTCGCATGTACTTGAAGCTAAACCTTCTACATTGCATTCATTTACTGCTAAATCATGTGTTCCGCATGGATTTGATGCTAACTCGTTTTTTTCGTCTGCATTTGAAGCTGTATCACTTATATCGCAAGTAGCTGATGCTTAATCATTTGTGTCGCTTGGATTTGAAGCTAAACCTTCTACATAGCATTGAATTGAAGCTTAATCATGTGTTTTGCATAGATTTGAAGCTAACTCGTTTGTTTCGCATGCTGTTGAAGCTATATCACTTATATCCCAAGTGTCTGAAGCTCAATCATTTGCTTCGCTTGGATTTGAAGCTAAACCTTCTACATCGCATTGATTTGAAGCTAAATCATGTGTTTCGCTTGGATTTGAAGCTAAACCGTCTACGTCGCATTGATTTGAAACTAAATCATGTTTTTTGCATGGATTTGATGCTAACTCGTTTGTTTCTCCTGCATTTGAAGCTATATCACTTATATCGCAAATATCTGAACCTCAATCATTTGTTCCGCATTAATTTGAAGCTAAACCTTCTACATCGCATTGATTTGAAGCTAAATCATGTGTTTCGCTTGGATTTGAAGCTATACCTTCTACATCGCATTGATTTGAAGCTAAATCATGTGTTTCGTTTGGATTTGAAGATATACCTTCTACATCGCTTTGATTTGAAGCTAAATCATGTGTTTCGCTTGGATTTGAAGCTATACCTTCTACATCGCATTGATTTGAAGCTAAATCATGTGTTTCGTTTGGATTTGAAGATATACCTTTTACATCGCTTTGATTTCAAGCTAAATCATGTGTTTTGCATGGAATTGATGCTAACTCGTTTGTTTCCCCTGCATTTGATAATATATCAGTTATATCGCAAGTATCTGATGCTAAATCATTTATTTCGCATGGATTTGAAGCTAAACCATCTACATCGCATTGATTTGCAGCTAAATCATTTGTTTTGCATGGATTTGATGCTAACTCGTTTGTTTTCCCTGCATTTGAAGCTATATCAGTTATATCGCCAGTATCTGATGCTAAATCATTTGTTTCGCATGGATTTGAAGCTAAACCTTCTACATCGCATTGATTTGCAGCTAAATCATGTGTTTCGCATGGATTTGTAGCCAAGCCTTCAGCTTCGCATTGATTTGAAACTAGATCATGTGTTTGGCTTGGATTAAAGCAAACTCGTTTGTTTCGCATGCAGTTGAAGCAAAATCATGAATATCACAAGTATTTCAAGATAAACCATTTGTTTCGCATGGATCAGAAGCTAATCCTTCTACTTCGTATTGATTTGAAGCTAAATGATATGTATCGCATGGATTTTGAAGCTATCCCGTTTGTTTCGTCTGCATTTGCAGCTATATCACTTATATCACAAGTGTTTGAAGCTAAATCATTTGTTACGCATGGATTTGAAGCTAAACCTTCTACATTGCATTGATTTGAAGCTAAATCATGTGTTTTGCATGGAATTGGTGCTAACTCGTTTGTTCCCCCTGCATTTGAAGCTATATCAGTTATATCGCAAGTATCTGATGCTAAATCATTAGTTTCGCATGGATTTGAAGCTAAGCCTTTTACTTCGCATGGATTTAAAGCTAAATCATTTGTTTCGCATGGATTTGAAGCTAAACCTTCTACATCGCATTGATTTGCAGCTAAATCATGTGTTTCGCATGGATTTGGAGCTAACTCGGTCGTTTCGCCTGCATTTGATGCTATATCACTTATATCGCAAGTATCTGAAGCTAAATCATTTGTTTCGTATAGATTTGAAGTTTAACCTTCTGCATCGCATCGATTTCAAGTTAAATCATGTATTTCGCATGGATTTGAAGCTAACTCGTTAGTTTTGCCTGCATTTGAAGCAATATCAATGTATCCCAAGTATCTGAACCTAAATCATTTGTTTCGCATGGATTTGAAGCTAAGACTTCTACTTCGTATCGATTTGAAGTTAAATGATATGTATCGCACTGATTTTGAAGCTTCCCCGTTTCATTCGTCTCCATTTCCTGCTATATCACTTATATCCCAAGTGTTTGTAGGTAAATCATTTATTTCGCATGGATTTGAAGCTAAACCTTCTACATCGCATTGATTTGAAGCTAAATCATGTGTTTTGCATGGATTTTATGCTAACTCGTTTGTTTCCCCTGCATTTGCAGCTATATCAGTTATATCGCAAGTATCTGATGCTAAATCATTTGTCTCGCATGGATTTGAAGCTAAACCTTCTACATCGCATTGATTTACAGCTAAATCATGTGATTCGCTTGGCTTTGAAGCTAACTCGTTTGTTTCGTCTGCATTTGAAGCTATATCACTTATATCCCAAGTGTTTGAAGCTAAATCATGTGTTTTGCATGCATTTGAAGCTAACTTGTTAGTTTCGCCTGCATTTGAAGCAATATCAATGTGTCGCAAGTATCTGAACCTAAATCATTTGTTTCGCATGGATGTGAAGCTAAGCCTTCTACTTCGTATCGATTTGAAGTTAAATGATATGTATCGCATGGATTTTGGAGCTTCCCCGTTTGATTCGTCTGCATTTCCTTCTATATCACTTATATCCCAAGTGTTTGTAGGTAAATCATTTGTTTCGCATGGATTTGATGCTAAACCTTCTACATCGCATTGATTTGAAGCTAAATCATGTGTTGCGCTTGGATTTGAATCTATACCTTCTACATCGCATTGATTTGAAGCTAAATCATGTGTTTCGTTTGGATTTGAAGATATACCTTCTACATCGCTTTGAATTGAAGCTAAATCATGTGATTCGCTTGGATTTGAAGCTATACCTTCTACATCGCATTGATTTGAAGCTAAATCATGTGTTTCGCTTGGATTCGAAGCTGAACCGTCTACGTCGCATTGATTTGAAACTAAATCATGTTTTTTGCATGGATTTGATGCTAACTCGATTGTTTCTCCTGCATTTGAAGCTATATCACTTTTATCGCAAATATCTGAACCTCAATCATTTGTTCCGCATTAATTTGAAGCTAAACCTTCTACTACGCATTGATTTGAAGCTAAATCATGTGTTGCTCTTGGATTTGAAGCTATACCTTCTACATCGCATTGATTTGAAGCTAAATCATGTGTTTCGTTTGGATTTGAAGATATACCTTCTACATCGCTTTGATTTGAAGCTAAATCATGTGTTTCGCTTGGATTTGAAGCTATACCTTCTACATCCTATTGATTTGAAGCTAAATCATGTGTTTCGTTTGGATTTGAAGATATACCTTCTACATCGCTTTGATTTCAAGCTGAATCATGTGTTTTGCATGGAATTGATGCTAACTCGTTTGTTTCCCCTGCATTTGATAATATATCAGTTATATCGCAAGTATCTGATGCTAAATCATTTGTTTCGCATGGATTTGAAGCTAAACCATCTACATCGCATTGATTTGCAGCTAAATCATGTGTTTTGCATGGATTTGATGCTAACTCGTTTGTTTTCCCTGCATTTGAAGCTATATCAGTTATATCGCCAGTATCTGATGCTAAATCATTTGTTTCGCATGGATTTGAAGCTAAACCTTCTACATCGCATTGATTTGCAGCTAAATCATGTGTTTCGCATGGATTTGTAGCCAAGCCTTCAGCTTCGCATTGATTTGAAACTAGATCATGTGTTTGGCTTGGATTTAAAGCAAACTCGTTTGTTTCGCATGCAGTTGAAGCAAAATCATGAATATCACAAGTATTTCAAGATAAACCATTTGTTTCGCATGGATCAGAAGCTAATCCTTCTACTTCGTATTGATTTGAAGCTAAATGATATGTATCGCATGGATTTTGAAGCTATCCCGTTTGTTTCGTCTGCATTTGCAGCTATATCACTTATATCACAAGTGTTTGAAGCTAAATCATTTGTTACGCATGGATTTGAAGCTAAACCTTCTACATTGCATTGATTTGAAGCTAAATCATGTGTTTTGCATGGAATTGGTGCTAACTCGTTTGTTCCCCCTGCATTTGAAGCTATATCAGTTATATCGCAAGTATCTGATGCTAAATCATTAGTTTCGCATGGATTTGAAGCTAAGCCTTCTACTTCGCATGGATTTAAAGCTAAATCATTTGTTTCGCATGGATTTGAAGCTAAACCTTCTACATCGCATTGATTTGCAGCTAAATCATGTGTTTCGCATGGATTTGGAGCTAACTCGGTCGTTTCGCCTGCATTTGATGCTATATCACTTATATCGCAAGTATCTGAAGCTAAATCATTTGTTTCGTATAGATTTGAAGTTTAACCTTCTGCATCGCATCGATTTCAAGTTAAATCATGTATTTCGCATGGATTTGAAGCTAACTCGTTAGTTTTGCCTGCATTTGAAGCAATATCAATGTATCCCAAGTATCTGAACCTAAATCATTTGTTTCGCATGGATTTGAAGCTAAGCCTTCTACTTCGTATCGATTTGAAGTTAAATGATATGTATCGCACTGATTTTGAAGCTTCCCCGTTTCATTCGTCTCCATTTCCTGCTATATCACTTATATCCCAAGTGTTTGTAGGTAAATCATTTATTTCGCATGGATTTGAAGCTAAACCTTCTACATCGCATTGATTTGAAGCTAAATCATGTGTTTTGCATGGATTTTATGCTAACTCGTTTGTTTCCCCTGCATTTGAAGCTATATCAGTTATATCGCAAGTATCTGATGCTAAATCATTTGTCTCGCATGGATTTGAAGCAAAACCTTCTACATCGCATTGATTTACAGCTAAATCATGTGATTCGCTTGGCTTTGAAGCTAACTCGTTTGTTTCGTCTGCATTTGAAGCTATATCACTTATATCCCAAGTGTTTGAAGCTAAATCATGTGTTTTGCATGCATTTGAAGCTAACTTGTTAGTTTCGCCTGCATTTGAAGCAATATCAATGTGTCGCAAGTATCTGAACCTAAATCATTTGTTTCGCATGGATTTGAAGCTAAGCCTTCTACTTCGTATCGATTTCAAGTTAAATGATATGTATCGCATGGATTTTGGAGCTTCCCCGTTTGATTCGTCTGCATTTCCTTCTATATCACTTATATCCCAAGTGTTTGTAGGTAAATCATTTGTTTCGCATTGATTTGAAGCTAAATCATGTGTTGCGCTTGGATTTGAATCTATACCTTCTACATCGCATTGATTTGAAGCTAAATCATGTGTTTCGTTTGGATTTGAAGATATACCTTCTACATCGCTTTGAATTGAAGCTAAATCATGTGATTCGCTTGGATTTGAAGCTATACCTTCTACATCGCATTGATTTGAAGCTAAATCATGTGTTTCGCTTGGATTTGAAGCTAAACCGTCTACGTCGCATTGATTTGAAACTAAATCATGTTTTTTGCATGGATTTGATGCTAACTCGTATGTTTCCCCTGCATTTGTAGCTATATCACTTATATCGCAAGAATCTGAAACTAAATAATTTCTTTCGCATGAATTTGTAGCTACACCTTCTGCATCGCATTGATTTGAAGATAAATCATGTTTTTCGCTTGTATTTGAAGCTAACCCGTTCGTTTCGCCTGCATTTGTAGCTATATCATTTATATCGCAAGTATTTGAAGCTAAATCATTTGTTTCGCATGGATTTGAAGCTAAACCTTCTACATCGCATTGATGTGAAGCTAAATCATGTGTTTCGCTTGGATTTGAAGCTATACCTTCTACATCGCTTTGATTTGAAGCTAAATCATGTGTTTTGCATGGAATTAATGCTAACTCGTTTGTTTCCCCTGCATTTGAAGCTATTTCGGTTATATCGCAAGTATCTGATGCTAAATCATTTGTTTCGCATGGATTTGAAGCTAAACCTTCTACATCGCATTGATTTGCATCTAAATCATGTGTTTCGCATGGATTTGAAGCTAACTCGTTCGTTTCGCCTGCATTTGATGCTATATCCCTTATATCTCAAGTGTTTGAAGCTAAATAATTTGTTTCGCATGGATTTGAAGCTAAACCTTCTACATCGCATTGATTTGAAGCTAAATGATGTGTTTCGCTTGGATTTGAAGCTATACCTTCTACATCGCATTGATTTGCAGCTAAATCATGTGTTTCGCATGGATTTGAAGCTAACTCGTTCGTTTCGCCTGCATTTGATGCTATATCACTTATATCGCAAGTGTTTGAAGCTAAATCATTTGTTTCGCATGGATTTGAAGCTAAACCTTCTACATCGCATTGATGTGAAGCTAAATCATGTGTTTCGCTTGGATTTGAAGCTATACCTTCTACATCGCATTGATTTGCAGCTAAATCATGTGTTTCGCATGGAATTGATGCTAACTCGTTTGTTTCCCCTGCATTTGAAGCTATTTCAGTTTTATCGCAAGTATCTGATGCTAAATCATTTGTTTCGCATGGATTTGAAGCTAAGCCTTCTACTTCGTGTCGATTTGAAGTTAAATGATTTGTATCGCATGGATTTTGAAGCTTCCCCGTTTGATTCGTCTGCATTTCCTGCTATATCACTTATATCCCAAGTGTTTGTAGGTAAATCATTTGTTTCGCATGGATTTGAGGCTAAACCTTCTACATCGTATTGATTTGAAGCTAAATCATTTGTTTCGCATGGATTTGGATCTATAACTTCTACATCGCATTGATTTGAAGCTAAATCATGTGTTTCGTTTGGATTTGAAGATATACCTTCTACATCGCTTTGATTTGAAGCTAAATCATGTGTTTTGCATGGAATTGATGCTAACTCGTTTGTTTCCCCTGCATTTGAAGCTATT
This sequence comes from Megalopta genalis, assembly GCF_051020955.1. Lineage (NCBI taxonomy): Eukaryota > Metazoa > Arthropoda > Insecta > Hymenoptera > Halictidae > Megalopta > Megalopta genalis. The sequence continues at coordinate 275,496 of NW_027476274.1, read as the reverse complement.
TCGGTTATATCGCAAGTATCTGATGCTAAATCATTTGTCTCGCATGGATTTGAAGCTAAACCTTCTACATCGCATTGATTTGAAGGTAAATCATGTGTTGCGCTTGGATTTGAATCTATACCTTCTACATCGCATTGATTTGAAGCTAAATCATGTGTTTCGTTTGGATTTGAAGATATACCTTGTACATCGCTTTGATTAGCAGCTAAATCATGTGTTTCGCATGGAATTGATGCTAACTCGTTTGTTTCCCCTGCATTTGAAGCTATTTCAGTTATATCGCAAGTATCTGATGCTAAATCATTTGTTTCGCATGGATTTGAAGCTAAGCCTTCTACTTCGTATCGACTTGAAGTTAAATGAAATGTATCGCATGGATTTTGAAGCTTCCCCGTTTGATTCGTCTGCATTTCCTGCTATATCACTTATATCCCAAGTGTTTGTAGGTAAATCATTTGTTTCGCATGGATTTGAGGCTAAACCTTCTACATTGTATTGATTTGAAGCTAAATCATGTGTTGCGCTTGGATTTGAATCTATAACTTCTACATCGCATTGATTTGAAGCTAAATCATGTGTTTCGTTTGGATTTGAAGATATACCTTCTACATCGCTTTGATTTGAAGCTAAATCATGTGTTTTGCATGGAATTAATGCTAACTCGTTTGTTTCCCCTACATTTGAAGCTATTTCGGTTATATCGCAAGTATCTGATGCTAAATCATTAATTTCGCATGGATTTGAAGCTAAACCTTCTACATCGCATTGATTTGCATCTAAATCATGTGTTTCGCATGGATTAGACGCTAACTCGTTCGTTTCGCCTGCATTTGATGCTATATCACTTATATCGCAAGTGTTTGAAGCTAAATCATTTGTTTCGCATGGATTTGAAGCTATACTTTCTACATCGCATTGATTTGAAGCTAAATCATGTGTTTCGCTTGGATTTGAAGCTAACTCGTTATTTTCACCTGCATTTGTAGCAATATCAATGTATCGCAAGTATCTGAACCTAAATCATTTGTTTCGCATGGATTTGCAGCTAAGCCTTCTACTTCGTATCGATTTGAAGTTAAATGATATGTATCGCATGGATTTTGAAGCTTCCCCGTTTGATTCGTCTGCATTTCCTGCTATATCACTTATATCCCAAGCGTTTGTAGGTAAATCATTTGTTTCGCATGGATTTGAAGCTAATCCTTCTACATAGCATTGATTCGAAGCTTAATCATGTGTTTTGCATGGATTTGATGCTAACTCGTTTGTTCCCCCTGCATTTGAAATTATATCAGTTATTTCGCAAGTATCTGATGCTAAATCATTTGTTTCGCATGGATTTGAAGCTAAGCCATCTACTTCGCATGGATTTAAAGCTAAATCATTTGTTTCGCATGGATTTGAAGCTAAACCCTCTACATCGCATTGATTTGCAGCTAAATCATCTGTTTCGCATGGATTTGAAGTTAACTCGGTCGTTTCGCCTGCATTTGATGCTATATCACTAATATCGCAAGTATCTGAAGCTAAATCATTTGTTTCGTACAGATTTGAAGTTTAACCTTCTACAACGCATTGATTTGAAGCTAAATCATGTATTTTGCATGGATATGAAGCTAACTCGTTAGTTTCGACTGCATTTGAAGCAATATCAATGTATCGCAAGTATCTGAACCTAAATCATTTGTTTCGCATGGATTTGAAGCTAAGCCTTCTACTTCGCATGGATTTAAAGCGAAATGATGTGTATCGCATGGATTTTGAAGCTAACTCGTTTGATTCGTCTGCATTTCCTGCTATATCACTTATATCCCAAGTGTTTGTAGGTAAATCATTTGTTTCGCATGGATTTGAGGCTAATCCTTCTACATCGCATTGATTTGAAGCTAAATCAAGTGTTGCACTTGGATTTGAATCTATAACTTCTACATCGCATTGATTTGAAGCTAAATCATGTGTTTCGTTTGGATTTGAAGATATACCTTCTACACCACTTTGATTTGCAGCTAAATCATGTGTTTCGCATGGATTTGAAGCTAAAACTTCTAAATCGCATTGATTTGAAGCTAAGTCATGTGATTCGCTTGGCTTTGAAGCTAACTCGTTTGTTTCGTCTGCATTTGAAGCTATATCACTTATATCCCAAGTGTTTGAAGCTAAATCATGTGTTTCGCAGGGATTTGAAGCTAATTCGCTAGTTTCGCCTGCATTTGAAGCAATATCAATGTATCGCAAGTATCTGAACCTAAATCATTTGTTTCGCATGGATTTGAAGCTAAACCTTCTACATCGTATTGATTTGAAGCTGAATCATTTGTTTTGCATGGATTTGAAGCTAAGCCTTCTATTTCGCATGGATTTAAAGCTAAATGATGTGTATCGCATGGATTTTGAAGCTAACTCGTTTGATTCGTCTGCATTTGAAGCTATAAAACTTATATCCCAAGTGTTTGATGCTAAATAATTTGTTTCGCATGGATTTGAAGCTAAACCTGATGCATCGCATTGATTTGAAGCTAAATCATGTGTTTCGCTTGGATTTGAAGCTAAACCTTTTACATCGGATTGATTTGCAGCTAAATCATGTGTTTTGCATGGATTTGCTGCTAACTCGTTTGTTTCCCCAACATTTGAATTTATCAGTTATATCGCAAGCATCTGAACCTAAATCATTTGTTTCGCATGGATTTGAAGCTAAGCCTTCCACTTCGCATGGATTTCAAGCTAAATCATGTGTTTTGCATGGATTTGAAGCTAACTCGTTCGTTTCGCCTGCATTCGATGCTATATCACTTCTATCGCTAGTATCTGAAGCTAAATCATTTGTTTCGTATGAATTTGAAGCTAAACCTTCTACATCGTACTGATTTGAAGCTGAAACATTTGTTTTGCGTGGATTTGAAGCTAAGCCTTCTATTTCGCATGGATTGAAAGCTAAATGATGTGAATCGCATGGATTTTGAAGCTATCTCGTTTGATTCGTCTGCATTTGAAGCTATATCACTTATATCCCAAGTGTTTGATCCTGAATCATTTGTTTCGCATGGGTTTGACGCTAAACCTTCTACATCGCATTGGTTTGAAGCTAAACCTTCCACATCGCATTGTTTTGAAGCTAAATAATGTGTTTCGTATAGAGTTGAAGCTAGCACGTTTGTTTCGTCTGCATTTGAAATTATATCACTTATATCGCAAGTATCTGAAGCTGAATCATGTGTTTCGCTTGGATTTGAAGCTAAACCTTCTACATCGCAAGTATCTGATGCTAAATCATTAGTTTCGCATGGATTTGAAGCTAAACCTTCTACATCGCATTGACTTGCATCTAAATCATGTGTTTCGCATGGATTTGAAGATAACTCGTTCGTTTCGCCTGCATTTGATGCTATATCACTTATATCGCAAGTGTTTCAAGCTAAATCATTTGTTTCGCATGGATTGGAAGCTAAGCCTTCTACTTCGTATCGATTTGAAGTTAAATGATATGTATCGCATGGATTCTGATGCTTTCCGTTTGATTCGTCTTCATTTCCTGCTATATCACTTATATCCCAAGTGTTTGTAGGTAAATCATTTGTTTCGCATGGATTTGAGGCTAAACCTTCTACATCGTATTGATTTGAATCTAAATCGTGTGTTGCGCTTGGATTTGAATCTATAACTTCTACATCGCATTGATTTGAAGCTAAATCATGTGTTTCGTTTGGATTTGAAGATATACCTTCTACATCGCTTTGATTTGAAGCTAAATCATGTGTTTTGCATGGAATTAATGCTAACTCGTTTGTTTCCCCTGCATTTGAAGCTATTTCGGTTATATCGCAAGTATCTGATGCTAAATCATTTGTTTCGCCTGGATTTGAAGCTAAACCTTCTACATCGCATTGATTTGCATCTAAACCATGTGTTTCGCATGGATTTGAAGCTAACTCGTTCGTTTCGCCTGCATTTGATGCTATATCACTTATATCGCAATTGTTTGAAGCTAAATCATTTGTTTCACATGGATTTGAAGCTAAACCTTCTACATCGCATTGATTTGAAGCTAAATCATGTGTTTCGCTTGGATTTGAAGCTATACCTTCTACATCGCATTGATTTGCAGCTAAATCATGTGTTTCGCATGGATTTGAAGCTAACTCGGTCGTTTCGCCTGCATTTGATGCTATATCACTTATATCGCAAGTAACTGAAGCTAAATCATTTGTTTCGTATAGATTTGAAGTTTAACTTTCTACATCGCATTGATTTGAAGCTAAATCATGTATTTTGAATGGATTTGAAGCTAACTCGTTAGTTTCGACTGCATTTGAAGCAATGTCAATGTATCGCAAGTATCTCAACCTAAATCATTTGTTTCGCATGGATTTGAAGCTAAGCCTTCTACTTAGCATGGATTTAAAGCGAAATGATGTGTATCGCATGGATTTTGAAGCTAACTCGTTTGATTTGTCTGCATTTGAAGCTATATCAGTTATATCGCAAGTATCTCAAGCTAAATCATTTGTTTCGCATGGATTTGAAGCTAAACCATCTACATCGCATTGATTTGCAGCTAAATCATGTGATTTGCATGGATTTGATGCTAACTCGTTTGTTTCCCCTGCATTTGAAGCTATATCAGTTATATCGCCAGTATCTGATGCTAAATCATTTGTTTCGCATGGATTTGGAGCTAAACCTTCTACATCGCATTGATTCGAAGCTAAATCATGTGTTTTGCATGGATTTGATGCTAACTCGTTTGTTCCCCCTGCATTTGAAATGATATCAGTTATATCGCAAGTATCTGATGCTAAATCATTTGTTTCGCATGGATTTGAGGCTAAGCCATCTACTTCGCTTGGATTTGAAGCTAACTCGTTAGTTTCGCCTGCATTTGAAGCAATATCAATGTATCGCAAGTATCTGAAGCTAAATCATTTGTTTCCCATGGATTTGAAGCTAAACCATCTACATCGCATTGATTTGCAGCTAAATCATTAGTTTCGCATGGATTTGAAGCTAAACCTTCTACATCGTATCGATTTGAAGCTAAATGATATGTATAGCATGGATTTTGAAGCTACCCCGTTTGATTCGTCTGCATTTGCAGCTATATCACTTATATCACAAGTGCTTGAAGCTAAATCATTTGTCTCGCATGGATTTGAAGATAAACCTTTTACATCGCATTGATTTGAAGCTAAATCATGTATTGCGCTTGGATTTGAAACTATACCTTCTACGTCGCATTGATTTGAAGCTTAATCATGTGTTTCGTTTGGATTTGAAGATACACCTTCTACATCGCTTTGATTTGAAGCTAAATCATGTGTTTTGCATGGAATTGATGCTAACTCGTATGTTTCCCCTGCATTTGAAGCTATTTCAGTTATGTCGCAATTATCTGATACTAAATCATTTGTTTCGCATGGATTTGAAGCTAAACCTTCTACATCGCATTGATTTGCAGCTAAATCATGCGTTTCGCATGGATTTGAAGCTAACTCGTTTGTTTCCCCTGCATTTGAAGCTATATCAGTTATATCGCAAGTATCTGATGCTAAATCATTAGTTTCGCATGGATTTGAAGCTAAACCTTCTACATCGTATTGACTTGCATCTAAATCATGTGTTTCGCATGGATGTGAAGATAACTCGTTCGTTTCGCCTGCATTTGATGCTATATCACTTATATCGCAAGTGTTTCAAGCTAAATCATTTGTTTCGCATGGATTGGAAGCTAAGCCTTCTACTTCGTATCGATTTGAAGTTAAATGATATGTATCGCATGGATTCTGATGCTTCCCCGTTTGATTCATCTTCATTTCCTACTATATCACTTATATCCCAAGTGTTTGTAGGTAAATCATTTGTTTCGCATGGATTTGAGGCTAAACCATCTACATCGTATTGATTTGAATCTAAATCGTGTGTTGCGCTTGGATTTGAATCTATAACTTCTACATCGCATTGATTTGAAGCTAAATCATGTGTTTCGTTTGGATTTGAAGATATACCTTCTACATCGCTTTGATTTGAAGCTAAATCATGTGTTTTGCATGGAATTAATGCTAACTCGTTTGTTTCCCCTGCATTTGAAGCTATTTCGGTTATATCGCAAGTATCTGATGCTAAATCATTTGTTTCGCATGGATTTGAAGCTAACTTGTTAGTTTCGCCTGCATTTGAAGCAATATCAATGTATCGGGGAAGTATCTGAACCTAAATCATTTGTTTCGCATCGATTTGAAGCTAAGCCTTCTACTTCGTATCGATTTGAAGTTAAATGATATGTATCGCTTGGATTTTGGAGCTTCCCCGTTTGATTCGTCTGCATTTCCGGCTATATCACTTATATCCCAAGTGTTTGTAGGTAAATCATTTCTTTCGCATGGATTTGAAGCTAAACCTTCTACATCGTATCGATTTGAAGCTAAATGATATGTATAGCATGGATTTTGAAGCTACCCCGTTTGATTCGTCTGCATTTGCAGCTATATCACTTATATCACAAGTGCTTGAAGCTAAATCATTTGTTTCGCATGGATTTGAAGCTAAACCCTCTACATCGCATTGATTTGCAGCTAAATCATGTGTTTCGCATGGATTTGAAGCTAACTCGGTCGTTTCGCCTGCATTTGATGCTATATCACATATATCGCAAGTATCTGAAGCTAAATCATTTGTTTCGTATAGATTTGAAGCTAAATCTTCTACATCGCATTGATTTGAAGCCAAATCATGTGTTTCGCTTGGATTTGAAGCTATACCTTCTACATCGCATTGATTTGAAGCTAAATCATGTGTTGCGCTTGGATTTGAATCTATACCTTCTACATCGCATTGATTTGAAGCTAAATCATGTGTTTCGTTTGGATTTGAAGCTAAACCTTCTACATCGCATTGATTTGCAGCTAAATCATGTGTTTCGCATGGAATTGATGCTAACTCGTTTGTTTCCCCTGCATTTGAAGCTATTTCAGTTATATCGCAAGTATCTGATGCTAAATCATTTGTTTCGCATGGATTTGAAGCTAAACCTTCTACATCGCATTGATTTGCAGCTAAATCATGTGTTTCGCATGGATTTGAAGCTAACTCGTTTGTTTCCCCTGCATTTGAAGCTATTTCGGTTATATCGCAAGTATCTGATGCTAAATCATTTGTCTCGCATGGATTTGAAGCTAAACCTTCTACATCGCATTGATTTGAAGCTAAATCATGTATTTCGCATGTATTTGAAGCTAACTCGTTAGTTTCGCCTGCAGTTGAAGCAATATCGATGTTTCGCAAGTATCTGAACCTAAATCATTTGTTTCGCATGGATTTGAAGCTAACTCGGTCGTTTCGCCTGCATTTGATGCTATATCACATATATCGCAAGTATCTGAAGCTAAATCATTTGTTTCGTATAGATTTGAAGCTAAATCTTCTACATCGCATTGATTTGAAGCTAAATCATGTGTTTCGCTTGGATTTGAAGCTATACCTTCTACATCGCATTGATTTGAAGCTAAATCATGTGTTGCGCTTGGATTTGAATCTATACCTTCTACATCGCATTGATTTGAAGCTAAATCATGTGTTTCGTTTGGATTTGAAGCTAAACCTTCTACATCGCATTGATTTGCAGCTAAATCATGTGTTTCGCATGGAATTGATGCTAACTCGTTTGTTTCCCCTGCATTTGAAGCTATTTCAGTTATATCGCAAGTATCTGATGCTAAATCATTTGTTTCGCATGGATTTGAAGCTAAACCTTCTACATCGCATTGATTTGCAGCTAAATCATGTGTTTCGCATGGATTTGAAGCTAACTCGTTAGTTTCGCCTGCATTTGAAGCAATATCAATGTTTCGAAAGTATCTGAGGCCAAATCATGTGTTTCGCTGGGATTTGAAGCTAAACCTTTTACATCGCATTGATTTGCAGGTAAATCATGTGTTTTGCATGGTTTTGATGCTAACTCGTTTGTTTCCACTGCATTTGAAGCTATATCAGTTATATCGCAAGTATCTGATGCTAAATCATTTGTTTCGCATGGATTTGAAGCTAAACCACCTACATCGCATTGATTTGCAGCTAAATCATGTGATTTGCATGGATTTGAAGCTGAACCTTCTACATCGCATTGATTTGCAGCTAAATCATGTGTTTCGCATGGATTTGAAGCTAACTCGGACGTTTCGCCTGCATTTGATGCTATATCACTTATATCGCAAGTATCTGAAGCTAAATCATTTGTTTCGTATAGATTTGAAGTTTAACCTTCTACATCGCATTGATTTGAAGCTAAATCATGTATTTTGCATGGATTTGAAGCTAACTCGTTAGTTTCCTCTGCATTTGAATCTATATCAGTTATATCGCCAGTATCTGAACCTAAATCATTTGTTTCGCATCGATTTGAAGCTAAGCCTTCTACTTCGTATCGATTTGAAGTTAAATGATATGTATCGCTTGGATTTTGGAGCTTCCCCGTTTGATTCGTCTGCATTTCCGGCTATATCACTTATATCCCAAGTGTTTGTAGGTAAATCATTTCTTTCGCATGGATTTGAAGCTAAACCTTCTACATCGTATCGATTTGAAGCTAAATGATATGTATAGCATGGATTTTGAAGCTACCCCGTTTGATTCGTCTGCATTTGCAGCTATATCACTTATATCACAAGTGCTTGAAGCTAAATCATCTGTTTCGCATGGATTTGAAGCTAAACCCTCTACATCGCATTGATTTGCAGCTAAATCATGTGTTTCGCATGGATTTGAAGCAAACTCGGTCGTTTCGCCTGCATTTGATGCTATTTCAGTTATATCGCAAGTATCTGATGCTAAATCATTTGTTTCGCATGGATTTGAAGCTAAACCTTCTACATCGCATTGATTTGCAGCTAAATCATGTGTTTCGCATGGATTTGAAGCTAACTCGTTTGTTTCCCCTGCATTTGAAGCTATTTCGGTTATATCGCAAGTATCTGATGCTAAATCATTTGTCTCGCATGGATTTGAAGCTAAACCTTCTACATCGCATTGATTTGAAGCTAAATCATGTATTTCGCATGGATTTGAAGCTAACTCGTTAGTTTCGCCTGCATTTGAAGCAATATCAATGTTTCGAAAGTATCTGAGGCCAAATCATGTGTTTCGCTGGGATTTGAAGCTAAACCTTTTACATCGCATTGATTTGCAGGTAAATCATGTGTTTTGCATGGTTTTGATGCTAACTCGTTTGTTTCCACTGCATTTGAAGCTATATCAGTTATATCGCAAGTATCTGATGCTAAATCATTTGTTTCGCATGGATTTGAAGCTAAACCATCTACATCGCATTGATTTGCAGCTAAATCATGTGATTTGCATGGATTTGAGGCTAACTCGTTTGTTTCCCCTGCATTTGAAGCTATATCAGTTATATCGCCAGTATCTGATGCTAAATCATTTGTTTCGCATGGATTTGAAGCTAAACCTTCTACATCGCATTGATTTGAAGCTAAATCATGTGTTTTGCATGGATTTGATGCTAACTCGTTTGTTCCCCCTGCATTTGAAATTTTATCAGTTATATCGCAAGTATCTGATGCTAAATCATTTGTTTCGCATGGATTTGAAGCTAAGCCATCTACTTCGCATGGATTTAAAGCTAAATCATTTGTTTCGCATGGATTTGAAGCTAAACCCTCTACATCGCATTGATTTGCAGCTAAATCATGCGTTTCGCATGGATTTGAAGCTAATCCTTCTAAATCGCATTGATTTGAAGCTAAGTCATGTGATTCGCTTGGCTTTGAAGCTAAATCATTTGTTTCGCATGGATTTGAAGCTAAACCTTCTACATCGCATTGATTTGCAGCTAAATCATGCGTTTCGCATGGATTTGAAGCTAACTCGTTTGTTTCCCCTGCATTTGAAGCTATATCAGTTATATCGCAAGTATCTGATGCTAAATCATTTGTTTCGCATGGATTTGAAGCTAAACCTTCTACATCGCATTGACTTGCATCTAAATCATGCGTTTCGCATGGATTTGAAGCTAACTCTTTCGTTTCGCCTGCATTTGATGCTATATCACTTATATCGCAAGTGTTTCAAGCTAAATCATTTGTTTCGCATGGTTTTGAAGCTAAACCTTCTACATCGCATTGATTTGAAGCTAAATCATGTGTTTTGCTTGGATTTGAAGCTGAACCTTCTACATCGCATTGATTTGCAGCTAAATCATGTGTTTCGCATGGATTTGAAGCTAACTCGGACGTTTCGCCTGCATTTGATGCTATATCACTTATATCGCAAGTATCTGAAGCTAAATCATTTGTTTCGTATAGATTTGAAGTTTAACCTTCTACATCGCATTGATTTGAAGCTAAATCATGTATTTTGCATGGATTTGAAGCTAACTCGTTAGTTTCCTCTGCATTTGAATCTATATCAGTTATATCGCCAGTATCTGATGCTAAATCATTTGTTTCGCATGGATTTGAAGCTAACTTGTTAGTTTCGCCTGCATTTGAAGCAATATCAATGTATCGGGGAAGTATCTGAACCTAAATCATTTGTTTCGCATCGATTTGAAGCTAAGCCTTCTACTTCGTATCGATTTGAAGTTATATGATATGTATCGCTTGGATTTTGGAGCTTCCCCGTTTGATTCGTCTGCATTTCCGGCTATATCACTTATATCCCAAGTGTTTGTAGGTAAATCATTTCTTTCGCATGGATTTGAAGCTAAACCTTCTACATCGTATCGATTTGAAGCTAAATGATATGTATAGCATGGATTTTGAAGCTACCCCGTTTGATTCGTCTGCATTTGCAGCTATATCACTTATATCACAAGTGCTTGAAGCTAAATCATTTGTTTCGTCTGCATTTGCAGCTATATCACTTATATCACAAGTGCTTGAAGCTAAATCATGTGTTTCGCATGGATTTGAAGCTAACTGGGTCGTTTCGCCTGCATTTGATGCTATATCACATATATCGCAAGTATCTGAAGCTAAATCATTTGTTTCGTATAGATTTGAAGCTAAATCTTCTACATCGCATTGATTTGAAGCCAAATCATGTGTTTCGCTTGGATTTGAAGCTATACCTTCTACATCGCATTGATTTGAAGCTAAATCATGTGTTGCGCTTGGATTTGAATCTATACCTTCTACATCGCATTGATTTGAAGCTAAATCATGTGTTTCGTTTGGATTTGAAGCTAAACCTTCTACATCGCATTGATTTGCAGCTAAATCATGTGTTTCGCATGGAATTGATGCTAACTCGTTTGTTTCCCCTGCATTTGAAGCTATTTCAGTTATATCGCAAGTATCTGATGCTAAATCATTTGTTTCGCATGGATTTGAAGCTAAACCTTCTACATCGCATTGATTTGCAGCTAAATCATGTGTTTCGCATGGATTTGAAGCTAACTCGTTTGTTTCCCCTGCATTTGAAGCTATTTCGGTTATATCGCAAGTATCTGATGCTAAATCATTTGTCTCGCATGGATTTGAAGCTAAACCTTCTACATCGCATTGATTTGAAGCTAAATCATGTATTTCGCATGGATTTGAAGCTAACTCGTTAGTTTCGCCTGCAGTTGAAGCAATATCGATGTTTCGCAAGTATCTGAGGCCAAATCATGTGTTTCGCTGGGATTTGAAGCTAAACCTTTTACATCGCATTGATTTGCAGCTAAATCATGTGTTTTGCATGGTTTTGATGCTAACTCGTTTGTTTCCACTGCATTTGAAGCTATATCAGTTATATCGCAAGTATCTGATGCTAAATCATTTGTTTCGCATGGATTTGAAGCTAAACCATCTACATCGTATTGATTTGCAGCTAAATCATGTGATTTGCATGGATTTGAGGCTAACTCGTTTGTTTCCCCTGCATTTGAAGCTATATCAGTTATATCGCCAGTATCTGATGCTAAATCATTTGTTTCGCATGGATTTGAAGCTAAACCTTCTACATCGCATTGATTTGAAGCTAAATCATGTGTTTTGCATGGATTTGATGCTAACTCGTTTGTTCCCCCTGCATTTGAAATTATATCAGTTATATCGCAAGTATCTGATGCTAAATCATTTGTTTCGCATGGATTTGAAGCTAAACCCTCTACATCGCATTGATTTGCAGCTAAATCATGTGTTTCGCATGGATTTGAAGCTAACTCGGTCGTTTCGCCTGCATTTGATGCTATATCACATATATCGCAAGTATCTGAAGCTAAATCATTTGTTTCGTATAGATTTGAAGCTAAATCTTCTACATCGCATTGATTTGAAGCCAAATCATGTGTTTCGCTTGGATTTGAAGCTATACCTTCTACATCGCATTGATTTGAAGCTAAATCATGTGTTGCGCTTGGATTTGAATCTATACCTTCTACATCGCATTGATTTGAAGCTAAATCATGTGTTTCGTTTGGATTTGAAGCTAAACCTTCTACATCGCATTGATTTGCAGCTAAATCATGTGTTTCGCATGGAATTGATGCTAACTCGTTTGTTTCCCATGCATTTGAAGCTATTTCAGTTATATCGCAAGTATCTGATGCTAAATCATTTGTTTCGCATGGATTTGAAGCTAAACCTTCTACATCGCATTGATTTGCAGCTAAATCATGTGTTTCGCATGGATTTGAAGCTAACTCGTTTGTTTCCCCTGCATTTGAAGCTATTTCGGTTATATCGCAAGTATCTGATGCTAAATCATTTGTCTCGCATGGATTTGAAGCTAAACCTTCTACATCGCATTGATTTGAAGCTAAATCATGTATTTCGCATGGATTTGAAGCTAACTCGTTAGTTTCGCCTGCAGTTGAAGCAATATCGATGTTTCGCAAGTATCTGAGGCCAAATCATGTGTTTCGCTGGGATTTGAAGCTAAACCTTTTACATCGCATTGATTTGCAGCTAAATCATGTGTTTTGCATGGTTTTGATGCTAACTCGTTTGTTTCCCCTGCATTTGAAGCTATATCAGTTATATCGCCAGTATCTGATGCTAAATCATTTGTTTCGCATGGATTTGAAGCTAAACCTTCTACATCGCATTGATTTGAAGCTAAATCATGTGATTTGCATGGATTTGAGGCTAACTCGTTTGTTTCCCCTGCATTTGAAGCTATATCAGTTATATCGCCAGTATCTGATGCTAAATCATTTGTTTCGCATGGATTTGAAGCTAAACCTTCTACATCGCATTGATTTGAAGCTAAATCATGTGTTTTGCATGGATTTGATGCTAACTCGTTTGTTCCCCCTGCATTTGAAATTATATCAGTTATATCGCAAGTATCTGATGCTAAATCATTTGTTTCGCATGGATTTGAAGCTAAGCCATCTACTTCGCATGGATTTAAAGCTAAATCATTTGTTTCGCATGGATTTTAAGCTAAACCCTCTACATCGCATTGATTTGCAGCTAAATCATCTGTTTCGCATGGATTTGAAGTTAACTCGGTCGTTTCGCCTGCATTTGATGCTATATCACTTATATCGCAAGTATCTGAAGATAAATCATTTGTTTCGTACAGATTGAAGTTTAACCTTCTACAACGCATTGATTTGAAGCTAAATCATGTATTTTGCATGGATTTGAAGCTAACTCGTTAGTTTCGACTGCATTTGAAGCAATATCAATGTATCGCAAGTATCTGTACCTAAATCATTTGTTTCGCATGGATTTGAAGCTAAGCCTTCTACTTCGCATGGATTTAAAGCGAAATGATGTGTATCGCATGGATTTTGAAGCTAACTCGTTTGATTCGTCTGCATTTCCTGCTATATCACTTATATCCCAAGTGTTTGTAGGTAAATCATTTGTTTCGCATGGATTTGAGGCTAATCCTTCTACATCGCATTGATTTGAAGCTAAATCATGTGTTTCGCTTGGATTTGAAACTATACCTTCTACATCGCTTTGATTTGAAGCTAAGTCATGTGTTTTGCATGGATTTGATGCTCATTCGTTTGTTTCCCCTGCATTTGAAGCTATTTCAGTTATATCGCAAGTATCTGAGGCCAAATCATATGTTTCGCTTGGATTTGAAGCTAAACCTTTTACATCGCATTGATTTGCAGCTAAATCATATGTTTTGCATGGTTTTGATGCTAACTCGTTTGTTTCCACTGCATTTGAAGCTATTTCGGTTATATCGCAAGTATCTGATGCTAAATCATTTGTCTCGCATGGATTTGAAGCTAAACCTTCTACATCGCATTGATTTGAAGCTAAATCATGTGTTGCGCTTGGATTTGAACCTATACCTTTTACATCGCATTGATTTGAAGCTAAATCATGTATTTTGTTTGGATTTGAAGCTAAACCATCTACATCGCCATGATTTGCAGCTAAATCATGTGATTTGCATGGATTTGATGCTAACTAGTTTGTTCCCCCTGCATTTGAAATTATATCAGTTATATCGCAAGTATCTGATGCTAAATCATTTGTTTCGCATGGATTTGAAGCTAAACCCTCTACATCGTATTGATTCGCAGCTAAATCATGTGTTTCGCATGGATTTGAAGCCAACTCGTTAGTTTCGTCTGCATTTGAAGCTATATCACTTATGTCGCTAGTATCTGAAGCTAAATCATTTGTTTCGCATGGATTTGAAGTTAAACCTTCTGCATAGCATTGATTTGCAGCTAAATCATGTGTTTCGCATGGATTTGAAGCTAACTCGGTCGTTTCGCCTGCATTTGATGCTATATCACTTATATCGCAAGTATCTGAAGCTAAATCATTTGTTTCGTATAGATTTGAAGTTTAACCTTCTACATCGCATTGATTTGAAACTAAATCATTTGTTTCGCATGGATTTGAATCTAAACCCTCTACATCGCATTGATTTACTGCTAAATCATGTGTTTCGCATGGATTTGAAGCTAACTCGGTCGTTTCGCCTGCATTTGATGCTATATCACTTATATCGCAAGTATCTGAAGCTAAATCATTTGTTTCGTATAGATTTGAAGTTTAACCTTCTACATCGCATTGATTTGAAGCTAAATCATTTGTTTCGCATGGATTTGAATCTAAACCCTCTACATCGCATTGATTTACAGCTAAATCATTTGTTTCGCATGGATTTGAAGCTAAACCTTCTACATCGCATTGATTTGAAGCTAAATCATGTGTTTCGCTTGGATTTGAAGCTATACCTTCTACATCGCATTGATTTGCAGCTAAATCACGTGTTTCGCATGGAATTGAAGCTAACTCGGTCGTTTCGCCTGCATTTGAAGCAATATCAATGTATCGCAAGTATCTGAAGCTAAATCATTTGTTTCCCATGGATTTGAAACTAAACCATCTACATCGCATTGATTTGCAGCTAAATCATGTATTTCGCATGGATTTGATGCTAACTCGTTTGTTTTCCCTGCATTTGAAGCTATATCAGTTATATCGCCAGTATCTGATGTTAAATCATTTGTTTCGCATGGATTTAAAGCTAAACCTTCTACATCGCATTGATTTGAAGCTAAATCATGTGTTTCGCTTGGATTTGAAACTATACCTTCTACATCGCTTTGATTTGAAGCTAACTCATATGTTTTGCATGGATTTGATGCTCATTCGTTTGTTTCCCCTGCATTTGAAGCTATTTCAGTTATATCGCAAGTATCTGAGGCCAAATCATGTGTTTCGCTTGGATTTGAAGCTAAACCTTTTACATCGCATTGATTTGCAGCTAAATCATATGTTTTGCATGGTTTTGATGCTGACTCGTTTGTTTCCACTGCATTTGAAGCTATATCAGTTATATCGCAAGTATCTGATGCTAAATCATTTGTTTCGCATGGATTTGAGCTAAGCCATCTACTTCGCATGAATTTAAAGCTAAATCACTTGTTTCGCATGGATTTGAAGCTAAACCCTCTACATCGCATTGATTTGCAGCTAAATCATGTGACTTGCATGGATTTGATGCTAACTCGTTTGTTTCCCTTGCATTTGAAGCTATATCAGTTATATCGCCAGTATCTGATGCTAAATCATTTGTTTCGCATGGATTTGAAGCTAAACCTTCTACATCGCATTGATTTGAAGCTAAATCATGTGTTTTGCATGGATTTGATGCTAACTCGTTTGTTCCCCCTGCATTTGAAATTATATCAGTTATATCGCAAGTATCTGATGCTAAATCATTTGTTTCGCATGGATTTGAAGCTAAGCCATCTACTTCGCATGAATTTAAAGCTAAATCACTTGTTTCGCATGGATTTGAAGCTAAACCCTCTACATCGCATTGATTTGCAGCTAAATCATGTGTTTCGCATGGATTTGAAGCTAACTCGGTCGTTTCGCCTGCATTTGATGCTATATCAGATATATCGCAAGTATCTGAAGCTAAATCATTTGTTTCGTATAGATTTGAAGTTTAACCTTCTACATCGCATTGATTTGAAGCTAAATCATGTGTTGCGCTTGGAGTTGAAGCTAACTCGTTAGTTTCGCCTGCATTTGTAGCAATATCAATGTATCGCAAGTATCTGAAGCTAAATCATTTGTTTCGCATGGATTTGAAGCTAAACCTTCTACATCGCATTGATTTGAAGCTAAATCATGTGTTTCGCTTGGATTTGAAGCTATACCTTCTACATCGCATTGATTTGCAGCTAAATCATGTGTTTCGCATGGATTTGAAGCTAACTCGATCGTTTCGCCTGCATTTGATGCTATATCACTTATATAGCAAGTATCTCAAGCTAAATCATTTGTTTCGTATAGATTTGAAGATTAACCTTCTACATCGCATTGATTTGAAGCTAAATCATGTATTTTGCATGGATTTGAAGATAACTCGGTCGTTTCGCCTGCATTTGATGCTATATCACTTATACCGCAAGTATCTGAAGCTAAATCATGTGTTTTGCATGGATTTTATGCTAACTCGTTTGTTTCCCCTGCATTTGAAGCTATATCAGTTACATCGAAAGTATCTGATGCTAAATCATTTGTTTCGAATGGATTTGAATCTATAACTTCTACATCGCATTGATTTGAAGCTAAATCATGTGTTTCGTTTGGATTTGAAGATATACCTTCTTCATCGCTTTGATTTGAAGCTAAATCTTGTGTTTTGCATGGAATTGATGCTAACTCGTTTGTTTCCCCTGCATTTAAAGCTATTTCTGTTATATCGAAAGTATCTGATGCTAAATCATTTGTTTCGCATGGATTTGAAGCTGAGCCTTCTACTTCGTATCGATTTGAAGTTAAATGATATGTATCGCATGGATTTTGAAGCTTCCCCGTTTGATTCGTCTGCATTTCCTGCTATATCACTTATATCCCAAGTGTTTGTAGGTAAATCATTTGTTTCGCAAGGATTTGTGGCTAATCCTTCTACATCGCATTGATTTGAAGCTAAATCATGTGTTGCGCTTGGATTTGAATCTATAACTTCTACATCGCATTGATTTGAAGCTAAATCATGTGTTTCGTTTGGATTTGAAGGTATACCTTCTACATCGCATCGATTTGCAGCTAAATAATGTGCTTCGCATGGATCTGAAGCTAACTCGTTTGTTTCGTCTGCATTTGAAGCTATTTCGGTTATATCGCAAGTATCTGATGCTAAATCATTTGTCTCGCATGGATTTGAAGCTAAACCTTCTACATCGCATTGATTTGGAGCTAAATCATGTGTTGCGCTTGGATTTGAACCTATACCTTCTACATCGCATTGATTTGAAGCTAAATCATGTGTTTCGTTTGGATTTGAAGATATACCTTCTACATCGCTTTGATTTGAAGCTAAATCATGTGTTTCGCATGGATTTGAAGCTAACTCGTTCGTTTCGCCTGCATTTGATGCTATATCACTTATATCGCAAGTGTTTGAAGCTAAATCATTTGTTTTGCATGGATTTGAAGCTAAACCTTCTACATCGCATTGATTTGAAGCTAAATCATGTGTTTCGCTTGGATTTGAAGCTGTACCGTCTACATCGCATTGATTTGCAGCTAAATCATGTGTTTTGCATGGAATTGATGCTAACTCGTTTGTTTCCCCTGCATTTGAAGCTATTTCTGTTATATCGAAAGTATATGATGCTAAATCATTTGTTTCGCATGGATTTGAAGCTGAGCCTTCTACTTCGTATCGATTTGAAGTTAAATGATATGTATCGCATGGATTTTGAAGCTTCCCCGTTTGATTCGTCTGCATTTCCTGCTATATCACTTATATCCCAAGTGTTTATAGGTAAATCATTTGTTTCGCAAGGATTTGAGGCTAATCCTTCTACATCGCATTGATTTGAAGCTAAATCATGTGTTGCGCTTGGATTTGAATCTATAACTTCTACATCGCATTGATTTGAAGCTAAATCATGTGTTTCGTTTGGATTTGAAGATATACCTTCTACATCGCATCGATTTGCAGCTAAATAATGTGCTTCGCATGGATCTGAAGCTAACTCGTTTGTTTCGTCTGCATTTGAAGCTATTTCGGTTATATCGCAAGTATCTGATGCTAAATCATTTGTCTCGCATGGATTTGAAGCTAAACCTTCTACAGCGCACTGATTTGAAGACAAATCATGTGTTGCGCTTGGATTTGAACCTATACCTTCTACATCGCATTGATTTGAAGCTAAATCATGTGTTTCGTTTGGAATTGAAGATATACCTTCTACATCGCTTTGATTTGAAGCTAAATCATGTGTTTCGCATGGATTTGAAGCTAACTCGTTCGTTTCGCTTGCATTTGAAGCTATATCACTTATATCGCTAGTATCTGAAGCTAAATCAATTTTTTCCCATGGATTTCAAGCTATACTTTCTACATCGCATTGACTTGAAGCTAAATCATGTGATTCGCTTGGACTGGAAGATAACTCGTTTATTTCGACTGCATTTGAAGTTGTATCAATTATATCGCAAGTATCTGAAGCTAAATCATTTGTTTCGCATGGATTTGAAGCTAAACCTTCTACATCGCATTGATTTGAAGCTAAATCATGTGTTTCGCTTGGATTTGAAGCTATACCTTCTACATCGCATAGATTTGAAGCTAAATCATGTATTTTGTTTGGATTTGAAGCTAAACCTTCTACATCGCATTGATTTGCAGCTAAATCATGTGTTTCGCATGGAATTGATGCTAACTCGTTTGTTTCCCCTGTATTTGAAGCTATTTCTGTTATATCGCAAGTAGTTAAATGATATGTATCGCATGGATTATGAAGCTTCCCCGTTTGATTCGTCTGCATTTCCTGCTATATCACTTATATCCCAAGTGTTTGTAGGTAAATCATTTGTTTCGCAAGGATTTGAGGCTAAACCTTCTACGTCGCATTGATTTGAAGCTAATTCATGTGTTGCGCTTGTATTTGAATCTATAACTTCTACATCACATTGAATTGAATCTAAATCATGTGTTTCGTTTGGATTTGAAGATATACCTTCTACATCGCATCGATTTGCAGCTAAATAATGTGCTTCGCATGGATCTGAAGCTAACTCGTTTGTTTCGTCTGCATTTGAAGCTATTTCGGTTATATCGCAAGTATCTGATGCTAAATCATTTGTCTCGCATGGATTTGAAGCTAAACCTTCTACATCGCATTGATTTGAAGCTAAATCATGTGTTTCGCTTGGATTTGAAGCTGTACCTTCTACATCGCATTGATTTACAGCTAAATCATGTGTTTCGCATGGACTTGAAGCTAACTCGGTCGTTTCGCCTGCATTTGATGCTATATCACTTATATCGCAAGTATCTGAAGCTAAATCATTTGTTTCGTATAGATTTGAAGTTTAACCTTCTACATCGCATTGATTTGAAGCTAAATCATGTATTTCGCATGGATTTGAAGCTAACTCGTTAGTTTCGCCTGCATTTGAAGGAATATCAATGTATCGCAAGTATCTGAAGCTAAATCATTTGTTTCGCATGGATTTGAAGCTAAACCTTCTACATCGCATTGATTTGCAGCTAAATCATGTGTATCGCATGGATTTGAAGCTAACTCGGTCGTTTGGCCTGCATTTGATGCTATATCAATTATATCGCAAGTATCTGAAGCTAAATCATTTGTGTCGCATGGATTTGAAGCTGAACTTTCTACATCGCATTGATTTGAAGCTAAATCATGTGATTCGCTTGGATTGGAAGCTGTCTCGTTAGTTTCGTCTGCATTTGAAGCTATATCACTTATATCGTTAGTATCTGAAGCTAAATCAATTTTTTCCCATGGATTTGAAGCTAAACTTTCTACATCGCATTGATTTGAAGCTAAATCATGTGATTCGCTTGGACTGGAAGATAACTCGTTTATTTCGTCTGCATTTGAAGTTGTATCAATTATATCGCAAGTATCTGAAGCTAAATCATTTGTTTCGCATGGATTTGAAGCTAAACCTTCTACATCGCATTGATTTGAAGCTAAATCATGTGTTTCGCTTGGATTTGAAGCTATACCTTCTACATCGCATTGATTTGCAGCTAAATCATGTGTTTCGCATGGATTTGAAGCTAACTCGATCGTTTCGCCTGCATTTGATGCTATATCACTTATATAGCAAGTATCTCAAGCTAAATCATTTGTTTCGTATAGATTTGAAGATTAACCTTCTACATCGCATTGATTTGAAGCTAAATCATGTATTTTGCATGGATTTGAAGATAACTCGGTCGTTTCGCCTGCATTTGATGCTATATCACTTATACCGCAAGTATCTGAAGCTAAATCATGTGTTTTGCATGGATTTTATGCTAACTCGTTTGTTTCCCCTGCATTTGAAGCTATATCAGTTACATCGAAAGTATCTGATGCTAAATCATTTGTTTCGAATGGATTTGAATCTATAACTTCTACATCGCATTGATTTGAAGCTAAATCATGTGTTTCGTTTGGATTTGAAGATATACCTTCTTCATCGCTTTGATTTGAAGCTAAATCTTGTGTTTTGCATGGAATTGATGCTAACTCGTTTGTTTCCCCTGCATTTGAAGCTATTTCTGTTATATCGAAAGTATCTGATGCTAAATCATTTGTTTCGCATGGATTTGAAGCTGAGCCTTCTACTTCGTATCGATTTGAAGTTAAATGATATGTATCGCATGGATTTTGAAGCTTCCCCGTTTGATTCGTCTGCATTTCCTGCTATATCACTTATATCCCAAGTGTTTGTAGGTAAATCATTTGTTTCGCAAGGATTTGTGGCTAATCCTTCTACATCGCATTGATTTGAAGCTAAATCATGTGTTGCGCTTGGATTTGAATCTATAACTTCTACATCGCATTGATTTGAAGCTAAATCATGTGTTTCGTTTGGATTTGAAGGTATACCTTCTACATCGCATCGATTTGCAGCTAAATAATGTGCTTCGCATGGATCTGAAGCTAACTCGTTTGTTTCGTCTGCATTTGAAGCTATTTCGGTTATATCGCAAGTATCTGATGCTAAATCATTTGTCTCGCATGGATTTGAAGCTAAACCTTCCACATCGCATTGATTTGGAGCTAAATCATGTGTTGCGCTTGGATTTGAAGCTATACCTTCTACATCGCATAGATTTGAAGCTAAATCATGTATTTTGTTTGGATTTGAAGCTAAACCTTCTACATCGCATTGATTTGCAGCTAAATCATGTGTTTCGCATGGATTTTGAAGCTTCCCGTTTGATTCGTCTGCATTTCCTGCTATATCACTTATATCCCAAGTGTTTGTAGGTAAATCATTTGTTTCGCAAGGATTTGAGGCTAAACCTTCTACGTCGCATTGATTTGAAGCTAAATCATGTGTTGCGCTTGTATTTGAATCTATAACTTCTACATCACATTGAATTGAATCTAAATCATGTGTTTCGTTTGGATTTGAAGATATACCTTCTACATCGCATCGATTTGCAGCTAAATAATGTGCTTCGCATGGATCTGAAGCTAACTCGTTTGTTTCGTCTGCATTTGAAGCTATTTCGGTTATATCGCAAGTATCTGATGCTAAATCATTTGTCTCGCATGGATTTGAAGCTAAACCTTCTACATCGCATTGATTTGAAGCTAAATCATGTGTTTCGCTTGGATTTGAAGCTGTACCTTCTACATCGCATTGATTTGAAGCTAAATCATGTGTTTCGTTTGGATTTGAAGATATACCTTCTACATCGCTTTGATTTGAAGCTAAATCATGTGTTTCGCATGGATTTGAAGCTAACTCGTTCGTTTCGCCTGCATTTGATGCTATATCACTTATATCGCAAGTGTTTGAAGCTAAATCATTTGTTTTGCATGGATTTGAAGCTAAACCTTCTACATCGCATTGATTTGAAGCTAAATCATGTGTTTCGCTTGGATTTGAAGCTGTACCGTCTACATCGCATTGATTTGCAGCTAAATCATGTGTTTTGCATGGAATTGATGCTAACTCGTTTGTTTCCCCTGCATTTGAAGCTATTTCTGTTATATCGAAAGTATATGATGCTAAATCATTTGTTTCGCATGGATTTGAAGCTGAGCCTTCTACTTC
Source organism: Megalopta genalis (assembly GCF_051020955.1). Classification (NCBI taxonomy): domain Eukaryota; kingdom Metazoa; phylum Arthropoda; class Insecta; order Hymenoptera; family Halictidae; genus Megalopta; species Megalopta genalis. Next base: position 253,018 of record NW_027476274.1, on the reverse strand, counting down.
GTATCGATTTGAAGTTAAATGATATGTATCGCATGGATTTTGAAGCTTCCCCGTTTGATTCGTCTGCATTTCCTGCTATATCACTTATATCCCAAGTGTTTATAGGTAAATCATTTGTTTCGCAAGGATTTGAGGCTAATCCTTCTACATCGCATTGATTTGAAGCTAAATCATGTGTTGCGCTTGGATTTGAATCTATAACTTCTACATCGCATTGATTTGAAGCTAAATCATGTGTTTCGTTTGGATTTGAAGATATACCTTCTACATCGCATCGATTTGCAGCTAAATAATGTGCTTCGCATGGATCTGAAGCTAACTCGTTTGTTTCGTCTGCATTTGAAGCTATTTCGGTTATATCGCAAGTATCTGATGCTAAATCATTTGTCTCGCATGGATTTGAAGCTAAACCTTCTACATCGCACTGATTTGAAGACAAATCATGTGTTGCGCTTGGATTTGAACCTATACCTTCTACATCGCATTGATTTGAAGCTAAATCATGTGTTTCGTTTGGATTTGAAGATATACCTTCTACATCGCTTTGATTTGAAGCTAAATCATGTGTTTCGCATGGATTTGAAGCTAACTCGTTCGTTTCGCTTGCATTTGAAGCTATATCACTTATATCGCTAGTATCTGAAGCTAAATCAATTTTTTCCCATGGATTTGAAGCTATACTTTCTACATCGCATTGACTTGAAGCTAAATCATGTGATTCGCTTGGACTGGAAGATAACTCGTTTATTTCGACTGCATTTGAAGTTGTATCAATTATATCGCAAGTATCTGAAGCTAAATCATTTGTTTCGCATGGATTTGAAGCTAAACCTTCTACATCGCATTGATTTGAAGCTAAATCATGTGTTTCGCTTGGATTTGAAGCTATACCTTCTACATCGCATAGATTTGAAGCTAAATCATGTATTTTGTTTGGATTTGAAGCTAAACCTTCTACATCGCATTGATTTGCAGCTAAATCATGTGTTTCGCATGGAATTGATGCTAACTCGTTTGTTTCCCCTGTATTTGAAGCTATTTCTGTTATATCGCAAGTAGTTAAATGATATGTATCGCATGGATTTTGAAGCTTCCCCGTTTGATTCGTCTGCATTTCCTGCTATATCACTTATATCCCAAGTGTTTGTAGGTAAATCATTTGTTTCGCAAGGATTTGAGGCTAAACCTTCTACGTCGCATTGATTTGAAGCTAATTCATGTGTTGCGCTTGTATTTGAATCTATAACTTCTACATCACATTGAATTGAATCTAAATCATGTGTTTCGTTTGGATTTGAAGATATACCTTCTACATCGCATCGATTTGCAGCTAAATAATGTGCTTCGCATGGATCTGAAGCTAACTCGTTTGTTTCGTCTGCATTTGAAGCTATTTCGGTTATATCGCAAGTATCTGATGCTAAATCATTTGTCTCGCATGGATTTGAAGCTAAACCTTCTACATCGCATTGATTTGAAGCTAAATCATGTGTTTCGCTTGGATTTGAAGCTGTACCTTCTACATCGCATTGATTTACAGCTAAATCATGTGTTTCGCATGGACTTGAAGCTAACTCGGTCGTTTCGCCTGCATTTGATGCTATATCACTTATATCGCAAGTATCTGAAGCTAAATCATTTGTTTCGTATAGATTTGAAGTTTAACCTTCTACATCGCATTGATTTGAAGCTAAATCATGTATTTCGCATGGATTTGAAGCTAACTCGTTAGTTTCGCCTGCATTTGAAGCAATATCAATGTATCGCAAGTATCTGAAGCTAAATCATTTGTTTCGCATGGATTTGAAGCTAAACCTTCTACATCGCATTGATTTGCAGCTAAATCATGTGTATCGCATGGATTTGAAGCTAACTCGGTCGTTTCGCCTGCATTTGATGCTATATCAATTATATCGCAAGTATCTGAAGCTAAATCATTTGTGTCGCATGGATTTGAAGCTGAACTTTCTACATCGCATTGATTTGAAGCTAAATCATGTCATTCGCTTGGATTGGAAGCTGTCTCGTTAGTTTCGTCTGCATTTGAAGCTATATCACTTATATCGTTAGTATCTGAAGCTAAATCAATTTTTTCCCATGGATTTGAAGCTAAACTTTCTACATCGCATTGATTTGAAGCTAAATCATGTGATTCGCTTGGACTGGAAGATAACTCGTTTATTTCGTCTGCATTTGAAGTTGTATCAATTATATCGCAAGTATCTGAAGCTAAATCATTTGTTTCGCATGGATTTGAAGCTAAACCTTCTACATCGCATTGATTTGAAGCTAAATCATGTGTTTCGCTTGGATTTGAAGCTATACCTTCTACATCGCATTGATTTGCAGCTAAATCATGTGTTTCGCATGGATTTGAAGCTAACTCGATCGTTTCGCCTGCATTTGATGCTATATCACTTATATAGCAAGTATCTCAAGCTAAATCATTTGTTTCGTATAGATTTGAAGATTAACCTTCTACATCGCATTGATTTGAAGCTAAATCATGTATTTTGCATGGATTTGAAGATAACTCGGTCGTTTCGCCTGCATTTGATGCTATATCACTTATACCGCAAGTATCTGAAGCTAAATCATGTGTTTTGCATGGATTTTATGCTAACTCGTTTGTTTCCCCTGCATTTGAAGCTATATCAGTTACATCGAAAGTATCTGATGCTAAATCACTTGTTTCGAATGGATTTGAATCTATAACTTCTACATCGCATTGATTTGAAGCTAAATCATGTGTTTCGTTTGGATTTGAAGATATACCTTCTTCATCGCTTTGATTTGAAGCTAAATCTTGTGTTTTGCATGGAATTGATGCTAACTCGTTTGTTTCCCCTGCATTTGAAGCTATTTCTGTTATATCGAAAGTATCTGATGCTAAATCATTTGTTTCGCATGGATTTGAAGCTGAGCCTTCTACTTCGTATCGATTTGAAGTTAAATGATATGTATCGCATGGATTTTGAAGCTTCCCCGTTTGATTCGTCTGCATTTCCTGCTATATCACTTATATCCCAAGTGTTTGTAGGTAAATCATTTGTTTCGCAAGGATTTGTGGCTAATCCTTCTACATCGCATTGATTTGAAGCTAAATCATGTGTTGCGCTTGGATTTGAATCTATAACTTCTACATCGCATTGATTTGAAGCTAAATCATGTGTTTCGTTTGGATTTGAAGGTATACCTTCTACATCGCATCGATTTGCAGCTAAATAATGTGCTTCGCATGGATCTGAAGCTAACTCGTTTGTTTCGTCTGCATTTGAAGCTATTTCGGTTATATCGCAAGTATCTGATGCTAAATCATTTGTCTCGCATGGATTTGAAGCTAAACCTTCCACATCGCATTGATTTGGAGCTAAATCATGTGTTGCGCTTGGATTTGAACCTATACCTTCTACATCGCATTGATTTGAAGCTAAATCATGTGTTTCGTTTGGATTTGAAGATATACCTTCTACATCGCTTTGATTTGAAGCTAAATCATGTGTTTCGCATGGATTTGAAGCTAACTCGTTCGTTTCGCCTGCATTTGATGCTATATCACTTATATCGCAAGTGTTTGAAGCTAAATCATTTGTTTTGCATGGATTTGAAGCTAAACCTTCTACATCGCATTGATTTGAAGCTAAATCATGTGTTTCGCTTGGATTTGAAGCTGTACCGTCTACATCGCATTGATTTGCAGCTAAATCATGTGTTTCGCATGGACTTGAAGCTAACTCGGTCGTTTCGCCTGCATTTGATGCTATATCACTTATATCGCAAGTATCTGAAGCTAAATCATTTGTTTCGTATACATTTAAAGTTTAACCTTCTACATCGCATTGATTTGAAGCTAAATCATGTATTTCGCATGGATTTGAAGCTAACTCGTTAGTTTCGCCTGCATTTGAAGCAATATCAATGTATCGCAAGTATCTGAAGCTAAATCATTTGTTTCGTATAGATTTGAAGATTAACCTTCTACATCGCATTGATTTGAAGCTAAATCATGTATTTTGCATGGATTTGAAGATAACTCGGTCGTTTCGCCTGCATTTGATGCTATATCACTTAAACCGCAAGTATCTGAAGCTAAATCATGTGTTTTGCATGGATTTTATGCTAACTCGTTTGTTTCTCCTGCATTTGAAGCTATATCAGTTACATCGAAAGTATCTGATGCTAAATCATTTGTTTCGAATGGATTTGAAGCTAAACCTTCTACATCGCATTGATTTGCAGCTAAATCATGTGTTTCGCATGGATTTGAAGCTAAACCTTTTACATCGCATTTATTTGCAGCTAAATCATTTGTTTTGCATGGTTTTGATGCTAACTCGTTTGTTTCCACTGCATTTGAAGCTATGTCAGTTATATCGCAAGTATCTGATGCTAAATCATTTGTTTCGCATGGATTTGAAGCTAAACCTTCTACATCGCATTGATTTGAAGCTAAATCATGTGTTTTGCATGGATTTGATGCTAACTCGATTGTTCCCCCTGCATTTGAAATTATATCAGTTATATCGCAAGTATCTGATGCTAAATCATTTGTTTCGCATGGATTTGAAGCTAATCCTTCTACATAGCATTGATTTGAAGCTTAATCATGTGTTTGCATGGATTTGAAGCAAAGTCGTTCGTTTCGCCTGCATTTGACGATATATCACTTATGTCTCAAGTATCTGAAGCTAAATCATTTGTTTCGCATGTATTTGAAGCTTAACCTTAGAAATCGCATTTATTTGAACCTAATCTTGTGATTCTCTTGGATTTGAAGATACCTCGTTTGTTTCGTCTGCATCTGAATCTATATCACTTATATCGCAAGTATCTGAAGCTAAATCATTAGTTTCGCATGCATTTGAAGCTAAACATTCTACATCGCATAGGTTTGAAGCTAGCTCGTTTGCTTCGTCTGCAGTTGAAGCTATATCACTTACACCGCAATTATTTGAACAAAAATCATATATTTTGTATGGATTTGAAGCTAACTCGATTGTTTCGACTGCGTTATCTAAACCTAAGTCATTTGTTTCGCATGGATTTGAAGCTAAACCTATTACATCGCATTGATTTGCAGCTAAATCATGTGTTTTGCATGGATTTGATGCTAACTCGTTTGTTTCCCCTGCATTTGATGCTATATCACTTATATCGTAAGTGTTTGAAGCTAAATCATTTGTTTCGCATGGATTTGAAGCTAAACCTTCTACATCGCATTGATTTACAGCTAAATCATGTGACTCGCTTGGCTTTGAAGCTAACTCGTTAGTTTCGCCTGCATTCGAAGCAATATCAATGTATCGCAAGTATCTGAACCTAAATCATTTGTTTCGCATGGATTTGAAGTTAAGCCTTCTACTTCGCATGGATTTAAAGCTAAATGATGTGTATCGCATGGATTTTGAAGCTAACTCGTTTGATTCGTCTGCATTTGAAGCTATATCAGTTATATCGCAAGTAGCTGATGCTAACTCATTTGTTTCGCATGGATTTGAAGCTAAACTTTCTACATCGCATTGATTTACAGCTAAATCATGTGATTCGCTTGGCTTTGAAGCTAACTCCTTTGTTTCGTCTGCATTTGAAGCTATAACACTTATATCCCAAGTGTTTGAAGCTAAATCATGTGTTTCGCATGGATTTGAAGCTAACTTGTTAGTTTCGCCTGCATTTGAAGCAATATCAATGTATCGCAAGTATCTGAACCTAAATCATTTGTTTCGTATGGATTTGAAGCTCAGCCTTCTACTTCGTATCGATTTGAAGTTAAATAATATGTATCGCACGGATTTTGGAGCTTCCCCGTTTGATTCGTCTGCATTTCCTGCTATATCACTTATATTCCAAGTGTTTGTAGGTAAATCATTTGTTTCGCATGGATTTGATGCTAAACCTTCTACATCGCATTGATTTGAAGCTAAATCATGTGTTGCGCTTGGATTTGAATCTATACCTTCTACATCGCATTGATTTGAAGCTAAATCATGTTTTTCGTTTGGATTTGAAGATATAACTTCTACAACGCTTTGATTTGAAGCTAAATCATGTGTTTTGCATAGAGTTGATGCTAACTCGTTTGTTTCCCCTGCATTTGAAGCTATTTCGGTTATATCGCAAGTATCTGATGCTAAATCATTTGTCTCGCATGGATTTGAAGCTAAACCTTCTTCATCGCATTGATTTGAAGCTAAATCATGTGTTGCGCTTGGATTTGAATCTATACCTTCTACATCGCATTGATTTGAAGCTAAATCATGTGTTTCGTTTGGATTTGAAGCTAAACCATCTACATCGCATTGATTTGCAGCTTAATCATGTGTTTCGCATGGAATTGATGCTAACTCGTTTGTTTCCCCTGCATTTGAAGCTATTTCAGTTATATCGCAAGTATCTGATGCTAAATCATTTGTTTCGCATGGATTTGAAGCTAAACCTTCTACAACGCATTGATTCGCATCTAAATCATGTGTTTCGCATGGATTTGAAGCTAACTCGTTCGTTTCGCCTGCATTTGAAGCTATATCAGTTATATCGCAAGTAACTGATGCTAAATCATTTGTTTCGCATGGATTTGAAGCTAAACCTTCTACATCGCATTGATTCGCATCTAAATCATGTGTTTCGCATGGATTTGAAGCTAACTCGTTCGTTTCGCCTGCATTTGAAGCTATATCACTTATATCGCAAGTGTTTGAAGCTAAATCATTTGTTTCGCATGGATTTGAAGCTAAACCTTCTACATCGTATCGATTTGAAGCTAAATGATATGTATCGCATGGATTTTGAAGCTATCCCGTTTGATTCGTCTGCATTTGCAACTATATCACTTATATCACAAGTGTTTGAAGCTAAATCATTTGTTTCGTATGGATTTGAAGCTAAACCTTCTACATCGCATTGATTTGAAGCTAAATCATGTGTTGCGCTTGGTTTTGAATCTATACCTTCTACATCGCATTGATTTGAAGCTAAATCATGTGTTTCGCATGGATTTGAAGCTAGCTTGTTAGTTACCCCTGCATTTGATGCTATATCACTTATATCGTAAGTGTTTGAAGCTAAATCATGTGTTTCGCATGGATTTGAAGCTAAACCTTCTACATCGTATCGATTTGAAGCTAAATGATATGTATCGCATGGATTTTGAAGCTATCCCGTTTGATTCGTCTGCATTTGCAGCTACATCACTTATATCACAAGTGTTTGAAGCTAAATCATTTGTTTCGTATGGATTTGAAGCTAAGTCGGTCGTTTCGCCTGCATTTGAAGCCATATCAATTATATCGCAAGTATCTGAAGCTAAATCATTTGTTTCGTATAGATTTGAAGTTTAACCTTCTACATCGCATTGATTTGAAGCTTAATCATGTGTTTTGCATGAATTTGATGCTAACTCGTTTGTTTCTCCTGCATTTGATGCTATATCACTTATACCGCATGTATCTGATGCTAAAACAACTGTATCGTATGGATTTGAAGCTAATCCTTCTACTTCGAATTGATTTGAAGCTAAATCATGTGTTTCGCATGGATTTGAAGCTAGCTCGTTAGTTGCGCCTGCATTTGAAGCAATATCAATGTATCGCAAGTATCTGAACCTAAATCATTTGTTTCGCATGGATTTGAAGCTAAGCCTTCTACTTCGTATCGATTTGAAGCTGAATGATATGTATTGCATGGATTTTGAAACTATCCCGTTTGATTCGTCTGCATTTGCAGCTATTTCACTTATATCACAAGTGTTTGAAGCTAAATCATTTGTTTCGCATGGATTTGAAGCTAAACCTTCTACATCGTATCGATTTGAAGCTAAATGATATGTATCGCATGGATTTTGAAACTATCCCCTTTGATTCGTCTGCATTTGCAGCTATATCACTTATATCACAAGTGTTTGAAGCTAAATCATTTGTTTCGCATGGATTTGAAGCTAAACCTTCTACATCGCATTGATTTGAAGCTAAATCATGTGTTTTGCATGGATTTTATGCTAACTCATTTGTTTCCCCTGCATTTGAAGCTATATCAGTTATATCGCAGGTATCTGATGCTAAATCATTTGTTTCGCATGGATTTGAAGCTAAGCCTTCTACTTCGTATCGATTTGAAGTTAAATGATATGTATCGCATGGATTTTGAAGCTTCCACGTTTGATTCGTCTGCATTTCCTGCTATATCACTATATCCCAAGTGTTTGTAGGTAAATCATTTGTTTCGCATGGATTTGAGGCTAAACCTTGTACATCGCATTGATTTGAAGCTAAATCATGTGTTGCGCTTGGATTTGAATCTATAACTTCTACATCGCATTGATTTGAAGCTAAATCATGTGTTTCGTTTGGATTTGAAGATATACCTTCTACATCGCTTTGATTTGAAGCTAAATCATGTGTTTTGCATGGAATTGATGCTAACTCGTTTGTTTCCCCTGTATTTGAAGCTATTTCGGTTATATCGCAAGTATCTGATGCTAAATCATTTGTCTCGCATGGATTTGAAGCTAAACCTTCTACATCGCATTCATTTGAAGCTAAATCATGTGTTGCGCTTGGTTTTGAATCTATACCTTCTACATCGCATTGATTTGAAGCTAAATCATGTGTTTCGTTTGGATTTGAAGATATACCTTGTACATCGCTTTGATTTGAAGCTAAATCATGTGTTTTGCATGGAATTGATGATAACTCGTTTGTTTCCCCTGCATTTGAAGCTATTTCAGTTATATCGCAAGTATCTGATGCTAAATCATTTATTTCGCATGGATTTGAAGATAAACCTTCTACATCGCATTGATTTGCAGCTAAATCATGTGTGTCGCACGGATGTGAAGCTAACTCGTTTGTTTCCCCTGCATTTGAAGCTATTTCGGTTATATCGCAAGTATCTGATGCTAAATCATTTGTCTCGCATGGATTTGAAGATAAACCTTCTACATCGCATTGATTTGAAGCTAAATCATGTGTTGCGCTTGGATTTGAATCTATACGTTCTACATCGAATTGATTTGAAGCTAAATCATGTGTTTCGTTTGGATTTGAAGATATACATTCTACATCGCTTTGATTTGAAGCTAAATCATGTGTTTTGCATGGAATTGATGCTAACTCGTTTGTTTCCCCTGCATTTGAAGCTATTTCAGTTATGTCGCAAGTATCTGATGCTAAATCATTTGTTTCGCATGGATTTGAAGCTAAACCTTCTACATCGCATTGATTTGCAGCTAAATCATGCGTTTCGCATGGATTTGAAGCTAACTCGTTTTTTTCCCCTGCATTTGAAGCTATATCAGTTATATCGCAAGTATCTGATGCTAAATCATTTGCTTCGCATGGATTTGAAGCTAATCCTTCTACATCGCATTGATTTGCATCTAAATCATGTGTTTCGCATGGATTTGAAGCTAACACGTTTGTTTCCCCTGCATTTGAAGCTATATCAGTTATATCGCAAGTATCTAATGCTAAATCATTTGTTTCGCATGGATTTGAAGTTAAACCTTCTACATCGCATTGATTTGCAGCTAAATCATGTGTTTCGCATGGATTTGAAGCTAACTCGTTCGTTTCGCCTGCATTTGATGCTATATCACTTATATCGCAAGTGTTTGAAGCTAAATCATTTGTTTCGCATGGATTTGAAGTTTAACCTTCTACATCGCATTGATTTGAAGCTAAATCATGTGTTTCGCATGGATTTGAAGCTAGCTCGTTAGCTGCGCCTGCATTTGAAGCAATATCAATGTATCGCAAGTATCTGAACCTAAATCATTTGTTTCGCATGGATTTGAAGCTAAGCCTTCTACTTCGTATCGATTTGAAGCTAAATGATATGTATTGCATGGATTTTGAAGTTAATCCCGTTTGATTCGTTTGCATTTGCAGCTATATCACTTATATGTCAAGTGTTTGAAGCTAAATCATTTGTTTCGCATGGATTTGAAGCTAAACCTTCTACATCGCATTGATTTGAAGCTAAATCATGTGTTTTGCATGGATTTTATGCTAACTCGTTTGTTTCCCCTGTATTTGAAGTTATATCAGTTATATCGCAAGTATCTGATGCTAAATCATTTGTTTGGCATGGATTTGAAGCTAAACCTTCTACTTCGCATTGATTTACAGCTAAATCATTTGTTTCGCATGGATTTGAAGCTAACTCGTTCGTTTCGCCTGCATTTGATGCTATATCACTTATATCGTAAGTGTTTGAAGCTAAATCATTTGTTTCGCATGGATTTGAAGCTAAACCTTCTACATCGTATCGATTTGAAGCTAAATGATATGTATCGCATGGATTTTGAAGCTATCCCGTTTGATTCGTCTGCATTTGCAGCTACATCACTTATATCACAAGTGTTTGAAGCTAAATCATTTGTTTCGTATGGATTTGAAGCTAAGTCGGTCGTTTCGCCTGCATTTGAAGCCATATCAATTATATCGCAAGTATCTGAAGCTAAATCATTTGTTTCGTATAGATTTGAAGTTTAACCTTCTACATCGCATTGATTTGAAGCTTAATCATGTGTTTTGCATGAATTTGATGCTAACTCGTTTGTTTCTCCTGCATTTGATGCTATATCACTTATACCGCATGTATCTGATGCTAAATCAACTGTATCGTATGGATTTGAAGCTAATCCTTCTACTTCGAATTGATTTGAAGCTAAATCATGTGTTTCGCATGGATTTGAAGCTAGCTCGTTAGTTGCGCCTGCATTTGAAGCAATTTCAATGTATCGCAAGTATCTGAACCTAAATCATTTGTTTCGCATGGATTTGAAGCTAAGCCTTCTACTTCGTATCGATTTGAAGCTGAATGATATGTATTGCATGGATTTTGAAACTATCCCGTTTGATTCGTCTGCATTTGCAGCTATATCACTTATATCACAAGTGTTTGAAGCTAAATCATTTGTTTCGCATGGATTTGAAGCTAAACCTTCTACATCGTATCGATTTGAAGCTAAATGATATGTATCGCATGGATTTTGAAACTATCCCCTTTGATTCGTCTGCATTTCCTGCTATATCACTTATATCCCAAGTGCTTGTAGGTAAATCATTTGTTTCGCACGTATTTGAAGCTATACCTTCTACATCGCATTGATTTGAAGCTAAATCATGTGTTGCGCTTGGTTTTGAATCTATACCTTCTACATCGCATTGATTTGAAGCTAAATCATGTGTTTCGTTTGGATTTGAAGATATACCTTGTACATCGCTTTGATTTGAAGCTAAATCATGTGTTTTGCATGGAATTGATGATAACTCGTTTGTTTCCCCTGCATTTGAAGCTATATCACTTATATCACAAGTATCTGATGCTAAATCATTTGTTTCGCATGGATTTGAAGCTAAACCTTCTACTTCGCATTGATTTACAGCTAAATCATTTGTTTCGCATGGATTTGAAGCTGACTCGTTCGTTTCGCCTGCATTTGAAGCTATATCACTTATATCGCAAGTGTTTGAAGCTAAATCATTTTTTTCGCATGGATTTGATGCTAAACCTTCTACATCGCATTGATTTGAAGCTAAATCATGTGTTTTGCATGGATTTTATGCTAACTCGTTTGTTTTCCCTGCATTTGAAGCTATATCAGTTATATCGCCAGTATCTGATGCTAAATCATTTGTTTCGCATGGATTTGAAGCTAAACCTTCTACTTCGCATTGATTTACAGCTAAATCATTTGTTTCGCATGGATTTGAAGCTAACTCGTTCGTTTCGCCTGCATTTGAAGCTATATCACTTATATCGTAAGTGTTTGAAGCTAAATCATTTGTTTCGCATGGATTTGAAGCTAAACCTTCTACATCGTATCGATTTGAAGCTAAATGATATGTATCGCATGGATTTTGAAGCTTTCCCGTTTGATTCGTCTGCATTTGCAGCTATATCACTTATATCACAAGTGTTTGAAGCTAAATCATTTGTTTCGTATGGATTTGTAGCTAAACCTTCTACATCGCATTGATTTGAAGCTAAATCATGTGTTGCGCTTGGTTTTGAATCTATACCTTCTACATCGCATTGATTTGAAGCTAAATCATGTGTTTCGTTTGGATTTGAAGATATACCTTGTACATCGCTTTGATTTGAAGCTAAATCATGTGTTTTGCATGGAATTGATGATAACTCGTTTGTTTCCCCTGCATTTGAAGCTATATCAGTTATATCGCAAGTATCTGATGCTAAATCATTTGTTTCGCTTGGATTTGAAGCTAAACCTTCTACTTCGCATTGATTTACAGCTAAATCATTTGTTTCGCATGGATTTGAAGCTGACTCGTTCGTTTCGCCTGCATTTGAAGCTATATCACTTATATCGCAAGTGTTTGAAGCTAAATCATTTTTTTCGCATGGATTTGATGCTAAACCTTCTACATCGCATTGATTTGAAGCTAAATCATGTGTTTTGCATGGATTTTATGCTAATTCGTTTGTTTTCCCTGCATTTGAAGCTATATCAGTTATATCGCCAGTATCTGATGCTAAATCATTTGTTTCGCATGGATTTGAAGCTAAACCTTCTACTTCGCATTGATTTACAGCTAAATCATTTGTTTCGCATGGATTTGAAGCTAACTCGTTCGTTTCGCCTGCATTTGAAGCTATATCACTTATATCGTAAGTGTTTGAAGCTAAATCATTTGTTTCGCATGGATTTGAAGCTAAACCTTCTACATCGTATCGATTTGAAGCTAAATGATATGTATCGCATGGATTTTGAAGCTTTCCCGTTTGATTCGTCTGCATTTGCAGCTATATCACTTATATCACAAGTGTTTGAAGCTAAATCATTTGTTTCGTATGGATTTGAAGCTAAACCTTCTACATCGCATTGATTTGAAGCTAAATCATGTGTTGCGCTTGGTTTTGAATCTATACCTTCTACATCGCATTGATTTGAAGCTAAATCATGTGTTTCGTTTGGATTTGAAGATATACCTTGTACATCGCTTTGATTTGAAGCTAAATCATGTGTTTTGCATGGAATTGATGATAACTCGTTTGTTTCCCCTGCATTTGAAGCTATATCAGTTATATCGCAAGTATCTGATGCTAAATCATTTGTTTCGCATGGATTTGAAGCTAAACCTTCTACATCGCATTGATTCGCTTCTAAATCATGTGTTTCGCATGGATTTGAAGCTAACTCGTTCGTTTCGCCTGCATTTGAAGCTATATCACTTATATCGCAAGTGTTTGAAGCTAAATCATTTTTTTCGCATGGATTTGAAGCTAAGCCTTAATAATTCGCATCGATTTGAAGCTAAATGATGTATATCGCATGGATTTTGAAGCTATCCCGTTTGATTCTTCTGCATTTGCAGCTACATCACTTATATCACAAGTGTTTGAAGCTAAATCATTTGTTTCGTATGGATTTGAAGCTAAGTCGGTCGTTTCACCTGCATTTGAAGCCTTATCAATTATATCGCAAGTATCTGAAGCTAAATCATTTGTTTCGTATAGATTTGAAGTTTAACCTTCTACATCGCATTGATTTGAAGCTTAATCATGTGTTTTGCATGAATTTGATGCTAACTCGTTTGTTTCTCCTGCATTTGATGCTATATCACTTATACCGCATGTATCTGATGCTAAATCAACTGTATCGTATGGATTTGAAGCTAATCCTTCTACTTCGAATTGATTTGAAGCTAAATCATGTGTTTCGCATGGATTTGAAGCTAGCTCGTTAGTTGCGCCTGCATTTGAAGCAATATCAATGTATCGCAAGTATCTGAACCTAAATCATTTGTTTCGCATGGATTTGAAGCTAAGCCTTCTACTTCGTATCGATTTGAAGCTGAATGATATGTATTGCATGGATTTGAAGCTAACTCGTTCGTTTCGCCTGCATTTGATGATATATCACTTATATCGTAAGTGTTTGAAGCTAAATCATTTGTTTCGCATGGATTTGAAGCTAAACTTTCTACATCGTATCGATTTGAAGCTAAATGATATGTATCGCATGGATTTTGAAACTATCCCGTTTGATTCGTCTGCATTTGCAGCTATATCACTTATATCACAAGTGTTTGAAGCTAAATCATTTGTTTCGCATGGATTTGAAGCTAAACCTTCTACATCGCATTGATTTGAAGCTAAATGATATGTATCGCATGGATTTTGAAACTATCCCGTTTGATTCGTCTGCATTTGCAGCTATATCACTTATATCACAAGTGTTTGAAGCTAAATCATTTGTTTCGCATGGATTTGAAGCTAAACCTTCTACATCGCATTGATTTGAAGCTAAATTATGTGTATCGCACGGATTTTGGAGCTTCCCCGTTTGATTCGTCTGCATTTCCTGCTATATCACTTATATTCCAAGTGTTTGTAGGTAAATCATTTGTTTCGCATGGATTTGATGCTAAACCTTCTACATCGCATTGATTTGAAGCTAAATCGTGTGTTGCGCTTGGATTTGAATCTATACCTTCTACATCGCATTGATTTGAAGCTAAATCATGTTTTGCGTTTGGATTTGAAGATATAACTTCTACAACGCTTTGATTTGAAGCTAAATCATGTGTTTTGCATGGAGTTCATGCTAACTCGTTTGTTTCCCCTGCATTTGAAGCTATTTCGGTTATATCGCAAGTATCTGATGCTAAATCATTTGTCTCGCATGGATTTGAAGCTAAACCTTCTTCATCGCATTGATTTGAAGCTAAATCGTGTGTTGCCCTTGGATTTGAATCTATACCTTCTACATCGCATTGATTTGAAGCTAAATCATGTGTTTCGTTTGGATTTGAAGCTAAACCTTCTACATCGCATTGATTTGCAGCTTAATCATGTGTTTCGCATGGAATTGATGTTAACTCGTTTGTTTCCCCTGCATTTGAAGCTATTTCAGTTATATCGCAAGTATCTGATGCTAAATCATTTGTTTCGCATGGATTTGAAGCTAAACTTTCTACTTCGCATTGATTTACAGCTAAATCATTTGTTTCGCATGGATTTGAAGCTAACTCGTTCGTTTCGCCTGCATTTGATGCTATATCACTTATATCGTAAGTGTTTGAAGCTAAATCATTTGTTTCGCATGGATTTGAAGCTAAACCTTCTACATCGTATCGGTTTGAAGCTAAATTATATGTATCGCATGGATTTTGAAGCTTTCCCGTTTGATTCGTCTGCATTTGCAGCTATATCACTTATATCACAAGTGTTTGAAGCTAAATCATTTGTTTCGTGTGGATTTGAAGCTAAACCTTCTACATCGCATTGATTTGAAGCTAAATCATGTGTTGCGCTTGGTTTTGAATCTATACCTTCTACATCGCATTGATTTGAAGCTAAATCATGTGTTTCGTTTGGATTTGAAGATATACCTTGTACATCGCTTTGATTTGAAGCTAAATCATGTGTTTTGCATGGAATTGATGATAACTCGTTTGTTTCCCCTGCATTTGAAGCTATATCAGTTATATCGCAAGTATCTGATGCTAAATCATTTGTTTCGCATGGATTTGAAGCTAAACCTTCTACATCGCATTGATTCGCTTCTAAATCATGTGTTTCGCATGGATTTGAAGCTAACTCGTTCGTTTCGCCTGCATTTGAAGCTATATCACTTATATCGCAAGTGTTTGAAGCTAAATCATTTTTTTCGCATGGATTTGAAGCTAAGCCTTAATAATTCGCATCGATTTGAAGCTAAATGATGTATATCGCATGGATTTTGAAGCTATCCCGTTTGATTCGCCTGCATTTGCAGCTACATCACTTATATCACAAGTGTTTGAAGCTAAATCATTTGTTTCGTATGGATTTGAAGCTAAGTCGGTCGTTTCGCCTGCATTTGAAGCCATATCAATTATATCGCAAGTATCTGAAGCTAAATCATTTGTTTCGTATAGATTTGAAGTTTAACCTTCTACATCGCATTGATTTGAAGCTTAATCATGTGTTTTGCATGAATTTGATGCTAACTCGTTTGTTTCTCCTGCATTTGATGCTATATCACTTATACCGCATGTATCTGATGCTAAATCAACTGTATCGTATGGATTTGAAGCTAATCCTTCTACTTCGAATTGATTTGAAGCTAAATCATGTGTTTCGCATGGATTTGAAGCTAGCTCGTTAGTTGCGCTTGCATTTGAAGCAATATCAATGTATCGCAAGTATCTGAACCTAAATCATTTGTTTCGCATGGATTTGAAGCTAAGCCTTCTACTTCGTATCGATTTGAAGCTGAATGATATGTATTGCATGGATTTTGAAACTATCCCGTTTGATTCGTTTGCATTTGCAGCTATATCACTTATATCACAAGTGTTTGAAGCTAAACCATTTGTTTCGCATGGATTTGAAGCTAAACATTCTACATCGTATCGATTTGAAGCTAAATGATATGTATCGCATGGATTTTGAAACTATCCCGTTTGATTCGTCTGCATTTGCAGCTATATCACTTATATCACAAGTGTTTGAAGCTAAATCATTTGTTTCGCATGGATTTGAAGCTAAACCTTCTACATCGCATTGATTTGAAGCTAAATCATGTGTTTTGCATGGATTTTATGCTAACTCATTTGTTTCCCCTGCATTTGAAGCTATATCAGTTATATCGCAGGTATCTGATGCTAAATCATTTGTCTCGCATGGATTTGAAGCTAAACCTTCTACATCGCATTGATTTACAGCTAAATCATTTGATTCGCTTGGCTTTGAAGCTAACTCGTTTGTTTCGTCTGCATTTGAAGCTATAACACTTATATCCCAAGTGTTTGAAGCTAAATCATGTGTTTCGCATGGATTTGAAGCTAAACCTTCTACATCGGATTGATTTACAGCTAAATCATGTGTTTCACATGGATTTGAATCTAACTCGTTCGTTTCGCCTGCATTTGATGATATATCACATATATCGTAAGTGTTTGAAGCTAAATCATTTGTTTCGCATGGATTTGAAGCTAAACTTTCTACATCGTATCGATTTGAAGCTAAATGATATGTATCGCATGGATTTTGAAACTATTCCGTTTGATTCGTCTGCATTTGCAGCTATATCACTTATATCACAAGTGTTTGAAGCTAAATCATTTGTTTCGCATGGATTTGAAGCTAAACCTTCTACATCGCATTGATTTGAAGCTAAATGATATGTATCGCATGGATTTTGAAACTATCCCGTTTGATTCGTCTGCATTTGCAGCTGTATCACTTATATCACAAGTGTTTGAAGCTAAATCATTTGTTTCGCATGGATTTGATGCTAAACCTTCTACATCGCATTCATTTGAAGCTAAATCGTGTGTTGCGCTTGGATTTGAATCTATACCTTCTACATCGCATTGATTTGAAGCTAAATCATGTTTTGCGTTTGGATTTGAAGATATAACTTCTACAACGCTTTGATTTGAAGCTAAATCATGTGTTTTGCATGGAGTTCATGCTAACTCGTTTGTTTCCCCTGCATTTGAAGCTATTTCGGTTATATCGCAAGTTTCTGATGCTAAATCATTTGTCTCGCATGGATTTGAAGCTAAACCTTCTTCATCGCATTGATTTGAAGCTAAATCGTGTGTTGCCCTTGGATTTGAATCTATACCTTCTACATCGCATTGATTTGAAGCTAAATCATGTGTTTCGTTTGGATTTGAAGATATACCTTGTACATCGCTTTGATTTGAAGCTAAATCATGTGTTTTGCATGGAATTGATGATAACTCGTTTGTTTCCCCTGCATTTGAAGCTATATCAGTTATATCGCAAGTATCTGATGCTAAATCATTTGTTTCGCATGGATTTGAAGCTAAACCTTCTACATCGCATTGATTCGCTTCTAAATCATGTGTTTCGCATGGATTTGAAGCTAACTCGTTCGTTTCGCCTACATTTGAAGCTATATCACTTATATCGCAAGTGTTTGAAGCTAAATCATTTTTTTCGCATGGATTTTAAGCTAAGCCTTAATAATTCGCATCGATTTGAAGCTAAATGCTGTATATCGCATGGATTTTGAAGCTATCCCGTTTGATTCGTCTGCATTTGCAGCTACATCACTTATATCACAAGTGTTTGAAGCTAAATCATTTGTTTCGCATGGATTTGAAGCTAAACCTTCTACATCGCATTGATTTGAAGCTAAATCATGTGTATCGCACGGATTTTGGAGCTTCCCCGTTTGATTCGTCTGCATTTCCTGCTATATCACTTATATTCCAAGTGTTTGTAGGTAAATCATTTGTTTCGCATGGATTTGATGCTAAACCTTCTACATCGCATTGATTTGAAGCTAAATCGTGTGTTGCGCTTGGATTTGAATCTATACCTTCTACATCGCATTGATTTGAAGCTAAATCATGTTTTGCGTTTGGATTTGAAGATATAACTTCTACAACGCTTTCATTTGAAGCTAAATCATGTGTTTTGCATGGAGTTCATGCTAACTCGTTTGTTTCCCCTGCATTTGAAGCTATTTCGGTTATATCGCAAGTATCTGATGCTAAATCATTTGTCTCGCATGGATTTGAAGCTAAACCTTCTTCATCGCTTTGATTTGAAGCTAAATCGTGTGTTGCCCTTGGATTTGAATCTATACCTTCTACATCGCATTGATTTGAAGCTAAATCATGTGTTTCGTTTGGATTTGAAGCTAAACCTTCTACATCGCATTGATTTGCAGCTTAATCATGTGTTTCGCATGGAATTGATGCTAACTCGTTTGTTTCCCCTGCATTTGAAGCTATTTCAGTTATATCGCAAGTATCTGATGCTAAATCATTTGTTTCGCATGGATTTGAAGCTAAGCCTTCTACTTCGTATCGATTTGAAGTTAAATGATATGTATCGCATGGATTTTGAAGCTTCCACGTTTGATTCGTCTGCATTTCCTGCTATATCACTATATCCCAAGTGTTTGTAGGTAAATCATTTGTTTCGCATGGATTTGAGGCTAAACCTTGTACATCGCATTGATTTGAAGCTAAATCATGTGTTGCGCTTGGATTTGAATCTATAACTTCTACATCGCATTGATTTGAAGCTAAATCATGTGCTTCGTTTGGATTTGAAGATATACCTTCTACATCGCTTTGATTTGAAGCTAAATCATGTGTTTTGCATGGAATTGATGCTAACTCGTTTGTTTCCCCTGCATTTGAAGCTATTTCGGTTGTATCGCAAGTATCTGATGCTAAATCATTTGTCTCGCATGGATTTGAAGCTAAACCTTCTACATCGCATTGATTTGAAGCTAAATCATGTGTTGCGCTTGGTTTTGAATCTATACCTTCTACATCGCATTGATTTGAAGCTAAATCATGTGTTTCGTTTGGATTTGAAGATATACCTTGTACATCGCTTTGATTTGAAGCTAAATCATGTGTTTTGCATGGAATTGATGATAACTCGTTTGTTTCCCATGCATTTGAAGCTATTTCAGTTATATCGCAAGTATCTGATGCTAAATCATTTATTTCGCATGGATTTGAAGATAAACCTTCTACATCGCATTGATTTGCAGCTAAATCATGTGTGTCGCATGGATGTGAAGCTAACACGTTTGTTTCCCCTGCATTTGAAGCTATTTCGGTTATATCGCAAGTATCTGATGCTAAATCATTTGTCTCGCATGGATTTGAAGCTAAACCTTCTACATCGCATTGATTTGAAGCTAAATCATGTGTTGCGCTTGGATTTGAATCTATACCTTCTACATCGCATTGATTTGAAGCTAAATCATGTGTTTCGTTTGGATTTGAAGCTAAACCTTCTACATCGCATTGATTTGCAGCTAAATCATGTCTATCGCATCTAATTGATGCTTACTCGTTTGTTTCCCCTGCATTTGAAGCTATTTCAGATATATCGCAAGTATCTGATGCTAAATGATTTGTTTCGCATGGATTTGAAGCTAAGCCTTCTACTTCGTATCGATTTGAAGTTAAATGATATGTATCGCATGGATTTTGAAGCTTCCCCAATTGATTCGTCTGCATTTCCTGCTATATCACTTATATCCCAAGTGCTTGTAGGTAAATCATTTGTTTCACATGGATTTGAGGCTAAACCTTCTACATCGCATTGATTTGAAGCTAAATCATGTGTTGCGCTTGGATTTGAATCTATAACTTCTACATCGCATTGATTTGAAGCTAAATCATGTGTTGCGCTTGGATTTGAATCTATAACTTCTACATCGCATTGATTTGAAGCTAAATCATATGTTTCGTTTGGATTTGAAGATATACCTTCTACATCGCATTGATTTGAAGCTAAATCATGTGTTTTGCATGGAATTGATGCTAACTCGTTTGTTTCCCCTGCATTTGAAGCTATTTCGGTTATATCGCAAGTATCTGATGCTAAATCATTTGTCTCGCATGGATTTGAAGATAAACCTTCTACATCGCATTGATTTGAAGCTAAATCATGTGTTTTGTTTGGATTTGAATCTATACCTTCTACATCGAATTGATTTGAAGCTAAATCATGTGTTTTGCATGGAATTGATGCTAACTCGTTTGTTTCCCCTGCATTTGAAGCTATTTCAGTTATGTCGCAAGTATCTGATGCTAAATCATTTGTTTCGCATGGATTTGAAGCTAAACCTTCTACATCGCATTGATTTGCAGCTAAATCAGGCGTTTCGCATGGATTTGAAGCTAACTCGTTTTTTTCCCCTGCATTTGAAGCTATATCAGTTATATCGCAAGTTTCTGATGCTAAATCATTTGCTTCGCATGGATTTGAAGCTAATCCTTCTACATCGCATTGATTTGCATCTAAATCATGTGTTTCGCATGGATTTGAAGCTAACTCGTTTGTTTCCCCTGCATTTGAAGCTATATCAGTTATATCGCAAGTATCTAATGCTAAATCATTTGTTTCGCATGGATTTGAAGCTAAACCTTCTACATCGCATTGATTTGCAGCTAAATCATGTGTTTCGCATGGATTTGAAGCTAACTCGTTCGTTTCGCCTGCATTTGATGCTATATCACTTATATCGCAAGTGTTTGAAGCTAAATCATTTGTTTCGCATGGATTTGAAGTTTAACCTTCTACATCGCATTGATTTGAAGCTAAATCATGTGTTTTGCATGAATTTGATGCTAACTCGTTTGTTTCTCCTGCATTTGATGCTATATCACTTATACCGCATGTATCTGATGCTAAATCAACTGTATCGTATGGATTTGAAGCTAATCCTTCTACTTCGAATTGATTTGAAGCTAAATCATGTGTTTCGCATGGATTTGAAGCTAGCTCGTTAGTTGCGCCTGCATTTGAAGCAATATCAATGTATCGCAAGTATCTGAACCTAAATCATTTGTTTCGCATGGATTTGAAGCTAAGCCTTCTACTTCGTATCTATTTGAAGCTGAATGATATGTATTGCATGGATTTTGAAACTATCCCGTTTGATTCGTCTGCATTTGCAGCTATATCACTTATATCACAAGTGTTTGAAGCTAAATCATTTGTTTCGCATGGATTTGAAGCTAAACCTTCTACATCGTATCGATTTGAAGCTAAATGATATGTATCGCATGGATTTTGAAACTATCCCCTTTGATTCGTCTGCATTTGCAGCTATATCACTTATATCACAAGTATCTGATGCTAAATCATTTGTTTCGCATGGATTTGAAGCTAAACCTTCTACTTCGCATTGATTTACAGCTAAATCATTTGTTTCGCATGGATTTGAAGCTAACTCGTTCGTTTCGCCTGCATTTGAAGCTATATCACTTATATCGCAAGTGTTTGAAGCTAAATCATTTTTTTCGCATGGATTTGATGCTAAACCTTCTACATCGCATTGATTTGAAGCTAAATCATGTGTTTTGCATGGATTTTATGCTAACTCGTTTGTTTTCCCTGCATTTGAAGCTATATCAGTTATATCGCAAGTATCTGATGCTAAATCATTTGTCTCGCATGGATTTGAAGCTAAACCTTCTACATCGCATTGATTTACAGCTAAATCATGTGATTCGCTTGGCTTTGAAGCTAACTCGTTTGTTTCGTCTGCATTTGAAGCTATAACACTTATATCCCAAGTGTTTGAAGCTAAATCATTTGTTTCGCATGGATTTGAATCTAACTTGTTAGTTTCGCCTGCATTTGAAGCAATATCAATGTATCGCAAGTATCTGAACCTAAATAATTTGTTTCGCATGGATTTGAAGATCAGCCTTATACTTCGTATCGATTTGAAGTTAAATAGTATGTATCGCACGGATTTTGGGGCTTCCCCGTTTGATTCGTCTGCATTTCCTGCTATATCACTTACATTCCAAGTGTTTGTAGGTAAATCATTTGTTTCGCATGGATTTGATGCTAAACCTTCTACATCGCATTGATTTGAAGCTAAATCGTGTGTTGCGCTTGGATTTGAATCTATACCTTCTACATCGCATTGATTTGAAGCTAAATCATGTTTTGCGTTTGGATTTGAAGATATAACTTCTACAACGCTTTGATTTGAAGCTAAATCATGTGTTTTGCATGGAGTTGATGCTAACTCGTTTGTTTCCCCTGCATTGGAAGCTATTTCTGTTATATCGCAAGTATCTGATGCTAAATCATTTGTCTCGCATGGATTTGAAGCTAAACCTTCTTCATCGCATTGATTTGAAGCTAAATCATGTGTTGCGCTTGGATTTGAATCTATACCTTCTACATCGCATTGATTTGAAGCTAAATCATGTGTTTCGTTTGGATTTGAAGCTAAACCTTCTACATCGCATTGATTTGCAGCTTAATCATGTGTTTCGCATGGAATTGATGCTAACTCGTTTGTTTCCCCTGCATTTGAAGCTATTTCAGTTATATCGCAAGTATCTGATGCTAAATCATTTATTTCGCATGGATTTGAAGCTAAGCCTTCTACTTCGTATCGATTTGAAGTTAAATGATATGTATCGCATGGATTTTGAAGCTTCCACGTTTGATTCGTCCGCATTTCCTGCTATATCACTTATATCCCAAGTGTTTGTAGGTAAATCATTTGTTTCGCATGGATTTGAGGCTAATCCTTCTACATCGCATTGATTTGAAGCTAAATCATGTGTTGCGCTTGGATTTGAATCTATAACTTCTACATCGCATTGATTTGAAGCTAAATCATGTGTTTCGTTTGGATTTGAAGATATACCTTCTACATCGCTTTGATTTGAAGCTAAATCATGTGTTTTGCATGGAATTGATCCTAACTCGTTTGTTTCCCCTGCATTTGAAGCTATTTCGGTTATATCGCAAGTATCTGATGCTAAATCATTTGTCTCGCATGGATTTGAAGCTAAACCTTCTACATCGCATTCATTTGAAGCTAAATCATGTGTTGCGCTTGGTTTTGAATCTATACCTTCTACATCGCATTGATTTGAAGCTAAATCATGTGTTTCGTTTGGATTTGAAGATATACCTTGTACATCGCTTTGATTTGAAGCTAAATCATGTGTTTTGCATGGAATTGATGATAACTCGTTTGTTTGCCCCGCATTTGAAGCTATTTCAGTTATATCGCAAGTATCTGATGCTAAATGATTTGTTTCGCATGGATTTGAAGCTAAGCCTTCTACTTCGTATCGATTTGAAGTTAAACGATATGTATCGCATGGATTTTGAAGCTTCCCCGTTTGATTCGTCTGCATTTCCTGCTATATCACTTATATCCCAAGTGCTTGTAGGTAAATCATTTGTTTCGCATGGATTTGAAGCTATACCTTCTACATCGCATTGATTTGCAGCTAAATCATGTGTTTCGCAAGGATTTGAAGCTAACTCGGTCGTTTCGCCTGCATTTGAAGCTATTTCAGTTATATCGCTAGTATCTGAAGCTAAATCATTTGTTTCGTATAGATTTCAAGTTTAACCTTCTACATCGCATTGATTTGAAGCTAAAACATGTATTTTGCAAGGATTTGAAGCTAACTCGTTAGTTTCGCCTGCATTTGAAGCAATATCAATGTATCGCAAGTATCTGAACCTAAATCATTTGTTTCGCATGGATTTGAAGCTAAGCCTTCTACTTCGCATGGATTTAAAGCGAAATGATGTGTATCGCATGGATTTTGAAGCTTCCCGTTTGATTCGTCTGCATTTCTGCTATATCACTTATATCCAAGTGCTTGTAGGGAAATCATTTGTTTCGCATGGATTTGATGCTATACCTTCTACATCGCATTGATTTGCAGCTAAATCATGTGTTTCGCATGGATTTGAAGCTAACTCGGTCGTTTCGCCTGCATTTGAAGCTATTTCAGTTATATCGCAAGTGTTGAAGCTAAATCATTTGTTTCGCATGGATTTGAAGTTAAACCTTCTACATCGCATTGATTTGAAGCTAAATCATGTGTTGCGCTTGGTTTTGAATCTATACCTTCTACATCGCATTGATTTGAAGCTAATCATGTGTTGCGCTTGGTTTGAATCTATACCTTCTACATCGCATTGATTTGAAGCTAAATCATGTGTTTCGTTTGGATTTGAAGATATACCTTGTACATCGCTTTGATTTGAAGCTAAATCATGTGTTTTGCATGGAATTGATGATAAACTCGTTTGTTTCCCCTGCATTTGAAGCTATATCAGTTATATCGCAAGTATCTGATGCTAAATCATTTGTTTCGCATGGATTGAAGCTAAACCTTCTACATCGCATTGATTCGCTTCTAAATCATGTGTTTCGCATGGATTTGAAGCTAACTCGTTCGTTTCGCCTGCATTTGAAGCTATATCACTTATATCGCAAGTGTTTGAAGCTAAATCATTTTTTTCGCATGGATTTGATGCTAAACCTTCTACATCGCATTGATTTGAAGCTAAATCATGTGTTGCGCTTGGATTTGAATCTATACCTTCTACATCGCATTGATTTGCAGCTAAATCATGTGTTTCGCATAGATTTGAAGCTAAGCCTTAATAATTCGCATCGATTTGAAGCTAAATGATGTATATCGCATGGATTTTAAGCTAACTCGTTTGATTCGTCTGCATTTGAAGCTATATCACTTATATCGCAAGTGTCTGAAGCAAAATCATTTGTGTCGCATGGATTTGAAGCTAAATCTTCTACATAGCATTGATTGAAGCTTAATCATGTGTTTTGCATGGATTGAAGCTAACTCGTATGTTTCCCAGGCATTTGAAGCTATATCACTTATATCGCAAGTATCTGATGCTAAATCATTTGTTTCGCATGGATTTGAAGCTATACCTTCTACATCGCATCGCTTTTGAAGATAAATGATGTGTATCGCATGGATTTTGTAGCTAACTCGTTGATTCGTCTGCATTTGAAGCTATATCACTTATATACCAATTGTTGGAAGCTAAATCATTTGCATCGCATGGATTGGAAGCAAAACCATCTACATCGCATTGATTTGAAGCTTAATCATGTGTTTCGCATGGATTTGAAGCTAACTCGTTAGTTTCGTCTGCATTTGAAGCTATAACACTTATATCGCTAGTATCTGAAGCTTAATAATTTGTCTCGCATGGATTTGAAGCTAAACTTTCTACACCGCATGGATTGAAGCTAAATCATGTGATTCGCTTTGATTTGAAGCTAACTCGGTTGTTTCTTCTGCATTTGAAGCTATATCACTTATATCGCTAGTATCTTAAGCTAATCATTTGTTTCGTATGTATTTGAAGCAAACCTTCCACATCGCATTGATTTGCAGCTAAATCATGTGTTTCGCATGGATTTGAAGCTAACACGTTCGATTCGCATGCTATTGAAGCTATATCACCTATAACCCGAGAGTTTGAAGATCAATCATTTGCTTCGCATGGACTTGTAGCTAATCCTGCTACATCGCATTGATTTGAAGCTAAATCATGTGTTTCGCATGGATTTGGAGCTAACTCGGTTAGTTTCGTCTACATTTGAAGCTATATCACTTATATCGCTGGTATCTGAAGCTAAATCATTTGTTTCGCACGGATTTCCAGTTGAACCTTCTACATCGCATTGATTTGCAGCTAAATCATGTGTTTCGCATAGATTTGAAGATAAGCCTTAATAATTCGCATGGATTTGAAGCTAACTCGTTAGTTTCGTCTGCATTTGAAGCTGTATCACTTATATCGCAAGTATCTGATCTAAATCGTTTGTGTCTCATGGATTTGAAGCTAAACCTTGTACATAGCATTGATTTAATGCTAAATCATGTGTTTCGCTTGGATTGAAGCTAACTCGTTTATTTCGTCTGCATTTGTAGCTGTATCACTTATATCGCAAGTATCTGAAGCTAAATCATTTGTGTCTCATGGATTTGATGCTAAATCATGTGATTCGCTTGGATTTGAAGCTAACTCGGTTGTTTCGTCTGCATTTGTAGCTATACCACTATTATCGCTAGTATCTGAAGCTAAATCATTTGTGTCTCATGGATTTGAAGCTGAACCTTCTACTTCGAATTGATTTGAAGCTAAATCATGGTTTCGCATGGGATTTGAAGCTAAACCCTCTACATCGCATTGATTTGCAGCTAAATCATGTGTTTCGCTTGGATTTGAAACTATACCTTCTACATCGCTTTGATTTGAAGCTAGTCATGTGGTTTGCATGGATTTGATGCTCATTCGTTTGTTTCCCCTGCATTTGAAGCTATTTCAGTTATATCGCAAGTATCTGAGGCCAAATCATGTGTTTCGCTTGGATTTGAAGCTAAACCTTTTACATCGCATTGATTTGCAGCTAAATCATATGTTTTGCATGGTTTTGATGCTAACTCGTTTGTTTCCACTGCATTTGAAACTATATCAGTTATATCGCAAGTATCTGAAGCTAAATCATTTGTTTCCCTTGGATTGAAGCTAAACCATCTACATCGCATTGATTTGCAGCTAAATCATGTGATTTGCATGGATTTGATGCTAACTCGTTTGTTTCCCCTGCATTTGAAGCTATATCAGTTATATCGCCAGTATCTGATGCTAAATCATTTGTTTCGCATGGATTTGAAGCTAAACCTTCTACATCGCATTGATTTGAAGCTAAATCATGTGATTTGCATGGATTTGATGCTAACTCGTTTGTTTCCCCTGCATTTGAAGCTATATCAGTTATATCGGCAAGTATCTGATGCTAAATCATTTGTTCGCATGGATTTGAAGCTAGCCTTCTACTTCGTATCGATTGAAGTTAAATGATATGTATCGCATGGATTTTGAAGCTTCCCCGTTTGATTCGTCTGCATTTCCTGCTATATCACTATATCCCAAGTGTTTGTAGGTAAATCATTTGTTTCGCATGGATTTGAGGCTAAACCTTCTACATCGTATTCAGTTGAAGCTAAATCATGTGTGCGCTTGGATTTGAATCTAAAACTTCTACATCGCATTGATTTGAAGCTAATCATGTGTTTCGTTTGGATTTGAAGATATACCTTCTACATCGCTTTGATTTGAAGCTAACTCATGTGTTTCGCTTGGATTTGAAGCTAACTCGTTTGTTTCGCATGCAGTTGAAGCTAAATCACGCTTATCACAAGAGTCTGAATCTAAACTATCTGTTTCGCTTGAATATTAAGCTAAATCATGTGTTTCGCATGGATTTCAAGCTAACACGTTTGTTTCGCATGAAGTTGCAGCTAAATCATGTATATCACAAGTATTTGAAGCTAAACCATTTTGCTTCGCATGGATTTGAAGCTAAGCCTTCTACTTCGTACGAATTTGAAGCTAAATCATGTGTTTCGCTTGGATTTGCAGCTACCTCGTTTGTTTCGCCTGCATTTGAGCTATATCACATATATCGCAAGTATCTGATGCAAGTCATTTGTGTCGCATGGATTTGAAACTAAACCTTCACATCGCATTGGTTTGAAGCTAACCTTCCACATCGCATTGGTTTGAAGCTAAACCTTCCACATCGCATTGATTTGAGCTAAATAATGTGTTTCCTATGGAGTTGAATCTAGCACGTTTGTTTCGTCTGCATTTGAAGCTATATCACTTATATCGCAAGTATCTGTAGCTGAATCATTTGTTTCGCATGGATTTGAAGCTAAACCTTCAACATCGCATTGATTTCAAGCTAAATCGTGTGTAACGCATGGATTTTGTAGCTAACTCGTTTGTTTCTACGGCATTTGAAGCTATATCACTTATATCGCAAGTATCTGAACCTAAATCATTTGTTTCGCATGGATTTGAAGCTAAGCCTTCTACTTCGAATTGATTTGAAGCTAAATCATGTGTTTCACATGGATTTGAAGCTAACCCGTTTGTTTCGCCTGCATTTGATGCTATATCACTTATATCGCAAGTATCTGAAGCTAAATCATTTGTTTCGTATAGATTTGAAGTTTAACCTTCTACATAGCATTTATTTGAAGCTAAATCATGTATTTCGAATGGATTTGAAGCTAACTCGTTAGTTTCGCCTGCATTTGAAGCAATATCAATGTATCGCAAGTATCTGAACCTAAATCATTTGTTTCGCATGGATTTGAAGCTAACTCGTTCGTTTCGACTGCATTTGATGCTATATCACTTTTATCGCAAGTGTTTGAAGCTAAATCATTTGTTTCGCATGGATTTGAAGCTAAACATTCTACATCGCATTGATTTGAAGCTAAATCATGTGTGTCGCTCGGATTTGAAGCTATACCTTCTACATCGCTTTGATTTGAAGCTAAATCATGTGTTTTGCATGGATTTGATGCTCATTCGTTTGTTTCCCCTGCATTTGAAGCTATTTCAGTTATATCGCAAGTATCTGATGCCAAATCGTGTGTTTCGCTTGGATTTGAAGCTAAACCTTTTACATCGCATTGACTTGAATCTAAATCATGTGTTTAGCATGTATTTGAAGCTAACTCGTTTGTTTGCCCTGCATTTGAAGCTATATCACTTATATCGCAAGTATCTGAAAATAAATCGTTTGTGTCGCAAGGATTTAAAGCTAAACCTTCTACATCGCAATGATTTGCTGCTAATTCATGTGTTTCGCATGGATTTTGAAGCTAACTCTATTGCTTCGTCTGCATTTGAAGCTATATCACCTATAACCCAAGTGTTTGAAGCTCAATCATTTGTTTCGCATGTATTTGAAGCTAAACCTTCCAAACGGCATTGATTTGTAGCTAAATCATGTGTTTCGTATGGATTTGAAACCAACTCGTTTGTTTCGTCTGCATTTGAAGCTATATCACTTATATCGCCAGTATCTGAAACTAAATCATTTGTTTCGTATGCATTTGAAGCTGATCCTTCTACATCGCATTAATTTGAAGTTAAATCATGTGTTTCGCTTGGATTTGAATTAAACTCGTTTGTTTCTCATGCACATGAAGCTAAGTCATGTATATCACAGGTATCTGAAGCTAAACCAGTTGTTTCGCATGAATTTGAAGCTAAACCATGAGCTTCGCATGAATTTGAAGCGAAACCATTTGTATGGCATGGGTTTGAATCTAACTCGTACGATTCGCATGCAGTTGAAGCTGTATCTCTTGTATCGCAAACATTTGAATCTAAATCATTTGTGTCGCATGGATTTGCAGCTAAATCAGGTGTTTCGCTTGGATTTGAAGCTAACTCGTTTCATTCGCATGCAGTTGAAGCTAAATCATGTGTATCACAAGTATCTGAAGGTAAATCATTTGTTTCGCACGAATTTGAAGCTAAATCATGTGTTTCTCATGGATTTGAAGCTAACTCGTTAGTTTCGCCTGCATCTGAAGCAATATCAATGTATCGCAAGTATCTGAACCTAAATCATTTGTTTCGCATGGAGTTGAAGCTAAGCCTCCTACTTCGTATTGATTTGAAGCTAAATGATATGTATCGCATGGATTTTGAAGCTATCCCGTTTGATTCGTCTGCATTTGCATCTATATCACTTATATCACAAGTGTTTGAAGCTAAATCATTTGTTACGCATGGATTTGAAAACTAAACCTTCTACATCGCATTGATTTGAAGCTAAATCATGTGTTTTGCATGGATTTATGCTAACTGGTTTGTTTCCCCTGCATTTGAAGGCTATATCAGTTATATCGCACTAATCTGATGCTAAATCATTTGTTTCGCATGGATTTGAAGCTAAACTTTCTACATCGCATTGATTTGCAGCTAAATCATGTGTGTTCGCATGGATTTGAAGCTAACTCGTTTGGTTCGTCTGCATTTGAAGCTATATCACATATATTCCAAGCGTTTGAAGCTAAATCATTTCTTTCGCATGGATTTGAAGCCATCCTTCTACATCGCATTGATTTGAAGCTAAATCATTTGTTCGCATGGATTTGAAGCTAAACCTTCATACATCGCATTGCTTTGAAGCTAAATCATGTGATTCGTTTGGATTTGATGCTAACTCGTTTGATTCGTCGGCATTTGAAGCTATATCACTTACATCCCAAGTGTTTTGATGCTAAATCATTTGTTTCGTATAGATTTGAAGTTTAACCTTCTACTTCGCATGGATTTTAAAGCTAAAACATTTGTTTCGCATGGATTTGAAGCTAAACCTTCTACATCGCATTGATTTGCAGCTAAATCATGTGTTTTGCATGGATTTGAATCTATACCTTCTACATCGCATTGATTTGAAGCTAAATCATGTGTTTCGTTTGGATTTGAAGCTAAACCTTCTACATCGCATTGATTTGCAGCTTAATCATGTGTTTCGCATGGAATTGATGCTAACTCGTTTGTTTCCCCTGCATTTGAAGCTATTGAGTTATATCGCAAGTATCTGATGCTAAATCATTTGTTTCGCATGGATTTGAAGCTAAGCCTTCTACTTCGTATCGAGTTTGAAGGTTAAATGATATGTATCGCATGGATTTTGAAGCTTCCACGTTTGATTCGTCTGCATTTCCTGCTATATCACTTATATCCAAGTGTTTGTAGGTAAATCATTTGTTTCGCATGGATTTGAGGCTAAACCTTCTACATCGCATTGATTCGAAGCTAAATCATGTGTTGCGCTTGGATTTGAATCTATAACTTCTACATCGCATTGATTTGAAGCTAAATCATTTGTTTCGTTTGATTTGAAGATATACCTTCTACATCGCTTTGATTTGAAGCTTAATCATGTGTTTTGCATGGAGTTGATGCTAACTCGTTTGTTTCCCCTGCATTTGAAGCTATTTCGGTTTATATCGCAAGTATCTGATGCTAAATCATTTGTCTCGCATGGATTTGAGGCTAAACCTTCTACATCGCATTGATTTGAAGCTAAATCATGTGTTGCGCTTGGTTTTGAATCGATACCTTCTACATCGCATTGATTTGCAGCTAAATCATGTGTTTCGAATGGATTTGAAGCTAATTCGGTCGTTTCGCCTGCATTTGAAGCTATTTTAGTTATATCGCAAGTATCTGAAGCTAAATCATTTGTTTCGTACAGATTTGAAGTTTAACCTTCTACATCGCATTGATTTGCAGCTAAATCATGTGTATCGCATGGATTTGAAGCTAACACGTTCGTTTCGCCTGCATTTGATGCTATATCACTTATATCGCAAGTGTTTGAAGCTAAATCATTTGTTTCGCGTGGATTTGAAGTTTAACATTCTACATCGCATTGATTTGAAGCTAAATCATGTGTTTCGCATGGATTTGAAGCTAACTCGTTAGTTGCGCCTGCAATTGAAGCAATATCAATGTATCGCAAGTATCTGAACCTAAATCATTTGTTTCGCATGGATTTGAAGCTAAACCTTCTACATCGCATTGATTTGAAGCTAAATCATGTGTTTTGCATGGATTTGATGCTAACTCGTTTGTTCCCCCTGCATTTGAAACTATATCAGTTATATCGCAAGTATCTGAAGCTAAATCATTAGTTTCGCTTGAATTTGAAGCTAAGCCTTCTACTTCGCATGGATTTAAAGTTAAATCATTTGATTCGCATGGACTTGAAGCTAAACCTTCTACATCGCATTGATTTGCATTT
Source organism: Megalopta genalis (assembly GCF_051020955.1). NCBI lineage: Eukaryota > Metazoa > Arthropoda > Insecta > Hymenoptera > Halictidae > Megalopta > Megalopta genalis. The sequence continues at coordinate 221,106 of NW_027476274.1, read as the reverse complement.
AAATCATGTGTTTCGCATGGATTTGAAGCTAACTCGGTCGTTTCGCCTGCATTTGATGCTATATCACTTATATCGCAAGTGTCTGAAGCTAAATCATGTGTTTCGTTGGATTTGAAGCTAAACCTTTAACATCGCATTGATTTGCAGCTAAATCATGTGTTATGCATGGTTTTGATGCTAACTCGTTTGTTTCCCCTGCATCTGAAGGCTATATCATTATACCGCAAGTATCTGATGCTAAATCATTTCTTTCGCATGGATTTGAAACTAAGCCTTCTACTTCGTATCGATTTGAAGTTAAATGATATGTATCGCATGGATTTGAATCTATAACTTCTACATCGCATTGATTTGAAGCTAAATCATGTGTTTCGTTTGGATTTGAAGATATACCTTCTACATCGCTTTGATTTGAAGCTAAGTCATGTGTTTTGCATGGAATTGATGCTAACTCGTTTGTTTCCCCTGCATTTGAAGCTATTTGAGTTATATCGCAAGTATCTGATGCTAAATCATTTGTTTCGCATGGATTTGAAGCTAAGCCTTCTACTTCGTATCGAGTTGAAGTTAAATGATATGTATCGCATGGATTTTGAAGCTTCCACGTTTGATTCGTCTGCATTTCCTGCTATATCACTTATATCGCAAGTGTTTGTAGGTAAATCATTTGTTTCGCATGGATTTGAGGCTAAACCTTCTACATCGCATTGATTCGAAGCTAAATCATGTGTTGCGCTTGGATTTGAATCTATAACTTCTACATCGCATTGATTTGAAGCTAAATCATGTGTTTCGTTTTGATTTGAAGATATACCTTCTACATCGCTTTGATTTGAAGCTTAATCATGTGTTTTGCATGGAATTGATGCTAACTCGTTTGTTTCCCCTGCATTTGAAGCTATTTCAGTTATATCGCAAGTATCTGATGCTAAATCATTTGTTTCGCATGGATTTGAAGCTAAACCTTCTACATCGTATCGATTTGAAGCTAAATGATATGTATTGCATGGATTTTGAAGCTAATCCCGTTTGATTCGTCTGCATTTGCAGCTATATCACTTATATCAAAAGTGTTTGGAGCTAAATCATTTGTTTCGCATGGATTTGAACCTGAACCTTCTATATCACATTGATTTGAAGCTAAATCATGTGTTTTGCATGGATTTTATGCTAACTCGTTTGTTTCCCCTGCATTTGAAGCTATATCAGTTATATCGCAAGTATCTGATGCTAAATCATTTGTTTTGCATGGATTTGAAGCTGAACCTTCTACATCGCTTTGATTTGCAGCTAAATCATGTGTTTCGCATGGATTTGAAGCTATAACTTCTAAATCGCATTGATTTGATGCTAAGTCATGTGATTCGCTTGGCTTTGAAGCTAACTCGTTTGTTTCGTCTGCATTTGAAGCTATATCAATTATATCCCAAGTGTTTGAAGCTAAATCATGTGTTTCGCATGGATTTGAAGCTAACTCGTTAGTTTCGCCTGCATTTGAAGTAATATCAATGTATCGCAAGTATCTGAACCTAAATCATTTGTTTCGTATAGATTTGAAGCTAAGCCTTCTACTTCGTATCGATTTGAAGTTAAATGATATGTATCGCATGGATTTTGAAGCTTCCCCGTTTGATCCGTCTGCATTTCCTGCTATATCACTTATATCCCAAGTGTTTGTAGAAAAATCATTTGTTTCGCATGGATTTGAAGTTAAAGCTTCTACATCGCATTGATTTGAAGCTAAATCATGTGTTGCGCTTGGATTTGAATATATACCTTCTACATCGCATTGATTTGGAGCTAAATCTTGTGTTTCGTTCGGATTTGAAGATATAACTTCTACATCGCTTTGATTTGAAGCTAAATCATGTGGTTCGCTTGGATTTGAAGCTATACCTTCTACATCGTTTTGATTTGAAGCTAAATTATGTGTTTTGCATGGTTTAGATGCTAACTCGTTTGTTTCCGCTGCATTTGAAGCTATATCAGTTATATCGCAAGTATCTGATGCTAAATCATTTGTTTCGCATGGATTTGAAGCTAAACCTTTTACATCGCATTGATTTGCAGCTAAATCATGTGTTTTGCATGGATTTGATGCTAACTCGTTTGTTTCCCCTGCATTTGATGCTATATCACTTATATCGTAAGTGTTTGAAGCTAAATCATTTGTTTCGCATGGATTTGAAGCTAACTCGTTAGTTTCGCCTGCATTCGAAGCAATATCAATGTATCGCAAGTATCTGAACCTAAATCATTTGTTTCGCATGGATTTGAAGTTAAGCCTTCTACTTCGCATGGATTTAAAGCTAAATGATGTGAATCGCATGGATTTTGAAGCTAACTCGTTTGATTCGTCTGCATTTGAAGCTATATCAGTTATATCGCAAGTAGCTGATGCTAAATCATTTGTTTCGCATGGATTTGAAACTAAACCTTCTACATCACATTGATTTGCAGCTAAATCATGTGTTTCGCATGGATTTGAAGCTAACTCGGTCGTTTCGCCTGCATTTGATGCTATATCACTTATATCGCAAGTATCTGAAGCTAAATCATTTGTTTCGTATAGATTTGAAGCTAAGCCTTCTACTTCGTATCGATTTGAAGTTAAATGATATGTATCGCATGGATTTTGAAGCTTCCCCGTTTGATCCGTCTGCATTTCCTGCTATATCACTTATATCCCAAGTGTTTGTAGGTAAATCATTTGTTTCGCATGGATTTGAAGTTAAACCTTCTACATCGCATTGATTTGAAGCTAAATCATGTGTTGCGCTTGGATTTGAATCTATACCTTCTATATCGCATTGATTTGAAGCTAAATCATGTGTTTCGTTCGGATTTGAAGATATACATTCTACATCGCTTTGATTTGAAGCTAAATCATGTGTTTTTGCATGGAATTGATGCTAACTCGTTCGTTTCCCCTGCATTTGAAGCTATTTTAGTTATATCGCAAGTATCTGATGCTAAATCATGTGTTTCGCTTGGATTTGAAGCTAAACCTTTACATCGCATTGATTTGCAGCTAAATCATGTGTTTTGCATGGATTTGATGCTAACTCGTTTGTTTCCCCTGCATTTGAAGCTATATCAGTTATATCGCAAGTATCTGATGATAAATCATTTGTTTCGCATGGATTTGAAGCTAATCTTTCTACATCGCATTGATTTGAAGCTAAATCATGTGTTTTGCATGGATTTGATGCTAACTCGTTTGTTTCCCCTGCATTTGAAGCTATATCAGTTATATCGCAAGTATCTGATGATAAATCATTTGTTTCGCATGGATTTGAAGCTAATCTTTCTACATCGCATTGATTTGAAGCTAAATCATGTGTTTTGCATGGATTTGATGCTAACTCGTTTGTTTCCCCTGCATTTGAAGTTATATCAGTTATATCGCAAGTATCTGATGCTAAATCATTTGTTTCGCATGGATTTGATGCTAACTCGTTTGTTTCCCCTGCATTTGATGCTATATCACTTATATCGTAAGTGTTTGAAGCTAAATCATTTGTTTCGCGTGGATTTGATGCTAAACCTTCTACATCGCATTGATTTGAAGCTAAATCATGTGTTGCGCTTGGATCTGAATCTATACCTTCTACATCGCATTGATTTGAAGCTAAATCATGTTTTTTTTGGATTTGAAGATATAACTTCTACATCGCTTTGATTTGAAGCTAAATCATGTGTTTTGCATGGAGTTGATGCTAACTCGTTTGTTTCCCCTGCATTTGAAGCTGTATCACATATATCGCAAGTATCTTAAGCTAAATCATTTTTTTCGCATGGATTTGATGCTAAACCTTCTACATCGCATTTATTTGAAGCTAAATCATGTGTTGCGCTTGGATTTGAGTCTATACCTTCTACATCGCATTGATTTGAAGCTAAATCATGTTTTTCGTTTTGACTTGAAGCTAAACATTCATACATCGCATTGCTTTGTAGCTAAATCATGTGGTTCGCTTGGATTTGAAGCTATACCTTCTACATAGTTTTGATTTGAAGCTAAATTATGTGTTTTGCATGGTTTAGATGCTAACTCGTTTGTTTCCGCTGCATTTGAAGCTATATCAGTTATATCGCAAGTATCTGATGCTAAATCATTTGTTTCGCATGGATTTGAAGCTAAACCTTTTACATCGCATTGATTTGCAGCTAAATCATGTGTTTTGCATGGATTTGATGCTAACTCGTTTGTTTCCCCTGCATTTGATGCTATATCACTTATATCGTAAGTGTTTGAAGCTAAATCATTTGTTTCGCATGGATTTGAAGCTAACTCGTTAGTTTCGCCTGCATTCGAAGCAATATCAATGTATCGCAAGTATCTGAACCTAAATCATTTGTTTCGCATGGATTTGAAGTTAAGCCTTCTACTTCGCATGGATTTAAAGCTAAATGATGTGAATCGCATGGATTTTGAAGCTAACTCGTTTGATTCGTCTGCATTTGAAGCTATATCAGTTATATCGCAAGTAGCTGATGCTAAATCATTTGTTTCGCATGGATTTGAAGCTAAACCTTCTACATCACATTGATTTGCAGCTAAATCATGTGTTTCGCATGGATTTGAAGCTAACTCGGTCGTTTCGCCTGCATTTGATGCTATATCACTTATATCGCAAGTATCTGAAGCTAAATCATTTGTTTCGTATAGATTTGAAGCTAAGCCTTCTACTTCGTATCGATTTGAAGTTAAATGATATGTATCGCATGGATTTTGAAGCTTCCCCGTTTGATCCGTCTGCATTTCCTGCTATATCACTTATATCCCAAGTGTTTGTAGGTAAATCATTTGTTTCGCATGGATTTGAAGTTAAACCTTCTACATCGCATTGATTTGAAGCTAAATCATGTGTTGCGCTTGGATTTGAATCTATACCTTCTATATCGCATTGATTTGAAGCTAAATCATGTGTTTCGTTCGGATTTGAAGATATACATTCTACATCGCTTTGATTTGAAGCTAAATCATGTGTTTTGCATGGAATTGATGCTAACTCGTTCGTTTCCCCTGCATTTGAAGCTATTTTAGTTATATCGCAAGTATCTGATGCTAAATCATGTGTTTCGCTTGGATTTGAAGCTAAACCTTTACATCGCATTGATTTGCAGCTAAATCATGTGTTTTGCATGGATTTGATGCTAACTCGTTTGTTTCCCCTGCATTTGAAGCTATACCAGTTATATCGCAAGTATCTGATGATAAATCATTTGTTTCGCATGGATTTGAAGCTAATCCTTCTACATCGCATTGATTTGAAGCTAAATCATGTGTTTTGCATGGATTTGATGCTAACTCGTTTGTTTCCCCTGCATTTGAAGTTATATCAGTTATATCGCAAGTATCTGATGCTAAATCATTTGTTTCGCATGGATTTGATGCTAACTCGTTTGTTTCCCCTGCATTTGATGCTATATCACTTATATCGTAAGTGTTTGAAGCTAAATCATTTGTTTCGCATGGATTTGAAGCTAAACCTTCTACATCGTATCGATTTGAAGCTAAATGATATGTATCGCATGGATTTTGAAGCTATCCCGTTTGATTCGTCTGCATTTGCAGCTATATCACTTATATCACAAGTGTTTGAAGCTAAATCATTTGTTTTGCATGGATTTCAAGCTAAACCTTCTACATCGCATTGATTTGAAGCTAAATCATGTGTTTTGCATGGAATTGATGATAACTCGTTTGTTTCCCCTGCATTTGAAGCTATTTCGGTTTTATCGCAAGTATCTGATGCTAAATCATTTGTTTCTCATGGATTTTGAAGCTAAACCTTCTACATCGCATTGATTTGCAGCTAAATCATGTGTTTTGCATGGATTTGATGCTAACTCGTTTGTTTCCCCTGCATTTGAAGCTATATCAGTTATATCGCAAGTATCTGAAGCTAAATCATTTCTTTCGCATGGATATGAAGCTCAACATACTAGATCGCAATTGATTTGAAGCTAAATCATGTGTTTTGCATGGATTTTATGCTAACTCGTTTGTTTACCCTGCATTTGAAGCTATTTCAGTTATATCGCAAGTATCTGATGCTAAATCATTTGTTTCGCATGGATTTGAAGCTAACCCTCCTACATCGGATTGATTTACAGCTAAATCATGTGTTTCGCATGGATTTGAAGCTAACTCGTTCGTTTCGCCTGCATTTGATGCTATATCACTTATATCGTAAGTGTTTGAAGCTAAATCATTTGTTTCGCATGGATTTGAAGCTAAACCTTCTACATCGCATTGATTTGAAGCTAAATCATGTGTTTTGCATGGATTTTATGCTAACTCGTTTGTTTCCCCTGCATTTGAAGCTATATCAGTTATATCGCAAGTATCTGATGCTAAATCATTTGTCTCGCATGGATTTGAAGCTAAACCTTCTACATCGCATTGATTTACAGCTAAATCATGTGATTCGCTTGGCTTTGAAGCTAACTCGTTTGTTTCGTCTGCATTTGAAGCTATATCACTTATATCCCAAGTGTTTGAAGCTAAATCATGTGTTTCGCATGGATTTGAAGCTAACTTGTTAGTTTCGCCTGCATTTGAAACAATATCAATGTATCGCAAGTATCTGAACCTAAATCATTTGTTACGCATGGATTTGAAGCTCAGCCTTCTACTTCGTATCGATTTGAAGTTAAATAATATGTATCGCATGGATTTTGGAGCTTCCCCGTTTGATTCGTCTGCATTTCCTGCTATATCACTTATATTCCAAGTGTTTGTAGGTAAATCATTTGTTTCGCGTGGATTTGATGCTAAACCTTCTACATCGCATTGATTTGAAGCTAAATCATGTGTTGCGCTTGGATCTGAATCTATACCTTCTACATCGCATTGATTTGAAGCTAAATCATGTTTTTTTTGGATTTGAAGATATAACTTCTACATCGCTTTGATTTGAAGCTAAATCATGTGGTTCGCTTGGATTTGAAGCTATACCTTCTACATCGTTTTGATTTGAAGCTAAATTATGTGTTTTGCATGGTTTAGATGCTAACTCGTTTGTTTCCGCTGCATTTGAAGCTATATCAGTTATATCGCAAGTATCTGATGCTAAATCATTTGTTTCGCATGGATTTGAAGCTAAACCTTTTACATCGCATTGATTTGCAGCTAAATCATGTGTTTTGCATGGATTTGATGCTAACTCGTTTGTTTCCCCTGCATTTGATGCTATATCACTTATATCGTAAGTGTTTGAAGCTAAATCATTTGTTTCGCATGGTTTTGAAGCTAACTCGTTAGTTTCGCCTGCATTCGAAGCAATATCAATGTATCGCAAGTATCTGAACCTAAATCATTTGTTTCGCATGGATTTGAAGTTAAGCCTTCTACTTCGCATGGATTTAAAGCTAAATGATGTGAATCGCATGGATTTTGAAGCTAACTCGTTTGATTCGTCTGCATTTGAAGCTATATCAGTTATATCGCAAGTAGCTGATGCTAAATCATTTGTTTCGCATGGATTTGAAGCTAAACCTTCTACATCACATTGATTTGCAGCTAAATCATGTGTTTCGCATGGATTTGAAGCTAACTCGGTCGTTTCGCCTGCATTTGATGCTATATCACTTATATCGCAAGTATCTGAAGCTAAATCATTTGTTTCGTATAGATTTGAAGCTAAGCCTTCTACTTCGTATCGATTTGAAGTTAAATGATATGTATCGCATGGATTTTGAAGCTTCCCCGTTTGATCCGTCTGCATTTCCTGCTATATCACTTATATCCCAAGTGTTTGTAGGTAAATCATTTGTTTCGCATGGATTTGAAGTTAAACCTTCTACATCGCATTGATTTGAAGCTAAATCATGTGTTGCGCTTGGATTTGAATCTATACCTTCTATATCGCATTGATTTGAAGCTAAATCATGTGTTTCGTTCGGATTTGAAGATATACATTCTACATCGCTTTGATTTGAAGCTAAATCATGTGTTTTGCATGGAATTGATGCTAACTCGTTCGTTTCCCCTGCATTTGAAGCTATTTTAGTTATATCGCAAGTATCTGATGCTAAATCATGTGTTTCGCTTGGGTTTGAAGCTAAACCTTTACATCGCATTGATTTGCAGCTAAATCATGTGTTTTGCATGGATTTGATGCTAACTCGTTTGTTTCCCCTGCATTTGAAGCCTTATCAGTTATATCGCAAGTATCTGATGATAAATCATTTGTTTCGCATGGATTTGAAGATAATCTTTCTACATCGCATTGATTTGAAGCTAAATCGTGTGTTGCGCTTGGATTTGAATCTATACCTTCTACATCGCATTGATTTGAAGCTAAATCATGTTTTGCGTTTGGATTTGAAGATATAACTTCTACAACGCTTTGATTTGAAGCTAAACCATGTGTTTTGCATGGAGTTCATGCTAACTCGTTTGTTTCCCCTGCATTTGAAGCTATTTCGGTTATATCGCAAGTATCTGATGCTAAATCATTTGTCTCGCATGGATTTGAAGCTAAACCTTCTTCATCGCATTGATTTGAAGCTAAATCGTGTGTTGCCCTTGGATTTGAATCTATACCTTCTACATCGCATTGATTTGAAGCTAAATCATGTGTTTCGTTTGGATTTGAAGCTAAACCTTCTACATCGCATTGATTTGCAGCTTAATCATGTGTTTCGCATGGAATTGATGCTAACTCGTTTGTTTCCCCTGCATTTGAAGCTATTTCAGTTATATCGCAAGTATCTGATGCTAAATCATTTGTTTCGCATGGATTTGAAGCTAAGCCTTCTACTTCGTATCGATTTGAAGTTAAATGATATGTATCGCATGGATTTTGAAGCTTCCACGTTTGATTCGTCTGCATTTCCTGCTATATCACTATATCCCAAGTGTTTGTAGGTAAATCATTTGTTTCGCATGGATTTGAGGCTAAACCTTGTACATCGCATTGATTTGAAGCTAAATCATGTGTTGCGCTTGGATTTGAATCTATAACTTCTACATCGCATTGATTTGAAGCTAAATCATGTGTTTCGTTTGGATTTGAAGATATACCTTCTACATCGCTTTGATTTGAAGCTAAGTCATGTGTTTTGCATGGAATTGATGCTAACTCGTTTGTTTCCCCTGCATTTGAAGCTATTTCGGTTATATCGCAAGTATCTGATGCTAAATCATTTGTCTCGCATGGATTTGAAGCTAAACCTTCTTCATCGCATTGATTTGAAGCTAAATCGTGTGTTGCCCTTGGATTTGAATCTATACCTTCTACATCGCATTGATTTGAAGCTAAATCATGTGTTTCGTTTGGATTTGAAGCTAAACCTTCTACATCGCATTGATTTGCAGCTTAATCATGTGTTTCGCATGGAATTGATGCTAACTCGTTTGTTTCCCCTGCATTTGAAGCTATTTCAGTTATATCGCAAGTATCTGATGCTAAATCATTTGTTTCGCATGGATTTGAAGCTAAGCCTTCTACTTCGTATCGATTTGAAGTTAAATGATATGTATCGCATGGATTTTGAAGCTTCCACGTTTGATTCGTCTGCATTTCCTGCTATATCACTATATCCCAAGTGTTTGTAGGTAAATCATTTGTTTCGCATGGATTTGAGGCTAAACCTTGTACATCGCATTGATTTGAAGCTAAATCATGTGTTGCGCTTGGATTTGAATCTATAACTTCTACATCGCATTGATTTGAAGCTAAATCATGTGTTTCGTTTGGATTTGAAGATATACCTTCTACATCGCTTTGATTTGAAGCTAAGTCATGTGTTTTGCATGGAATTGATGCTAACTCGTTTGTTTCCCCTGCATTTGAAGCTATTTCGGTTATATCGCAAGTATCTGATGCTAAATCATTTGTCTCGCATGGATTTGAAGCTAAACCTTCTACATCGCATTGATTTGAAGCTAAATCATGTGTTGCGCTTGGTTTTGAATCTATACCTTCTACATCGCATTGATTTGAAGCTAAATCATGTGTTTCGTTTGGATTTGAAGATATACCTTGTACATCGCTTTGATTTGAAGCTAAATCATGTGTTTTGCATGGAATTGATGATAACTCGTTTGTTTCCCCTGCATTTGAAGCTATTTCAGTTATATCGCAAGTATCTGATGCTAAATCATTTATTTCGCATGGATTTGAAGATAAACCTTCTACATCGCATTGATTTGCAGCTAAATCATGTGTGTCGCATGGATGTGAAGCTAACTCGTTTGTTTCCCCTGCATTTGAAGCTATTTCGGTTATATCGCAAGTATCTGATGCTAAATCATTTGTTTCGCATGGATTTGAAGCTAAGCCTTCTACTTCGTATCGATTTGAAGTTAAATGATATGTATCGCATGGATTTTGAAGCTTCCCCAATTGATTCGTCTGCATTTCCTGCTATATCACTTATATCCCAAGTGCTTGTAGGTAAATCATTTGTTTCACATGGATTTGAGGCTAAACCTTCTACATCGCATTGATTTGAAGCTAAACCATGTGTTGCGCTTGGATTTGAATCTATAACTTCTACATCGCATTGATTTGAAGCTAAATCATGTGTTGCGCTTGGATTTGAATCTATAACTTCTACATCGCATTGATTTGAAGCTAAATCATATGTTTCGTTTGGATTTGAAGATATACCTTCTACATCGCTTTGATTTGAAGCTAAATCATGTGTTTTGCATGGAATTGATGCTAACTCGTTTGTTTCCCCTGCATTTGAAGCTATTTCGTTTATATCGCAAGTATCTGATGCTAAATCATTTGTCTCGCATGGATTTGAAGATAAACCTTCTACATCGCATTGATTTGAAGCTAAATCATGTGTTGCGCTTGAATTTGAATCTATACCTTCTACATCGAATTGATTTGAAGCTAAATCATGTGTTTCGTTTGGATTTTAAGATATACCTTCTACATCGCTTTGATTTGAAGCTAAATCATGTGTTTTGCATGGAATTGATGCTAACTCGTTTGTTTCCCCTGCATTTGAAGCTATTTCAGTTATGTCGCAAGTATCTGATGCTAAATCATTTGTTTCGCATGGATTTGAAGCTAAACCTTCTACATCGCATTGATTTGCAGCTAAATCATGCGTTTCGCATGGATTTGAAGCTAACTCGTTTTTTTCCCCTGCATTTGAAGCTATATCAGTTATATCGCAAGTATCTGATGCTAAATCATTTGCTTCGCATGGATTTGAAGCTAATCCTTCTACATCGCATTGATTTGCATCTAAATCATGTGTTTCGCATGGATTTGAAGCTAACTCGTTCGTTTCGCCTGCATTTGATGCTATATCACTTATATCGCAAGTGTTTGAAGCTAAATCATTTGTTTCGCATGGATTTGAAGTTTAACCTTCTACATCGCATTGATTTGAAGCTAAATCATGTGTTTCGCATGGATTTGAAGCTAGCTCTTTAGTTGCGCCTGCATTTGAAGCAATATCAATGTATCGCAAGTATCTGAACCTAAATCATTTGTTTCGCATGGATTTGAAGCTAACCCTTCTACTTCGTATCGATTTGAAGCTAAATGATATGTATTGCATGGATTTTGAAGTTAATCCCGTTTGATTCGTTTGCATTTGCAGCTATATCACTTATATGTCAAGTGTTTGAAGCTAAATCATTTGTTTCGCATGGATTTGAAGCTAAACCTTCTACATCGCATTGATTTGAAGCTAAATCATGTGTTTTGCATGGATTTTATGCTAACTCGTTTGTTTCCCCTGTATTTGAAGTTATATCAGTTATATCGCAAGTATCTGATGCTAAATCATATGTTTGGCATGGATTTGAAGCTAAACCTTCTACTTCGCATTGATTTACAGCTAAATCATTTGTTTCGCATGGATTTGAAGCTAACTCGTTCGTTTCGCCTGCATTTGATGCTATATCACTTATATCGTAAGTGTTTGAAGCTAAATCATTTGTTTCACATGGATTTGAAGCTAAGCCTTCTACTTCGTATCGATTTGAAGCTGAATGATATGTATTGCATGGATTTTGAAACTATCCCGTTTGATTCGTCTGCATTTGCAGCTATATCACTTATATCACAAGTGTTTGAAGCTAAATCATTTGTTTCGCATGGATTTGAAGCTAAACCTTCTACATCGTATCGATTTGAAGCTAAATGATATGTATCGCATGGATTTTGAAACTATCCCCTTTGATTCGTCTGCATTTGCAGCTATATCACTTATATCACAAGTATCTGATGCTAAATCATTTGTTTCGCATGGATTTGAAGCTAAACCTTCTACTTCGCATTGATTTACAGCTAAATCATTTATTTCGCATGGATTTGAAGCTAACTCGTTCGTTTCGCCTGCATTTGAAGCTATATCACTTATATCGCAAGTGTTTGAAGCTAAATCATTTTTTTCGCATGGATTTGATGCTAAACCTTCTACATCGCATTGATTTGAAGCTAAATCATGTGTTTTGCATGGATTTTATGCTAACTCGTTTGTTTTCCCTGCATTTGAAGCTATATCAGTTATATCGCAAATATCTGATGCTAAATCATTTGTCTCGCATGGATTTGAAGCTAAACCTTCTACATCGCATTGATTTACAGCTAAATCATGTGATTCGCTTGGCTTTGAAGCTAACTCGTTTGTTTCGTCTGCATTTGAAGCTATAACACTTATATCCCAAGTGTTTGAAGCTAAATCATTTGTTTCGCATGGATTTGAAGCTCAGCCTTCTACTTCGTATCGATTTGAAGTTAAATAATATGTATCGCACGGATTTTGGGGCTTCCCCGTTTGATTCGTCTGCATTTCCTGCTATATCACTTATATTCCAAGTGTTTGTAGGTAAATCATTTGTTTCGCATGGGTTTGATGCTAAACCTTCTACATCGCATTGATTTGAAGCTAAATCGTGTGTTGCGCTTGGATTTGAATCTATACCTTCTACATCGCATTGATTTGAAGCTAAATCATGTTTTGCGTTTGGATTTGAAGATATAACTTCTACAACGCTTTGATTTGAAGCTAAATCATGTGTTTTGCATGGAGTTGATGCTAACTCGTTTGTTTCCCCTGCATTTGAAGCTATATCAGTTATATCGCAAGTATCTGATGCTAAATCATTTGTTTCGCATGGATTTGAAGCTAAACCTTCTACATCGCATTGATTCGCTTCTAAATCATGTGTTTCGCATGGATTTGAAGCTAACTCGTTCGTTTCGCCTGCATTTGAAGCTATATCACTTATATCGCAAGTGTTTGAAGCTAAATCATTTTTTTCGCATGGATTTGAAGCTAAGCCTTAATAATTCGCATCGATTTGAAGCTAAATGATGTATATCGCATGGATTTTGAAGCTATTCCGTTTGATTCGTCTGCATTTGCAGCTACATCACTTATATCACAAGTGTTTGAAGCTAAATCATTTGTTTCGTATGGATTTGAAGCTAAGTCGGTCGTTTCGCCTGCATTTGAAGCCATATCAATTATATCGCAAGTATCTGAAGCTAAATCATTTGTTTCGTATAGATTTGAAGTTTAACCTTCTACATCGCATTGATTTGAAGCTTAATCATGTGTTTTGCATGAATTTGATGCTAACTCGTTTGTTTCTCCTGCATTTGATGCTATATCACTTATACCGCATGTATCTGATGCTAAATCAACTGTATCGTATGGATTTGAAGCTAATCTTTCTACTTCGAATTGATTTGAAGCTAAATCATGTGTTTCGCATGGATTTGAAGCTACCTCGTTAGTTGCGCCTGCATTTGAAGCAATATCAATGTATCGCAAGTATCTGAACCTAAATCATTTGTTTCGCATGGATTTGAAGCTAAGCCTTCTACTTCGTATCGATTTGAAGCTGAATGATATGTATTGCATGGATTTTGAAACTATCCCCTTTGATTCGTCTGCATTTGCAGCTATATCACTTATATCACAAGTGTTTGAAGCTAAATCATTTGTTTCGCATGGATTTGAAGCTAAACCTTCTACATCGCATTGATTTGAAGCTAAATCATGTGTTTTGCATGGATTTTATGCTAACTCATTTGTTTCCCCTGCATTTGAAGCTATATCAGTTATATCGCAGGTATCTGATGCTAAATCATTTGTCTTGCATGGATTTGAAGCTAAACCTTCTACATCGCATTGATTTACAGCTAAATCATTTGATTCGCTTGGCTTTGAAGCTAACTCGTTTGTTTCGTCTGCATTTGAAGCTATAACACTTATATCCCAAGTGTTTGAAGCTAAATCATGTGTTTCGCATGGATTTGAAGCTAAACCTTCTACATCGGATTGATTTACAGCTAAATCATGTGTTTCACATGGATTTGAAGCTAACTCGTTCGTTTCGCCTGCATTTGATGATATATCACTTATATCGTAAGTGTTTGAAGCTAAATCATTCGTTTCGCATGGATTTGAAGCTAAACCTTCTACATCGTATCGATTTGAAGCTAAATGATATGTATCGCATGGATTTTGAAGCTTTCCCGTTTGATTCGTCTGCATTTGCAGCTATATCACTTATATCACAAGTGTTTGAAGCTAAATCATTTGTTTCGTATGGATTTGAAGCTAAACCTTCTACATCGCATTGATTTGAAGCTAAATCATGTGTTGCGCTTGGTTTTGAATCTATACCTTCTACATCGCATTGATTTGAAGCTAAATCATGTGTTTCGTTTGGATTTGAAGATATACCTTGTACATCGCTTTGATTTGAAGCTAAATCATGTGTTTTGCATGGAATTGATGATAACTCGTTTGTTTCCCCTGCATTTGAAGCTATATCAGTTATATCGCAAGTATCTGATGCTAAATCATTTGTTTCGCATGGATTTGAAGCTAAACCTTCTACATCGCATTGATTCGCTTCTAAATCATGTGTTTCGCATGGATTTGAAGCTAACTCGTTCGTTTCGCCTGCATTTGAAGCTATATCACTTATATCGCAAGTGTTTGAAGCTAAATCATTTTTTTCGCATGGATTTGATGCTAAACTTTCTACATCGCATTGATTTGAAGCTAAATCATGTGTTGCGCTTGGATTTGAATCTATACCTTCTACATCGCATTGATTTGCAGCTAAATCATGTGTTTCGCATGGATTTGGAGCTATCTCGTTAGTTTCGTCTGCATTTGAAGCTATATCACATTTATACCAAGTGTTTGAAGCTAAATCATTTGTTTCGCATGGATTTGAAGCTAAACCTTCTACAGCGCATTGATTTGAAGCCAAATCATGTGTTTCGGTTGAATTTGAAGCTATCTCGTTTGTTTCGTCCGCATTTGAAGTTATATCACTCATATCCCAAGTGTTTGATGCTAAATCAATTGTTAGGCATGGATTTGAAGCTAAACCTTCTACATTGCATTGATTTGCAGCTAAATCATGTGATTCGCATAGATCTGAAGCTAACTCGTTTGATTCGTCGGCATTTGAAGCTATATCGCTTATATCCCAAGTGTTTGAAGCTAAATCATTTGTTTCGCAAGAATTTGAAGCTAAACCTTCTATATCGCATTGATTTGTAGCTAAGTCATGTGTTGCGTTTGGATTTGAAGCTAGCTTGTTTGTTTCGAATGCATTTGAAGCTATATCACCTATATCACAAGTGTTTGAAGCTAAATCATTTGTTTCGACTGGATTTGAAACTGAACCTTCCACATCGCATTTATTTGAAGCTAAATCATGTGATTCTCTTGGAATGAAGCTAACTCGTTCGTTTCGCCTGCATTTCATGCAATATCACTTATATCGCAAGTAGCTGAAGCTAAATCATTTGTGTCGCATAGATTTGAAGCTAAGCCTTAAATGATGTGTATCGCATGCATTTTGAATCTAACTCGTTTGGTTCGTCTGCATTTGAAGCTATACCACTTATGTCGCAAGTATTTGAAGCTAAATAATTTGTATCCCATGGATTTGATGCTAAACCTTCTCCATCGCATTGATTTGCAGCTGAATCATGTGTTTCGCAGGGACTTGAAACTAACTCGTTTGTTTTGTCTGCAGCTGAAGCTATATCACCTATATCCCAAGTGTTTGAAACTCAATCATTTGTGTCGCATGGATTTGAAGCTAAACCTTCTAAATCGCATAGATTTGAAGCTAAATCATGTGTTTCGCTTGGATATGAAGCAAACTCGTGTGTTTAATCTGCATTTGAAGCTATATCACTCATATCGCAAGTATCTGAAGCTAAATCATTTGTGTCGCATGGATTTGAAGCTAAACCTTCTACATCGCATTGATTTGAAGCTAAATAATGTGTTCCTCTTGGATTTGAAGCTATCTCGTTTGTTTCGACTGCATTTGAAGCTATATCACTTATATCCCAAGTGTTTGAAGCTAAATCTTTTGTTTCGCATGGATTTGAAGGTAATACTTCTACATCGCTTCGATTTGCAGCTAAATCATGTCATTCGCAAAGATTCGAAGCTAACTCGTTCGTTTCGCCTGCATTTGTAGCTATATCATTTATATCACAAGTATTTGAAGCTAAACATTTTGTATCCCATGGATTTGAAGCTAAACCTTCTCCATCGCATTGATTTGCAGCTGAATCATGTGTTTCGCATGGACTTGAAACTAACTCGTTTGTTTCGCATGCTGCTGAAGCTATATCACGCATATCCCAAGTATTTGAAGCTAAATAATTTGTATCCCATGGATTTGAAGCTAAACCTTCTCCATAGCATTGATTTGCAGCTGAATCTTGTGTTTCGCATGGACTTGAAACTAACTCGTTTGTTTTGTCTGCAGCTGAAGCTATATCACCTATATCCCAAGTGTTTGAAGCTCAATCATTTGTGTCGCATGGATTTGAAGCTAAACCTTCATACATCGCATTGCTTTGATGCTAAATCACGTGATTCGCTTGGATTTGAAGCTAACTCGTTTGTTTCGTCTGCATTTGAAGCTATATCAATTGTATCGCAAGTATCCGAAGATAAATCATTTGTTTCGCATGGATTTCAAGCTAAACCTTCTACATCGCATTGATTTGAAGCTAAATTATGTGTTTCGCATGGATTTGGAGCTAACTCGTTAGTTTCGTCTGCATTTGAAGCTATATCACTTATATCGCAAGTATCTCAACCTAAATAATTTGTTTCGCATGGATTTGAAGCTAAACCTTCTACATCGCATTGATTCGCTTCTAAATCATGTGTTTCGCATGGATTTGAAGCTAACTCGTTCGTTTCGCCTGCATTTGAAGCTATATCACTTATATCGCAAGTGTTTGAAGCTAAATCATTTTTTTCGCATGGATTTGATGCTAAACCTTCTACATCGCATTGATTTGAAGCTAAATCATGTGTTGCGCTGGATTTGAATCTATACCTTCTACATCGCATTGATTTGCAGCTAAATCATGTGTTTCGCATAGATTTGAAGCTAAGCCTTAATAATTCGCATCGATTTGAAGCTAAATGATGTATATCGCATGGATTTTTAAGCTAACTCGTTTGATTTGTCTGCATTTGAAGCTATATCACTTATATCGCAAGTGTCTGAAGCAAAATCATTTGTGTCGCATGGATTTGAAGCTAAATCTTCTACATAGCATTGATTTGAAGCTTAATCATGTGTTTTGCATGGATTTGAAGCTAACTCGTATGTTTTCCCAGCATTTGAAGCTATATCATTTATATCGCAAGTATCTGATGCTAAATCATTTGTTTCGCATGGATTTGAAGCTATACCTTCTACATCGCATCGCTTTTGAAGATAAATGATGTGTATCGCATGGATTTTGTAGCTAACTCGTTTGATTCGTCTGCATTTGAAGCTATATCACTTATATACCAATTGTTGGAAGCTAAATCATTTGTCTCGCATGGATTTGAAGCTAAACCTTCTACATCGCATTGATTTGAAGCTAAATCATGTGTTGCGCTTGGATTTGAATCTATACCTTCTACATCGCATTGATTTGAAGCTAAATCATGTGTTTCGTTTGGATTTGAAGCTAAACCTTCTACATCGCATTGATTTGCAGCTAAATCATGTGTATCGCATCTAATTGATGCTTACTCGTTTGTTTCCCCTGCATTTGAAGCTATTTCAGATATATCGCAAGTATCTGATGCTAAATGATTTGTTTCGCATGGATTTGAAGCTAAGCCTTCTACTTCGTATCGATTTGAAGTTAAATGATATGTATCGCATGGATTTTGAAGCTTCCCCGTTTGATTCGTCTGCATTTCCTGCTATATCACTTATATCCCAAGTGCTTGTAGGTAAATCATTTGTTTCGCATGGATTTGAAGCTATACCTTCTACATCGCATTGATTTGCAGCTAAATCATGTGTTTCGCAAGGATTTGAAGCTAACTCGGTCGTTTCGCCTGCATTTGAAGCTATTTCAGTTATATCGCTAGTATCTGAAGCTAAATCATTTGTATCGTATAGATTTGAAGTTTAACCTTCTACATCGCATTGATTTGAAGCTAAAACATGTATTTTGCAAGGATTTGAAGCTAACTCGTTAGTTTCGCCTGCATTTGAAGCAATATCAATGTATCGCAAGTATCTGAACCTAAATCATTTGTTTCGCATGGATTTGAAGCTAAGCCTTCTACTTCGCATGGATTTAAAGCGAAATGATGTGTATCGCATGGATTTTGAAGCTTCCCCGTTTGATTCGTCTGCATTTCCTGCTATATCACTTATATCCCAAGTGCTTGTAGGGAAATCATTTGTTTCGCATGGATTTGATGCTATACCTTCTACATCGCATTGATTTGCAGCTAAATCATGTGTTTCGCATGGATTTGAAGCTAACTCGGTCGTTTCGCCTGCATTTGAAGCTATTTCAGTTATATCGCAAGTGTTTGAAGCTAAATCATTTGTTTCGCATGGATTTGAAGCTAAACCTTCTACTTCGCATTGATTTACAGCTAAATCATTTGTTTCGCATGGATTTGAAGCTAAGCCTTCTACTTCGTATCGATTTGAAGCTAAATGATATGTATTGCATGGATTTTGAAATTAATCCCGTTTGATTCGTTTGCATTTGCAGCTATATCACTTATATGTCAAGTGTTTGAAGCTAAATCATTTGTTTCGCATGGATTTGAAGCTAAACCTTCTACATCGCATTGATTTGAAGCTAAATCATGTGTTTTGCATGGATTTTATGCTAACTCGTTTGTTTCCCCTGTATTTGAAGCTATATCAGTTATATCGCAAGTATCTGATGCTAAATCATTTGTTTCGCATGGATTTGAAGCTAAACCTTCTACTTCGCATTGATTTACAGCTAAATCATTTGTTTCGCATGGATTTGAAGCTAACTCGTTCGTTTCGCCTGCATTTGATGCTATATCACTTATATCGTAAGTGTTTGAAGCTAAATCATTTGTTTCGCATGGATTTGAAGCTAAGCCTTCTACTTCGTATCGATTTGAAGTTAAATGATATGTATCGCATGGATTTTGAAGCTTCCCCGTTTGATTCGTCTGCATTTCCTGCTATATCACTTGTATCCCAAGTGCTTGTAGGTAAATCATTTGTTTCGCACGAATTTGAAGCTATACCTTCTACATCGCATTGATTTGAAGCTAAATCATGTGTTGCGCTTGGTTTTGAATCTATACCTTCTACATCGCATTGATTTGAAGCTAAATCATGTGTTTCGTTTGGATTTGAAGATATACCTTGTACATCGCTTTGATTTGAAGCTAAATCATGTGTTTTGCAAGGAATTGATGATAACTCGTTTGTTTCCCCTGCATTTGAAGCTATATCAGTTATATCGCAAGTATCTGATGCTAAATCATTTGTTTCGCATGGATTTGAAGCTAAACCTTCTACATCGCATTGATTCGCTTCTAAATCATGTGTTTCGCATGGATTTGAAGCTAAATCATGTGTTGCGCTTGGATTTGAATCTATACCTTCTACATCGCATTGATTTGCAGCTAAATCATGTGTTTCGCATAGATTTGAAGCTAAGCCTTAATAATTCGCATCGATTTGAAGCTAAATGATGTATATCGCATGGATTTTTAAGCTAACTCGTTTGATTCGTCTGCATTTGAAGCTATATCACTTATATCGCAAGTGTCTGAAGCAAAATCATTTGTGTCGCATGGATTTGAAGCTAAATCTTCTACATAGCATTGATTTGAAGCTTAATCATGTGTTTTGCATGGATTTGAAGCTAACTCGTATGTTTTCCCAGCATTTGAAGCTATATCACTTATATCGCAAGTATCTGATGCTAAATCATTTGTTTCGCATGGATTTGAAGCTAAACCTTCTACATCGTATCGATTTGAAGCTAAATGATATGTATCGCATGGATTTTGAAACTATCCCCTTTGATTCGTCTGCATTTGCAGCTATATCACTTATATCACAAGTGTTTGAAGCTAAATCATTTGTTTCGCATGGATTTGAAGCTAAACCTTCTACATCGCATTGATTTGAAGCTAAATCATGTGTATCGCACGGATTTTGGAGCTTCCCCGTTTGATTCGTCTGCATTTCCTGCTATATCACTTATATTCCAAGTGTTTGTAGGTAAATCATTTGTTTCGCATGGATTTGAAGCTAAACCTTCTTCATCGCATTGATTTGAAGCTAAATCATGTGTTTCGTTTGGATTTGAAGCTAAACCTTCTACATCGCATTGATTTGCAGCTTAATCATGTGATTCGCATGGAATTGATGCTAACTCGTTTGTTTCCCCTGCATTTGAAGCTATTTCAGTTATATCGCAAGTATCTGATGCTAAATCATTTATTTCGCATGGATTTGAAGCTAAGCCTTCTACTTCGTATCGATTTGAAGTTAAATGATATGTATCGCATGGATTTTGAAGCTTCCACGTTTGATTCGTCCGCATTTCCTGCTATATCACTTATATCCCAAGTGTTTGTAGGTAAATCATTTGTTTCGCATGGATTTGAGGCTAATCCTTCTACATCGCATTGATTTGAAGCTAAATCATGTGTTGCGCTTGGATTTGAATCTATAACTTCTACATCGCATTGATTTGAAGCTAAATCATGTGTTTCGTTTGGATTTGAAGATATACCTTCTACATCGCTTTGATTTGAAGCTAAATCATGTGTTTTGCATGGAATTGATGCTAACTCGTTTGTTTCCCCTGCATTTGAAGCTATTTCGGTTATATCGCAAGTATCTGATGCTAAATCATTTGTCTCGCATGGATTTGAAGCTAAACCTTCTACATCGCATTCATTTGAAGCTAAATCATGTGTTGCGCTTGGTTTTGAATCTATACCTTCTACATCGCATTGATTTGAAGCTAAATCATGTGTTTCGTTTGGATTTGAAGATATACCTTGTACATCGCTTTGATTTGAAGCTAAATCATGTGTTTTGCATGGAATTGATGATAACTCGTTTGTTTCCCCCGCATTTGAAGCTATTTCAGTTATATCGCAAGTATCTGATGCTAAATAATTTGTTTCGCATGGATTTGAAGATAAACCTTCTACATCGCATTGATTTGCAGCTAAATCATGTGTGTCGCATGGATTTGAAGCTAACTCGTTTGTTTCCCCTGCATTTGAAGCTATTTCGGTTATATCGCAAGTATCTGATGCTAAATCATTTGTCTCGCATGGATTTGAAGCTAAACCTTCTACATCGCATTGATTTGAAGCTAAATCATGTGTTGCGCTTGGATTTGAATCTATACCTTCTACATCGCATTGATTTGAAGCTAAATCATGTGTTTCGTTTGGATTTGAAGCTAAACCTTCTACATCGCATTGATTTGCAGCTAAATCATGTGTATCGCATCTAATTGATGCTTACTCGTTTGTTTCCCCTGCATTTGAAGCTATTTCAGATATATCGCAAGTATCTGATGCTAAATGATTTGTTTCGCATGGATTTGAAGCTAAGCCTTCTACTTCGTATCGATTTGAAGTTAAATGATATGTATCGCATGGATTTTGAAGCTTCCCCGTTTGATTCGTCTGCATTTCCTGCTATATCACTTATATCCCAAGTGCTTGTAGAGAAATCATTTGTTTCGCATGGATTTGATGCTATACCTTCTACATCGCATTGATTTGCAGCTAAATCATGTGTTTCGCATGGATTTGAAGCTAACTCGGTCGTTTCGCCTGCATTTGAAGCTATTTCAGTTATATCGCTAGTATCTGAAGCTAAATCATTTGTTTCGTATAGATTTGAAGTTTAACCTTCTACATCGCATTGATTTGAAGCTAAAACATGTATTTTGCAAGGATTTGAAGCTAACTCGTTAGTTTCGCCTGCATTTGAAGCAATATCAATGTATCGCAAGTATCTGAACCTAAATCATTTGTTTCGCATGGATTTGAAGCTAAGCCTTCTACTTCGCATGGATTTAAAGCGAAATGATGTGTATCGCATGGATTTTGAAGCTTCCCAGTTTGATTCGTCTGCATTTCCTGCTATATCAATTATATCCCAAGTGCTTGTAGGGAAATCATTTGTTTCGCATGGATTTGATGCTATACCTTCTACATCGCATTGATTTGCAGCTAAATCATGTGTTTCGCATGGATTTGAAGCTAACTCGGTCGTTTCGCCTGCATTTGAAGCTATTTCAGTTATATCGCAAGTGTTTGAAGCTAAATCATTTGTTTCGCATGGATTTGAAGTTAAACCTTCTACATCGCCTTCATTTGAAGCTAAATCATGTGTTTCGCATGGATTTGAAACTAGCTCGTTAGTTGCGCCTGCATTTGAAGCAATATCAATGTATCGCAAGTATCTGAACCTAAATCATTTGTTTCGCATGGATTTGAAGCTAAGCCTTCTACTTCGTATCGATTTGAAGCTAAATGATATGTATTGCATGGATTTTGAAATTAATCCCGTTTGATTCGTTTGCATTTGCAGCTATATCACTTATATGTCAAGTGTTTGAAGCTAAATCATTTGTTTCGCATGGATTTGAAGCTAAACCTTCTACATCGCATTGATTTGAAGCTAAATCATGTGTTTTGCATGGATTTTATGCTAACTCGTTTGTTTCCCCTGTATTTGAAGCTATATCAGTTATATCGCAAGTATCTGATGCTAAATCATTTGTTTCGCATGGATTTGAAGCTAAACCTTCTACTTCGCATTGATTTACAGCTAAATCATTTGTTTCGCATGGATTTGAAGCTAACTCGTTCGTTTCGCCTGCATTTGATGCTATATCACTTATATCGTAAGTGTTTGAAGCTAAATCATTTGTTTCGCATGGATTTGAAGCTATGCCTTCTACTTCGTATCGATTTGAAGTTAAATGATATGTATCGCATGGATTTTGAAGCTTCCCCGTTTGATTCGTCTGCATTTCCTGCTATATCACTTATATCCCAAGTGCTTGTAGGTAAATCATTTGTTTCGCACGTATTTGAAGCTATACCTTCTACATCGCATTGATTTGAAGCTAAATCATGTGTTGCGCTGTGTTTTGAATCTATACCTTCTACATCGCATTGATTTGAAGCTAAATCATGTGTTTCGTTTGGATTTGAAGATATACCTTGTACATCGCTTTGATTTGAAGCTAAATCATGTGTTTTGCATGGAATTGATGATAACTCGTTTGTTTCCCCTGCATTTGAAGCTATATCAGTTATATCGCAAGTATCTGATGCTAAATCATTTGTTTCGCATGGATTTGAAGCTAAACCTTCTACATCGCATTGATTCGCTTCTAAATCATGTGTTTCGCATGGATTTGAAGCTAACTCGTTCGTTTCGCCTGCATTTGAAGCTATATCACTTATATCGCAAGTGTTTGAAGCTAAATCATTTTTTTCGCATGGGTTTGATGCTAAACCTTCTACATCGCATTGATTTGAAGCTAAATCATGTGTTGCGCTTGGATTTGAATCTATACCTTCTACATCGCATTGATTTGCAGCTAAATCATGTGTTTCGCATAGATTTGAAGCTAAGCCTTAATAATTCGCATCGATTTGAAGCTATATGATGTATATCGCATGGATTTTTAAGCTAACTCGTTTGATTCGTCTGCATTTGAAGCTATATCACTTATATCGCAAGTGTCTGAAGCAAAATCATTTGTGTCGCATGGATTTGAAGCTAAATCTTCTACATAGCATTGATTTGAAGCTTAATCATGTGTTTTGCATGGATTTGAAGCTAACTCGTATGTTTTCCCAGCATTTGAAGCTATATCACTTATATCGCAAGTATCTGATGCTAAATCATTTGTTTCGCATGGATTTGAAGCTATACCTTCTACATCGCTTTGATTTGAAGCTAAATCATGTGTTTTGCATGGATTTGATGCTCATTCGTTTGTTTCCCCTGCATTTGAAGCTATTTCAGTTATATCGCAAGTATCTGATGCCAAATCATGTGTTTCGCTTGGATTTGAAGCTAAACCTTTTACATCGCATTGACTTGAATCTAAATCATGTGTTTAGCATGTATTTGAAGCTAACTCGTTTGTTTGCCCTGCATTTGAAGCTATATCACTTATATCGCAAGTATCTGAAAATAAATCGTTTGTGTCGCAAGGATTTAAAGCTAAACCTTCTACATCGCAATGATTTGCTGCTAATTCATGTGTTTCGCATGGATTTTGAAGCTAACTCTATTGCTTCGTCTGCATTTGAAGCTATATCACCTATAACCCAAGTGTTTGAAGCTCAATCATTTGTTTCGCATGTATTTGAAGCTAAACCTTCCAAACGGCATTGATTTGTAGCTAAATCATGTGTTTCGTATGGATTTGAAACTAACTCGTTTGTTTCGTCTGCATTTGAAGCTATATCACTTATATCGCCAGTATCTGAAACTAAATCATTTGATTCGTATGCATTTGAAGCTGATCCTTCTACATCGCATTAATTTGAAGTTAAATCATGTGTTTCGCTTGGATTTGAATTAAACTCGTTTGTTTCTCATGCACATGAAGCTAAGTCATGTATATCACAGGTATCTGAAGCTAAACCAGTTGTTTCGCATGAATTTGAAGCTAAACCATGAGCTTCGCATGAATTTGAAGCGAAACCATTTGTATGGCATGGGTTTGAATCTAACTCGTACGATTCGCATGCAGTTGAAGCTGTATCTCTTATATCGCAAACATTTGAATCTAAATCATTTGTGTCGCATGGATTTGCAACTAAATCAGGTGTTTCGCTTGGATTTGAAGCTAACTCGTTTCATTCGCATGCAGTTGAAGCTAAATCATGTGTATCACAAGTATCTGAAGGTAAATCATTTGTTTCGCACGAATTTGAAGCTAAATCATGTGTTTCTCATGGATTTGAAGCTAACTCGTTAGTTTCGCCTGCATCTGAAGCAATATCAATGTATCGCAAGTATCTGAACCTAAATCATTTGTTTCGCATGGAGTTGAAGCTAAGCCTCCTACTTCGTATTGATTTGAAGCTAAATGATATGTATCGCATGGATTTTGAAGCTATCCCGTTTGTTTCCCCTGCATTTGAAGCTATATCAGTTATATCGCACTAATCTGATGCTAAATCATTTGTTTCGCATGGATTTGAAGCTAATCCTTCTACATCGCATTGATTTGAAACTAAATCATGTGTTTCGCATGGATTTGGAGCTAACTTGGTTGTTTCGTCTGCATTTGTAGCTATACCACTTAAATCGCTAGTATCTGAAGATAAATCATTTGTGTCTCACGGATTTGAAGCTAAACCTTCTACATAGCATTGATTTGCAGCTAAATCGTGTGTTTCGCTTGGATTTGAATCTAACTCGTTTGATTCGTCTTCATTTGAAGCTATATCACATATATCCCAAGTGTTTCAAGCTCAATCATTTGCTTCGCATGGATTTGAAGCTAATCCTTCTACATCGCATTGATTTGAAGCTAAATCGTGTGTTTCGCATGGATTTGAAGCTAACTCGTTTGATTCGTCTGCATTTGTAGCTATATCACATGTATCCCATGTGTCTGAAGCTCAAACATTTGCTTCGCATGGATTTGGAGCTAACTCGTTTATTTCGTCTGCATTTGTAGCTGTATCACTTATATCGCAAGTATCTGAAGCTAAATCATTTGTGTCTCATGGATTTGAAGCTAAATCATGTGATTCGCTTGGATTTGAAGCTAACTCGGTTGTTTCGTCTGCATTTGTAGCTGTATCACTTATATCGCTAGTATCTGAAGCTAAATCATTTGTGTCCCAAGGATTTGAAGCTAAACCTTCTACATAGCATTGATTTGAAGCTTAATCATGTGTTTCTCATGGATTTGAAGCTGACTCGTTAGTTTCGTCTGCATTCGAAGCTATAACACGTATATCGCTAGTATCTGAAGCTAAATAATTTGTTTCGCATGGATTTGAAGCTAAACTTTCTACATCGCATTGATTTGAAGCTAAATCATGTAATTCGCTTGGATTGGAAGCGAAATCGTTTGTTTCGTCTGCATTTGAAGATATATCACTTATATCCCAAGTGTTTGAAGATAAATCATTTGTTTCGCGTGGATTTCAAGCTAAACCTTCTACATCGCATTGATTTAATGCTAAATCATGTGTTTCGCTTGGATTGGAAGCTAACTCGTTAATTTCGTCTGCATTTGAAGCTGTATCACTTATATCGCAAGTATCTGAAGCTAAATCATTTGTGTCTCATGGATTTTAAGCTAATCCTTCTACGTAGCATTCATTTGAAGCTAAATCATGTGTTTCGCACGGATTTGGAGCAAACTCGTTTATTTTGTCTGCATTTGTAGCTGTATCACTTATATCGCAAGTATCTGAAGCTCAATCATTTGCTTCGCATGGATTTGAAACTAATCCATCTACATAGCATTGACTTGCAGCTAAATCATGTGTTTCGCTTGGATTTGGAGCTAACTCGTTTGTTTCGTCTGCATTTGAAGCTATATCACTTATGTACCAAGTGTTTGAAGTTAAATCATTTGTTTCGCATGGATTTGAAGCTAATCCTGCTACATCGCATTGATTTGAAGCTAAATCATGTGTTTCGCTTGGACTTGGAGCCATCTCGTTAGTTAAGTCTGCATTTGAAGCTATATCACTTATATCGCTAGTATCTGAAGCTAAATCATTTGTTTCGCATGGATTTCAAGCTGAACCTTCTACATCGCATTGATTTGCAGCTAAATCATGTGTTTCTTATAGATTCGAAGCTAAGCCATAATAATTCGCATCGATTTGAAGCTAAATGATGTATATCGCAAGGATTTTGAAACTAACTCGTTTGATTCGTCTGCATTTGAAGCTATATCACTTATATACCAATTGTTGGTAGCTAAATCATTTGCTTCGCATGGATTGGAAGCAAAACCTTCTACATCGCATTGATTTGAAGCTAAATCATTTGTGTCGCAAGGATTTGAAGCTAAACCTTCTACATAGCTTTGATTTGAAGCTTAATCATGTGTTTCGCATGCATTTGAAGCTAACTCGTTAGTTTCGTCTGCATTTGAAGTTATAACAATTACATCGCTAGTATCTGAAGCTTAATAATTTGTCTCGCATGGATTTGTAGCTAATCTTTCTACACCGCATGGATTTGAAGCTAAATCATGTGATTCGCTTGGATTTGAAGCTAACACGGTTGTTTCGTCTGCATTTGAAGCTATATCACTTATATCGCAAGTATCTAAAACTAAATCATTTGTGTCGTCTGGATTTGAAGTTAAACCTTCTACATAGCATTGATTTGAAGCTTAATAATGTGTTTTGCTTGGAATTAAAGCTAACTCGTTTGTTTCCCCTGCATTTGAAGCATATATCACTTATATCGCAAGTATCTATAGCTAAATCATTTGTTTTGCATGGATTTCAAGCTAAACCTTCTATATAGCATTGGTTTGAAGCTTAACAATGTGTTTTGCTTGGATATGAAACTAACTCGTTTGTTTCCCCGTACATTTGTAGCTATATCACTTATATCGGAACAATCTGATGCTAAATCATTTCTGTCGCATCGATTTGAAGCTAAACCTTCCACATATCATTGATTTGAAGCTTAATAATGTGTCTTGCATGGATTTGAAGCTAACTCGTTTGTTTCCGTCTGCATTTGAAACTATATCACTTATATCCCAAGTGTTTGAAGATAAATCATTTGTTTCGCATGGATTTGAAGCTAATCCTTCTACATCGTATTGATTTAAAGCTAAATCATGTGTTTCGCTTGGATATGAAGCTATCTCGTTTGTTTCCGTCTGCATTTGAAGCTATCTCACTTGTATCGCAAGTATCTGAAGCTAAATCATTTGTGTCGCAAGAATTTGAAGCTAATCCTTCTACATAGCATTGATTTGAAGCTTAATCATGTGTTTCGCATGGATTAGAAGCTAACTCGTTAGTTTCGTCTGCATTTAAAGCTATATCACTTATATCGCTAGTATCTGAAGCTAAATCATCTTTTTCGCATGGATTTGAAGCTAAACTTTCTACATCGCATTGATTTGAAGCTAAATCATGTTATTCGCTTGGATTGGAAGCTAAATCGTTTGTTTCGTCTGCATTTGAAGATATATCACTTATATCCCAAGTGTTTGAAGATAAATCATTTGTTTCGCGTGGATTTCAAGCTAAACCTTCTACATCGCATTGATTTACTGCTAAATCATGTGTTTCGCTTGGATTGGAAGCTAACTCGTTTATTTCGTCTGCATTTGAAGCTATATCACATGTATCCCAAGTGTTTGAAGCTTAATCATTTGCTTCGCATGGATTTGAAGCTAATCCTTCTACATCGCATTAATTTGAAGATAAATCATGTGTTTCGCATGGATTTAGAGCTATCTCGTTAGTTTCGTCTGCATTTGAAGCTATATCACTAATATACCAAGTGTTTGAAGCTAAACCTTCTACTTCGCATGGATTTAAAGCTAAATGATGTGTATCGCTTGGATTTGAAGCTAACTCGTTTGCTTCGTCTGCATTTGAAGCTACATCACATATATACCAAGTGTTTGAAGCAAAATCATTTGTGTCTCATGGATTTGGAGCTAAACCTTCTACATAGCATTGCTTTGCAGCAAAATCATGAGTTTCGCATGGATTTCAAGCTAACTCGTTTGTTTCGTCTGCCTTTGAAGCTATATCACATATATCCCAAGTGTTTCAAGCTCAATCATTTGCTTCGCATGGATTTGAAGCTAATCCTTCTACATCGCATTGATTTGAAACTAAATCATGTGTTTCGCATGGATTTGGAGCTAACTTGGTTGTTTCGTCTGCATTTGTAGCTATACCACTTAAATCGCTAGTATCTGAAGATAAATCATTTGTGTCTCACGGATTTGAAGCTAAACCTTCTACATAGCATTGATTTGCAGCTAAATCGTGTGTTTCGCTTGGATTTGAATCTAACTCGTTTGATTCGTCTTCATTTGAAGCTATATCACATATATCCCAAGTGTTTCAAGCTCAATCATTTGCTTCGCATGGATTTGAAGCTAATCCTTCTACATCGCATTGATTTGAAGCTAAATCGTGTGTTTCGCATGGATTTGAAGCTAACTCGTTTGATTCGTCTGCATTTGTAGCTATATCACATGTATCCCATGTGTCTGAAGCTCAAACATTTGCTTCGCATGGATTTGGAGCTAACTCGTTTATTTCGTCTGCATTTGTAGCTGTATCACTTATATCGCAAGTATCTGAAGCTAAATCATTTGTGTCTCATGGATTTGAAGCTAAATCATGTGATTCGCTTGGATTTGAAGCTAACTCGGTTGTTTCGTCTGCATTTGTAGCTGTATCACTTATATCGCTAGTATCTGAAGCTAAATCATTTGTGTCCCAAGGATTTGAAGCTAAACCTTCTACATAGCATTGATTTGAAGCTTAATCATGTGTTTCTCATGGATTTGAAGCTGACTCGTTAGTTTCGTCTGCATTCGAAGCTATAACACGTATATCGCTAGTATCTGAAGCTAAATAATTTGTTTCGCATGGATTTGAAGCTAAACTTTCTACATCGCATTGATTTGAAGCTAAATCATGTAATTAGCTTGGATTGGAAGCTAAATCGTTTGTTTCGTCTGCATTTGAAGCTATAACACTTATATCGCTAGTATCTGAAGCTAAATAATTTGTTTCGCATGGATTTGAAGCTAAACTTTCTACATCGCATTGATTTGAAGCTAAATCATGTAATTCGCTTGGATTGGAAGCTAAATCGTTTGTTTCGTCTGCATTTGAAGATATATCACTTATATCCCAAGTGTTTGAAGATAAATCATTTGTTTCGCGTGGATTTCAAGCTAAACCTTCTACATCGCATTGATTTACTGCTAAATCATGTGTTTCGCTTGGATTGGAAGCTAACTCGTTTATTTCGTCTGCATTTGAAGCTATATCACATGTATCCCAAGTGTTTGAAGCTTAATCATTTGCTTCGCATGGATTTGAAGCTAATCCTTCTACATCGCATTAATTTGAAGATAAATCATGTGTTTCGCATGGATTTAGAGCTATCTCGTTAGTTTCGTCTGCATTTGAAGCTATATCACTAATATACCAAGTGTTTGAAGCTAAACCTTCTACTTCGCATGGATTTAAAGCTAAATGATGTGTATCGCTTGGATTTTGAAGCTAACTCGTTTGCTTCGTCTGCATTTGAAGCTACATCACATATATACCAAGTGTTGAAGCAAAATCATTTGTGTCTCATGGATTTGGAGCTAAACCTTCTACATAGCATTGCTTTGCAGCAAAATCATGAGTTTCGCATGGATTTCAAGCTAACTCGTTTGTTTCGTCTGCCTTTGAAGCTATATCACATATATCCCAAGTGTTTCAAGCTCAATCATTTGCTTCGCATGGATTTGAAGCTAATCCTTCTACATCGCATTGATTTGAAACTAAATCATGTGTTTCGCATGGATTTGGAGCTAACTTGGTTGTTTCGTCTGCATTTGTAGCTATACCACTTAAATCGCTAGTATCTGAAGATAAATCATTTGTGTCTCACGGATTTGAAGCTAAACCTTCTACATAGCATTGATTTGCAGCTAAATCGTGTGTTTCGCTTGGATTTGAATCTAACTCGTTTGATTCGTCTTCATTTGAAGCTATATCACATATATCCCAAGTGTTTCAAGCTCAATCATTTGCTTCGCATGGATTTGAAGCTAATCCTTCTACATCGCATTGATTTGAAGCTAAATCGTGTGTTTCGCATGGATTTGAAGCTAACTCGTTTGATTCGTCTGCATTTGTAGCTATATCACATGCATCCCATGTGTCTGAAGCTCAAACATTTGCTTCGCATGGATTTGGAGCTAACTCGTTTATTTCGTCTGCATTTGTAGCTGTATCACTTATATCGCAAGTATCTGAAGCTAAATCATTTGTGTCTCATGGATTTGAAGCTAAATCATGTGATTCGCTTGGATTTGAAGCTAACTCGGTTGTTTCGTCTGCATTTGTAGCTGTATCACTTATATCGCTAGTATCTGAAGCTAAATCATTTGTGTCCCAAGGATTTGAAGCTAAACCTTCTACATAGCATTGATTTGAAGCTTAATCATGTGTTTCTCATGGATTTGAAGCTGACTCGTTAGTTTCGTCTGCATTCGAAGCTATAACACGTATATCGCTAGTATCTGAAGCTAAATAATTTGTTTCGCATGGATTTGAAGCTAAACTTTCTACATCGCATTGATTTGAAGCTAAATCATGTAATTCGCTTGGATTGGAAGCGAAATCGTTTGTTTCGTCTGCATTTGAAGATATATCACTTATATCCCAAGTGTTTGAAGATAAATCATTTGTTTCGCGTGGATTTCAAGCTAAACCTTCTACATCGCATTGATTTAATGCTAAATCATGTGTTTCGCTTGGATTGGAAGCTAACTCGTTAATTTCGTCTGCATTTGAAGCTGTATCACTTATATCGCAAGTATCTGAAGCTAAATCATTTGTGTCTCATGGATTTTAAGCTAATCCTTCTACGTAGCATTCATTTGAAGCTAAATCATGTGTTTCGCACGGATTTGGAGCAAACTCGTTTATTTTGTCTGCATTTGTAGCTGTATCACTTATATCGCAAGTATCTGAAGCTCAATCATTTGCTTCGCATGGATTTGAAACTAATCCATCTACATAGCATTGACTTGCAGCTAAATCATGTGTTTCGCTTGGATTTGGAGCTAACTCGTTTGTTTCGTCTGCATTTGAAGCTATATCACTTATGTACCAAGTGTTTGAAGTTAAATCATTTGTTTCGCATGGATTTGAAGCTAATCCTGCTACATCGCATTGATTTGAAGCTAAATCATGTGTTTCGCTTGGACTTGGAGCCAACTCGTTAGTTAAGTCTGCATTTGAAGCTATATCACTTATATCGCTAGTATCTGAAGCTAAATCATTTGTTTCGCATGGATTTCAAGCTGAACCTTCTACATCGCATTGATTTGCAGCTAAATCATGTGTTTCTTATAGATTCGAAGCTAAGCCATAATAATTCGCATCGATTTGAAGCTAAATGATGTATATCGCAAGGATTTTGAAACTAACTCGTTTGATTCGTCTGCATTTGAAGCTATATCACTTATATACCAATTGTTGGTAGCTAAATCATTTGCTTCGCATGGATTGGAAGCAAAACCTTCTACATCGCATTGATTTGAAGCTAAATCATTTGTGTCGCAAGGATTTGAAGCTAAACCTTCTACATAGCTTTGATTTGAAGCTTAATCATGTGTTTCGCATGCATTTGAAGCTAACTCGTTAGTTTCGTCTGCATTTGAAGTTATAACAATTACATCGCTAGTATCTGAAGCTTAATAATTTGTCTCGCATGGATTTGTAGCTAATCTTTCTACACCGCATGGATTTGAAGCTAAATCATGTGATTCGCTTGGATTTGAAGCTAACACGGTTGTTTCGTCTGCATTTGAAGCTATATCACTTATATCGCAAGTATCTAAAACTAAATCATTTGTGTCGTCTGGATTTGAAGTTAAACCTTCTACATAGCATTGATTTGAAGCTTAATAATGTGTTTTGCTTGGAATTAAAGCTAACTCGTTTGTTTCCCCTGCATTTGAAGCATATATCACTTATATCGCAAGTATCTATAGCTAAATCATTTGTTTTGCATGGATTTCAAGCTAAACCTTCTATATAGCATTGGTTTGAAGCTTAACAATGTGTTTTGCTTGGATATGAAACTAACTCGTTTGTTTCCCCGTACATTTGTAGCTATATCACTTATATCGGAACAATCTGATGCTAAATCATTTCTGTCGCATCGATTTGAAGCTAAACCTTCCACATATCATTGATTTGAAGCTTAATAATGTGTCTTGCATGGATTTGAAGCTAACTCGTTTGTTTCCGTCTGCATTTGAAACTATATCACTTATATCCCAAGTGTTTGAAGATAAATCATTTGTTTCGCATGGATTTGAAGCTAATCCTTCTACATCGTATTGATTTAAAGCTAAATCATGTGTTTCGCTTGGATATGAAGCTATCTCGTTTGTTTCCGTCTGCATTTGAAGCTATCTCACTTGTATCGCAAGTATCTGAAGCTAAATCATTTGTGTCGCAAGAATTTGAAGCTAATCCTTCTACATAGCATTGATTTGAAGCTTAATCATGTGTTTCGCATGGATTAGAAGCTAACTCGTTAGTTTCGTCTGCATTTAAAGCTATATCACTTATATCGCTAGTATCTGAAGCTAAATCATTTTTTTCGCATGGATTTGAAGCTAAACTTTCTACATCGCATTGATTTGAAGCTAAATCATGTGATTCGCATGGATTGGAAGCTAACTCGTTTGTTTCGTCTGCATTTGAAGATATATCACTTAAATCCCAATTGTTTCAAGATAAATCATATGTTCCGCATGGATTTCAAGCTAAACCATCTACATCGCATTGATTTAATGCTAAATCATGTGTTGCGCTTGGATTGGAAGCTAACTCATTTATTTCATCTGCATTTGAAGCTGTATCACTTATATCGCAAGTATCTAAAGCTAAATCATTTGTTTCGCATGGATTTGCAGCTAACTCGGTTGTTTCGTCTGCATTTGAAGCTATATCACATATATTCCAAGCGTTTGAAGCTAAATCATTTGTTTCGCATGGATTTGAAGCTATATCACATATATCCCATGCGTTTGAAGCTAAATCATTTGTTTCGCATGGATTTGAAGCTTTACCTTCTACATCGCATTGATTTGAACCTTAGTAATGTGTTTTGCTTGGATATGAAGCTATCTCGTTTGTTTCCCCTACATTTGAAGCTATATCACTTATATCCTATGTGTTTGAAGCTAAATCATTTGTTTCGCATGGATTTGAAGCTAAACCTTCTACATAGCACTGATTTGAAGCTAAATCATGTGTTTCGCATGGATTTGAAGCTAACTCGTTTGCTTCGTCTGCATTTGATGCTATATCAATTATATCCCAAGTGTTTGAAGCTAAATCATTTGCTTCGCTTGGATTTGAAGCTAATCCTTCTACATCGCATTGATTTGAAGCTAAATCATGTGATTCTCTAGGATTTGAAGCTAACTCGTTTGTTTCGCCTACATTTGAAGCTATATCACATATATCCCACGTGTTTGAAGCTCAATCATTTGCTTCGCTTGGATTTGAAGCTAATCCTTCTACATCGCATTGATTTGAAGCTAAATCATGTTGATTCGCTTGGATTGGAAGCTAACTTGTTTATTTCGTCTGCATTTGCAGCTGTATCACTTATATCGCAAGTATCTGAAGCTAAATCATTTGTGTCTCATGGATTTGAACCTAAACAGTTTACACAGCATTGATTTGCAGCTAAATCATGTGTTTCGCATGGATTTGAAGCTAACTCGTTTGTTTCTTCTGCATTTGAAGCTATATCACATATATCCCAAGTGTTTGAAGCTCAATCATTTGGTTCGCTTGGATTTGTAGCTAATCCTTCTACATCGCATTGATTTGAAGCTAAATCATGTGTTTTGCATGAATTTGAAGCTAACTCGTTTGTTTCCTATACAATTGAAGCTATATCACTTATATCGCAAGTATCTGAAGCTAAATCATGTGTTTTGCATGGATTTGATGCTAACTCGTTTGTTTCCCCTGCATTTGAAGCTATGTCGTTTATATCGCAAATATCTGATGCTAAATCATTTGTTTCGCATGGATTCGAAGCTATACCTTCTACATCGCATTGATTTGAAGCCAAATCATGTGTTTTGCATGGATTTTATGCTAACTCGTTTGTTTCCCCTGCATTTGAAGCTATATCAGTTATATCGCAAGTATCTGATGCTAAATCATTTGTTTCGCATGGATTTGAAGCTAAACCTTCTACATCATATCGATTTAAAGCTAAATGATATGTATCGCATGGATTTTGAAGCTATCCCATTTGATTCGTCTGCATTTGCAGCTATATCACTTATATCACAAGTGTTTGAAGCTAAATCATTTGTTTCGCATGGATTTGAAGCTAAACCTTCTACATCGCATTGATTTGAAGATAAATTATGTGTTTCGCATGGATTTGAAGGTAACTTGTTTGTTGCGCATGCATTTGAAGCTATATCATTTATATTGCAAGTATTCGAAGCCAAATCATTTGTGTCGCACGGATTTGAAGGTAAACGTTCTACATCGTATTGATTTGATGATAAATCATGTGTATCGCATGGATTTTTAAGCTAACTCGTTTGATTCGCCTGCATTTGAAGCTATAACACTTATATCTCAAGTATCTGAATCTAAATCATATGTTTCGCATGGATTTGAAACTAAACCTTCTACATAGCATTCATTTGAAGCTAAATCATGTCTTTCGCTTGGATTTGAAGCGAAACCTTCTACATAGCATTGATTTGAAGCTTGAATTGTTTCTCATGGATTTGAAGCTAAACCTTCTACATCGCATTGATTTGAAGCTAAATCATGTGTTTCGCTTGGATTTGAAGCTAATCCTCCTACATCGTATTGATTTGCAGCTAAATCATGTGTTTCGCATGGATTTGAAGCTAACTCGTTTGCTTCGTCTGCATTTGAAGCTATGTCACTTATATCCCAAGTGGTTGAAGCTAAATCATTTGTTTCCCATGGATTTGAATCTAAACCTTCTACATCGCATTGATTTGAAGCTAAATCGTGTGATTCGTTTGGATTTGAAGCTAACTCGTTTGTTTCGCCTGCATTTGAAGCTATATCACATATATCCCACGTGTTTGAAGCTCAAACATTTGCTTCGCTTGGATTTGAAGCTAATCCTTCTACATCGCATTGATTTGAAGCTAAATCATGTGATTCTCTAGGATTTGAAGCTAACTCGTTTGTTTCGCCTGCATTTGAAGCTATATCACATATATCCCACGTGTTTGAAGCTCAATCATTTGGTTCGCTTGGATTTGAAGCTAATCCTTCTACATCGCTTTGATTTGTTAGCTAAATCATGTGTTTTGCATGGATTTGATGCTAACTCGTCCGTTTCGCCTGCATTTGATGCTATATCACTTATATCGCAAGTATCTAAAGCTAAATGATTTGTGTCGCCTGGATTTGAAGCTAAACCTTCTACATAGCATTGGTTTGAAGTTAAATCATGTGTTTCGCTTGGATTTGCAGCTTATCCTTCTCCATCGCATTGATTTGAAGATAAATCATGTGTTTTGCTTGGATTTCATGCTAACTCGTCCATTTCGCCTGCATTTGATGCTATATCACTTATATCGCAAGTATCTGAAGCTAAATCATTTGATTCGCATGGATTTGAAGCTAAACCTTCTACATCGTATTGATTTGAAGCTAACTCATTTGTTTCGCATGGATTTGAAGCTAAACATTCTACATCGCATGGATTTGAAGCTAAGCCTTCTATTTCGCATGGATTTAAAGGTAATGATGTGTATCGCATGCATATTGAAGCTAACTCGTTTGATTCGTCTGCATTTGAAGCTATATCACTTATACCCCAAGTGTTAGATGCTAAATCATTTGTTTCTCATGGATTTGAAGCTAAACCTTATACATCGCATTGATTTGAAGCTAAATCATGTGTTTCGCTTGGATTTGAAGCTAAACCTTCTACATAGTATCGATTTTAAGCAAAATGATATGTATCGCATGGCTTTTGAAGCTACCCCGTTTGAATCGTCTGCATTTGCAGCTATATCACTTATATCACAAGTGTTTGAAGCTAAATCATTTGTTTCGCATGGATTTGAAGCTAAACCTTCTATATCGCATTCATTTGAAGCGAAATCATTTGTTTCGCATGGATTTGAAGCTAAACCTTCTATATCGCATTCATTTGAAGCTAAATCATGTGTTTCGCTTGGATTTGTAGCTATACCTTCTGCATCGCTTTGATTTGTTAGCTAAATCATGTGTTTTGCATGGATTTGAAGCTAACCCGTTTGTTTCCCCTGCATTTGAAACTATGTCACTTATATCGCAACTATCTGATGTTAAATCATTTGTTTAGCATGGATTTGAAGCTAAAACTTCAACATCGCATTGATTTGCAGCTAAATCATGTGTTTTGCATGGATTTGAAGCTAACTTGTTTGTTTCGTCTGTATTTGAAGCTATATCACTTATATCGCTAGTATATGAAGCTAAATCATAAGTGTCTCATGGATATGAAGCGAAACCTTCTACATAGCATTGATTTGAAGCTTAATCATGTGTTTTGTATGGATTTGAAGCTAACTCGTTTGTTTGCCCTGCATTTGAAACTATATCACTTATATCGCAACTATCTGATGTTAAATCATTTGTTTCGCATGGAGTTGGAGCTAAAACTTCTACATCCCATTGATTTGCAGCTAAATCATGTGTTTTGCATGGATTTGAAGCTAACTCGTTTGATTCGTCTGCATTTGAAGCTATATCACTTATACCCCAAGTGTTTGATGCTAAATCTTTGTTTCTCATGGATTTGAAGCTAATGCTTCTACATCGCATTAATTTGAAGCTAAATCATGTGTTTCGCATGGATTTGGAGCTATCTCGTTAGTTTCGTCTGCATTTGAAGCTATATCACTTATATACCAAGTGTTTGAAGCTAAACCTTCTACATAGCATTGGTTTGAAGTTAAATCATGTGTTTCGCTTGGATTTGAAGCTTGTCCTTCTACATCGCATTGATTTGAAAATAAATCATGTGTTTTGCTTGGATTTCATGCTAACTCGTCCGTTTCGCCTGCATTTGATGCTAAATCTCTTATATCGCAAGTATCTGAAGCTAAATCATTTGATTCGCATGGATTTGAAGCTAAGCCTTCTATTTCGCATGGATTTAAAGGTAATGATGTGTATCGCATGCATATTGAAGCTAACTCGTTTGATTCGTCTGCATTTGAAGCTATATCACTTATACCCCAAGTGTTAGATGCTAAATCATTTGTTTCGCATGGATTTGAAGCTAAACCTTCTACATCGCATTGATTTGCATCTAAATCATGTGTTTCGCATGGATTTGAAGCTAACTCGTTAGTTTCGCCTGCATTTGATGCTACATCACTTATATCGCAAGTGTTTGAAGCTAAATCATTTGTTTCGCATGGATTTGAAGCTAAACCTTCTACATCGCATTGATTTGAAGCTAAATCATGTGTTTCGCATGGATTTGAAGCTATACCTTCTACATCGTATTGATTTGCAGCTAAATCATGTGTTTCGCATGGATTTGAAGCTAACTCGGTCGTTTCGCCTGCATTTGAAGTTATGTCAGTTATATCGCAAGTATCTGATGATAAATCATTTGTTTCGCATGGATTTGAAGCTAAGCCTTCTACTTCGCATGGATTGAAAGCTAAATCATGTGTTTCGCTTGGATTTGAAGCTATACCTTCTTCATCGCTTTGATTTGAAGCTAAATCATGTGTTTCGCATGGATTTGATGCTAACTCGTTTGTTTCCCCTGCATTTGAAGCTATTTCAGTTATATCGCAAGTATCAGACGCTAAATCATGTGTTTCGCTTGGATTTGAAGCTAAATCTTTTACATTGGATTGATTTGCAGCTTAATCATGTGTTTTGCATGGATTTGATGCTAACTCGTTTGTTTCCCCTGAATTTGAATCTATATCAGTTATATCGCAAGCATCTGAACCTAAATCATTTGTTTCGCATGGATTTGAAGCTAAGCCTTCTACTTCGCATGGATTTAAAGCTAAATCATGTGTTCTGCATGGATTTGAAGCTAACTCATTCGTTTCGCCTGCATTCGATGCTATATCACTTCTATCGCTAGTATCTGAAGCTAAATCATTTGTTTCGCATGGATTTGAAGCTAAACCTTCTACATCGTATTGATTTGAAGCTGAAACATTTGTCTTGCATGGATTTGAAGCTAAGCCTTCTATTTCGCATGGATTGAAAGCTAAATGATGTGAATCGCATGGATTTTGAAGCTAACTCGTTTGATTCGTCTGCATTTGAAGCTATATCACTTATATCCCAAGTGTTTGATCCTGAATCATTTGTTTCGCATGGATTTGACGCTAAACCTTCTACATCACATTGATTTGAAGTTAAATCATGTGTTTCGCTTGGATTTGAAGCTAAGCCTTCTACTTCACGTGGATTTAAAGCTAAATGATATGTATCGCATGGATTTTGAAGCTATCCCGTTTGATTCGTCTGCATTTGCAGCTATATCACTTATATCACAAGTGTTTGAAGCTAAATCATTTGTTTCGCCTGGATTTGAATCTAAACCTTCTACATCGCATTGATTTGAAGCTAAATCATGTGTTTCGCTTGGATTTGAAGCTATACCTTCTACATCGCTTTGATTTCAAGCTAAATCATGTGTTTTGCATGGATTTGATGCTAACTCGTTTGTCTCCCCTGCATTTGAAGCTATTTCAGTTATATCGCAAGTCTCTGATGCTAAATCATGTGTTTCGCTTGGATTTGAAGCTAAACCTTCTACTTCACATGCATTTAAAGCTAAATGATCTGTACCGCATGGATTTTTAAGCTAACTCGTTTGATTCGTCAGCATTTGATGCTACATCACTTAAATCGAAAGCATCTGAACCTAAATCATTTGTTTCGCATGGATTTGAAGCTAAGCCTTCTACTTCGCATGGATTTAAAGCTAAATCATGTGTTCTGCATGGATTTGAAGCTAACTCGTTCGTTTCGCCTGCATTCGATGCTATATCACTTCTATCGCTAGTATCTGAAGCTAAATCATTTGTTTCGCATGGATTTGAAGCTAAACCTTCTACATCGTATTGATTTGAAGCTGAAACATTTGTCTTGCATGGATTTGAAGCTAAGCCTTCTATTTCGCATGGATTGAAAGCTAAATGCTGTGAATGGCATGGATTTTGAAGCTATCCCGTTTGATTCGTCTGCATTTGCAGCTATATCACTTATATCACAAGTGTTTGAAGCTAAATCATTTGGTTCGCATGGATTTGAAGCTATACCTTCTACATCGTATTGATTTGCAGCTAAATCATGTGTCTCGCATGGATTTGAAGCTAACTCGGTCGTTTCGCCTGCATTTGAAGTTATGTCAGTTATATCGCAAGTATCTGATGCTAAATCATTTGTTTCGCATGGATTTGTAGCTAAGCCTTCTACTTCACATGGATTTAAAGCTAAATGATGTGTACCGCATGGATTTTTAAGCTAATTCGTTTGATTCGTCTGCATTTGCAGATATATCACTTATATCACAAGTGTTTGAAGCTAAATCATTTGTTTCGCATGGATTTGAATCTAAACCTTCTACATCGCATTGATTTGAAGCTAAATCATGTGTTTCGCTTGGATTTGAAGCTAAACCGTCTACGTCGCATTGATTTTAAACTAAATCATGTTTTTTGCATGGATTTGATGCTAACTCGTCTGTTTCTCCAGCATTTGAAGCTATATCACTTATACCCCAAGTGTTTGATGCTAAATCATTTGTTTCTCATGGATTTGAAGCTAAACCATCTACATCGCATTGATTTGAAGCTAAATCATGTGTTTCGCTTGGATTTGAAGCTAAACCTTCTACATCGTTTCGATTTGAAGCAAAATCATGTGTTTTGCATGGATTTGATGCTAACTCGTTTGTTTCCCCTGCATTTGAAGCTATTTCAGTTATATCGCACGTATCGGTTGCTAAATCATTTGTTACGCATGGATT
Organism: Megalopta genalis; assembly: GCF_051020955.1. Classification (NCBI taxonomy): domain Eukaryota; kingdom Metazoa; phylum Arthropoda; class Insecta; order Hymenoptera; family Halictidae; genus Megalopta; species Megalopta genalis. Next base: position 180,017 of record NW_027476274.1, on the reverse strand, counting down.
TGAAGCTAAACCTTCCACATCGCATTGATTTGAAGCTAATTCATGTGTTTTGCATGGATTTTATGCTAACTCGTTTGTTTCCCCTGCATTTGAAGCTATATCAGTTACATCGCAAGTATCTGATGCTAAATCATTTGTTTCGCATGAATTTGAAGCTAAACCTTCTATATCGCATTGATTTGTAGCTAAATCATGTGATTCGCATGGATTTGAAGCTAACTCGTTCGTTTCGCCTGCATTTGATGCTATATCACTTCCATCGCAAGTATCTGAAGCAAATCATTTGTTTCGTACGGATTTGAAGCTAAACCTTCTATATCGCATTCATTTGAAGCTGAATCATGTATTTCGCTTGGATTTGTAGCTATACCTTCTACATCGCTTTGATTTGTTAGCTAAATCATGTGTTTTGCATGGATTTGATGCTAACTCGTTTGTTTCCCCTGCATTTGAAGCTATTTCAGTTATATCGCAAGTATCTGATGCTAAATCATTTGTTTCGCATGGATTTGAAGCTAAGCCTTCTACTTCGTATCGATTTGAAGTTAAATGATATGTATCGCATGGATTTTTGAAGCTTCCCCGTTTGATTCGTCTGCATTTGCAGCTATATCACTTATATCACAAGTACTTGAAGCTAAATCATTTGTTTCGCATGGATTTGAAGCTAAACCATCTACATCGCATTGATTTGCAGCTAAATCATGTGTTTTGCATGGATTTGATGCTAACTCGTTTGTTTCCCCTGCATTTTGAAGCTATATCAGTTATATCGCCAGTATCTGATGCTAAATCATTTGTTTCGCATGGATTTGAAGCTAAGCCTTCTACTTCGTATCGATTTGAAGTTAAATGATATGTATCGCATGGATTTTGAAGCTTCCCCGTTTGATTCGTCTGCATTTGCAGCTATATCACTTATATCACAAGTGCTTGAAGCTAAATCATTTGTTTCGCATGGATTTGAAGCTAAACCATCTACATCGCATTGATTTGCAGCTAAATCATGTGTTTTGCATGGATTTGATGCTAACTCGTTTGTTTCCCCTGCATTTGAAGCTATATCAGTTATATCGCCAGTATCTGATGCTAAATCATTTGTTTCGCATGGATTTGAAGCTAAACCTTCTACATCGCATTGATTTGAAGCTAAATCATGTGTTTCGCATGGATTTGAAGCTAACTCGTTAGTTTCGCCTGCATTTGAAGCAATATGAATGTATCGCAAGTATCTCAACCTAAATCATTTGTTTCGCATGGATTTGCAGCTAAGCCTTCTACTTCGTATCGATTTGAAGTTAAATGATATGTATCGCATGGATTTTGAAGCTTCCCCGTTTGATTCGTCTGCATTTCCTGCTATATCACTTATATCCCAAGTGTTTGTAGGTAAATCATTTGTTTCGCATCGATTTGAAGCTAAACCTTCTACATCGCATTGATTTGAAGCTAAATCATGTGTTGCGCGTGGATTTGAATCTAGATCTTCTACATCGCATTGATTTGAAGCTAAATCATGTGTTTCGTTTGGATTTGAAGATATACCTTCTAAATTGCTTTGATTTGAAGCTAAATCATGTGTTTTGCATGGAATTTATGCTAACTCGTTTGTTTCCCCTGCATTTGAATATATTTCAGTTATATCGCAAGTTATCTGATGCTAAATCATGTGTTTCGCTTGGATTTGGAGCTAAACCTTTACATCGCATTGATTTGCAGCTAAATCATGTGTTTTGCATGGATTTGATGCTAACTCGTTTGTTCCCCCTGCATTTGAAATTATATCAGTTATATCGCAAGTATCTGATGCTAAATCATTTGTTTCGCATGGATTTGAAGCTAAGCCTTCTACTTCGCTTGGATTTAAAGCTAAATCATTTGTTTCGCATGGATTTGAAGCTAAACCCTCTACATCGCATTGATTTGCAGCTAAATCATGTGTTTCGCATAGATTTGAAGCTAACTCGGTCGTTTCGCCTGCATTTGATGCTATATCACTTATATCGCAAGTATCTGAAGCTAAATCATTTGTTTCGTATAGATTTGAAGTTTAACCTTCTACATCGCATTGATTTGAAGCTAAATCATGTGTTGCGCTTGGATTTGAATCAATACATTCTACATCGCATTGATTTGAATCTAGATCATGTGTTTCGTTTGGATTTGAAGCTAAACCTTCTACATCGCATTGATTTGCAGCTAAATCATGTGTTTCGCATGGAATTGACGCTAACTCGTTTGTTTCCCCTGCATTTGAAGCTATTTCAGTTTTATCGTAAGTATCTGATGCTAAATCATTTGTTTCGCATGGATTTGAAGCTAAGCCTTCTACTTCGTGTCGATTTTAAGTTAAATGATATGTATCGCATGGATTTTGAAGCTTCCCCGTTTGATTCGTCTGCATTTCCAGCTATATCACTTATATCCCAAGTGTTTGTAGATAAATCATTTGTTTCGCATGGATTTGAAGATAAAACCTTCTACATCGCATTGATTTGAAGCTAAATCATGTGTTGCGCGTGGATTTGAATCTATACCTTCTACATCGCATTGATTTGAAGCTAAATCATGTGTTTCGTTTGGATTTGATGTTAACTCGTTTGTTTCCCCTGCATTTGAAATTATATCAGTTATATCGCAAGTGTCTGATGCTAAATCATTTGTTTCGCATGGATTTGAAGCTAAGCCTTCTACTTCGCATGGATTTAAAGCTAAATCATTTGTTTCGCATGGATTTGAAGCTAAACCCTCTACATCGCATTGATTTGCAGCTAAATCATGTGTTTCGCATGGATTTGAAGCTAACTCGGTCGTTTCGCCTGCATTTGATGCTATAATCACTTATATCGCAAGTATCTGAAGCTAAATCATTTGTTTCGTATAGATTTGAAGTTTAACCTTCTACATCGCATTGATTTGAAGCTAAATCATGTGTTGCGCTTGGATTTGAATCAATACATTCTACATCGCATTGATTTGAATCTAGATCATGTGTTTCGTTTGGATTTGAAGCTAAACCTTCTACATCGCATTGATTTGCAGCTAAATCATGTGTTTTGCATGGATTTGATGCTAACTCGTTTGTTTCCCCTGCATTTGAAGCTATTTCAGTTATATCGCACGTATCGGTTGCTAAATCATTTGTTACGCATGGATTTGAAGCTAAACCTTCCACATCGCATTGATTTGAAGCTAATTCATGTGTTTTGCATGGATTTTATGCTAACTCGTTTGTTTCCCCTGCATTTGAAGCTATATCAGTTACATCGCAAGTATCTGATGCTAAATCATTTGTTTCGCATGAATTTGAAGCTAAACCTTCTATATCGCATTGATTTGTAGCTAAATCATGTGATTCGCATGGATTTGAAGCTAACTCGTTCGTTTCGCCTGCATTTGATGCTATATCACTTCCATCGCAAGTATCTGAAGCAAATCATTTGTTTCGTACGGATTTGAAGCTAAACCTTCTATATCGCATTCATTTGAAGCTGAATCATGTATTTCGCTTGGATTTGTAGCTATACCTTCTACATCGCTTTGATTTGTTAGCTAAATCATGTGTTTTGCATGGATTTGATGCTAACTCGTTTGTTTCCCCTGCATTTGAAGCTATTTCAGTTATATCGCAAGTATCTGATGCTAAATCATTTGTTTCGCATGGATTTGAAGCTAAGCCTTCTACTTCGTATCGATTTGAAGTTAAATGATATGTATCGCATGGATTTTGAAGCTTCCCCGTTTGATTCGTCTGCATTTGCAGCTATATCATTTATATCACAAGTGCTTGAAGCTAAATCATTTGTTTCGCATGGATTTGAAGCTAAACCATCTACATCGCATTGATTTGCAGCTAAATCATGTGTTTTGCATGGATTTGATGCTAACTCGTTTGTTTCCCCTGCATTTGAAGCTATATCAGTTATATCGCCAGTATCTGATGCTAAATCATTTGTTTCGCATGGATTTGAAGCTAAGCCTTCTACTTCGTATCGATTTGAAGTTAAATGATATGTATCGCATGGATTTTGAAGCTTCCCCGTTTGATTCGTCTGCATTTGCAGCTATATCACTTATATCACAAGTGCTTGAAGCTAAATCATTTGTTTCGCATGGATTTGAAGCTAAACCATCTACATCGCATTGATTTGCAGCTAAATCATGTGTTTTGCATGGATTTGATGCTAACTCGTTTGTTTCCCCTGCATTTGAAGCTATATCAGTTATATCGCCAGTATCTGATGCTAAATCATTTGTTTCGCATGGATTTGAAGCTAAACCTTCTACATCGCATTGATTTGAAGCTAAATCATGTGTTTCGCATGGATTTGAAGCTAACTCGTTAGTTTCGCCTGCATTTGAAGCAATATGAATGTATCGCAAGTATCTCAACCTAAATCATTTGTTTCGCATGGATTTGCAGCTAAGCCTTCTACTTCGTATCGATTTGAAGTTAAATGATATGTATCGCATGGATTTTGAAGCTTCCCCGTTTGATTCGTCTGCATTTCCTGCTATATCACTTATATCCCAAGTGTTTGTAGGTAAATCATTTGTTTCGCATCGATTTGAAGCTAAACCTTCTACATCGCATTGATTTGAAGCTAAATCATGTGTTGCGCGTGGATTTGAATCTAGATCTTCTACATCGCATTGATTTGAAGCTAAATCATGTGTTTCGTTTGGATTTGAAGATATACCTTCTAAATTGCTTTGATTTGAAGCTAAATCATGTGTTTTGCATGGAATTTATGCTAACTCGTTTGTTTCCCCTGCATTTGAATATATTTCAGTTATATCGCAAGTATCTGATGCTAAATCATGTGTTGCGCGTGGATTTGAATCTATGCCTTCTACATCGCATTGATTTGAAGCTAAATCATGTGTTTCGTTTGGATTTGATGTTAACTCGTTTGTTTCCCCTGCATTTGAAATTATATCAGTTATATCGCAAGTGTCTGATGCTAAATCATTTGTTTCGCATGGATTTGAAGCTAAGCCTTCTACTTCGCATGGATTTAAAGCTAAATCATTTGTTTCGCATGGATTTGAAGCTAAACCCTCTACATCGCATTGATTTGCAGCTAAATCATGTGTTTCGCATGGATTTGAAGCTAACTCGGTCGTTTCGCCTGCATTTGATGCTATATCACTTATATCGCAAGTATCTGAAGCTAAATCATTTATTTCGTATAGATTTGAAGTTTAACCTTCTACATCGCATTGATTTGAAGCTAAATCATGTGTTGCGCTTGGATTTGAATCAATACATTCTACATCGCATTGATTTGAATCTAGATCATGTGTTTCGTTTGGATTTGAAGCTAAACCTTCTACATCGCATTGATTTGCAGCTAAATCATGTGTTTCGCATGGAATTGACGCTAACTCGTTGGTTTCCCCTGCATTTGAAGCTATTTCAGTTTTATCGTAAGTATCTGATGCTAAATCATTTGTTTCGCATGGATTTGAAGCTAAGCCTTCTACTTCGTGTCGATTTTAAGTTAAATGATATGTATCGCATGGATTTTGAAGCTTCCCCGTTTGATTCGTCTGCATTTCCTGCTATATCACTTATATCCCAAGTGTTTGTAGGTAAATCATTTGTTTCGCATGGATTTGAGGCTAAACCTTCTACATCGTATTGATTTGAAGCTAAATCATGTGTTGCGCTTGGATTTGAATCTATAACTTCTACATCGCATTGATTTGAAGCTAAATCATGTGTTTCGCTTGGATTTGAAGCTATACCTTCTACATCGCATTGATTTGCAGCTAAATCATGTGTTTTGCATGGAATTGATGCTAACTCGTTTGTTTCCCCTTCATTTGAAGCTATTTCGGTTATATCGCAAGTATGTGATGCTAAATCATTTGTCTCGCATGGATTTGAAGCTAAACCTTCTACATCGCATTGATTTGAAGCTAAATCATGTGTTGCACTTGGATTTGAATCTATACTTTCTACATCGCATTGTTTTGAAGCTAAATCATGTGTTTCGCTTGGATTTGAAGCTATACCTTCTACATCGCATTGATTTGCAGATAAATCATGTGTTTCGCATGGAATTGATGCTAACTCGTTTGTTTCCCCTGCATTTGAAGCTATTTCAGTTTTATCGTAAGTATCTGATGCTAAATCATTTGTTTCGCATGGATTTGAAGCTAAGCCTTCTACTTCGTGTCGATTTTAAGTTAAATGGTATGTATCGCATGGATTTTGAAGCTTCCCCGTTTGACTCGTCTGCATTTCCTGCTATATCACTTATATCCCAAGTGTTTGTAGGTAAATCATTTGTTTCGCATGGATTTGAGGCTAAACCTTCTACATCGTATTGATTTGAAGCTAAATCATGTGTTGCGCTTGGATTTGAATCTATAACTTCTACATCGCATTGATTTGAAGCTTAATCATGTGTTTCGCTTGGATTTGAAGCTATACCTTCTACATCGCATTTATTTGAAGCTAAATCATGTATTTTGCATGGATTTGAAGCTAACTCGTTAGTTTCGACTGCATTTGAAGCAATATCAATGTATCGCAAGTATCTCAAACTAAATCATTTGTTTCGCATGGATTTGAAGCTAAGCCTTCTACTTCGCATGGATTTAAAGCGAAATGATGTGTATCGCAAGGATTTTGAAGCTAACTCGTTTGATTTGTCTGCATTTGAAGCTATATCAGTTATATCGCAAGTATCTCATGCTAAATCATTTGTTTCGCACGGATTTGAAGCTAAACCTTCTACATCGCATTGATTTGCAGCTAAATTATGTGTTTCGCATGGATTTGAAGCTAACTCGTTCGTTTCGCCTGCATTTGTTGCTACATCACTTATATCGCAAGTGTTTGAAGCTAAATCATGTGTTTCGCATGGATTTGAAGCTAAACCATCTACATCGTATTGATTTGCAGCTAAATCATGTATTTCGAATGGATTTGATGCTAACTCGTTTGTTTCCCCTGCATTTGAAGCTATATCAGTTATATCGCCAGTATCTGATGTTAAATCATTTGTTTCGCATGGATTTGAAGCTAAACCTTCTACATCGCATTGATTTGAAGCTAAATCATGTGTTTCGCTTGGATTTGAAACTATACCTTCTACATCGCTTTGATTTGAAGCTAAGTCATGTGTTTCGCTTGGATTTGAAGCTATACCTTCTACATCGCATTTATTTGAAGCTAAATCATGTATTTCGCATGGATTTGATGCTAACTCGTTTGTTTCCTCTGCATTTGAAGCTATATCAGTTATATCGCCAGTATCTGATGTTAAATCATTTGTTTCGCATGGATTTGAAGCTAAACCTTCTACATCGCATTGATTTGAAGCTAAATCATGTGTTTCGCTTGGATTTGAAACTATACCTTCTACATCGCTTTGATTTGAAGCTAAGTCATGTGTTTTGCATGGATTTGATGCTCATTCGTCTGTTTCCCCTGCATTTGAAGCTATATCAGTTATATCGCAAGTATCTGATGCTAAATCATTTGTTTCGCATGGATTTGAAGCTAAGCCATCTACTTCGCATGGATTTAAAGCTAAATCATTTGATTCGCATGGATTTGAAGCTAAACCCTCTACATCGCATTGATTTGCAGCTAAATCATGTGTTTCGCATGGATTTGAAGCTAACTCGGTCGTTTCGCCTGCATTTGATGCTATATCACTTATATCGCAATTATCTGATGCTAAATCATTTGTTTCGCATGGATATGAAGCTAAACCTTCTACATCGCATTGATTTGCAGCTAAATCATGTGTTTCGCATGGATTTGAAGCTAAACCCTCTACATCGCATTGATTTGCAGCTAAATCATGTGTTGCGCTTGGATTTGAATCAATACCTTCTACATCGCATTGATTTGAATCTAGATCATGTGTTTCGTTTGGATTTGAAGCTAAACCTTCTACATCGCATTGATTTGCAGCTAAATCATGTGTTTCGCATGGAATTGATGCTAACTCGTTTGTTTCCCCTGCATTTGAAGCTATTTCAGTTTTATCGTAAGTATCTGATGCTAAATCATTTGTTTCGCATGGATTTGAAGCTAAGCCTTCTACTTCGTGTCGATTTTAAGTTAAATGATATGTATCGCATGGATTTTGAAGCTTCCCCGTTTGATTCGTCTGCATTTCCTGCTATATCACTTATATCCCAAGTGTTTGTAGGTAAATCATTTGTTTCGCATGGATTTGAGGCTAAACCTTCTACATCGTATTGATTTGAAGCTAAATCATGTGTTGCGCTTGGATTTGAATCTATAACTTCTACATCGCATTGATTTGAAGCTAAATCATGTGTTTCGCTTGGATTTGAAGCTATACCTTCTACATCGCATTGATTTGCAGCTAAATCATGTGTTTTGCATGGAATTGATGCTAACTCGTTTGTTTCCCCTGCATTTGAAGCTATTTCAGTTTTATCGTAAGTATCTGATGCTAAATCATTTGTTTCGCATGGATTTGAAGCTAAGCCTTCTACTTCGTGTCGATTTTAAGTTAAATGATATGTATCGCATGGATTTTGAAGCTTCCCCGTTTGATTCGTCTGCATTTCCTGCTATATCACTTATATCCCAAGTGTTTGTAGGTAAATCATTTGTTTCGCATGGATTTGAGACTAAACCTACTACATCGTATTGATTTGAAGCTAAATCATGTGTTGCGCTTGGATTTGAATCTATAACTTCTACATCGCATTGATTTGAAGCTAAATCATGTGTTTCGTTTGGATTTGAAGATATACCTTCTACATCGCTTTGATTTGAAGCTAAATCATTTGTTTTGCATGGAATTGATGCTAACTCGTTTGTTTCCCCTGCATATGAAGCTATTTCGGTTATATCGCAAGTATCTGATGCTAAATCATTTGTCTCGCATGGATTTGAAGATAAACCTTCTACATCGCATTGATTTGAAGTTAAATGATATCTATCGCATGGATTTTGAAACTTCCCCGTTTGATTCGTCTGCATTTCCTGCTATATCAGTTATATCGCCAGTATCTGATGCTAAAACATTTGTTTGGCGTGGATTTGAAGCTAAACCTTCTACATCGCATTGATTTGCAGCTAAATCATGCGTTTCGCATGGATTTGAAGCTAACTCGTTTGTTTCCCCTGCATTTGAAGCTATATCAGTTATATCGCAAGTATCTGATGCTAAATCATTTGTTTCGCATGGAATTGAAGCTAAACCTTCTACATCGCATTGATTTGCATCTAAATCATGTGTTTCGCATGGATTTGAAGCTATACCATCTACATCGCATTGATTTGCAGCTAAATCATGTGTTTCGCATGGATTTGAAGCTAACTCGGTCGTTTCGCATGCATTTGATGCTATATCACTCATATCGCAAGTATCTGAAGCTAAATCATTTGTTTCGTATAGATTTGAAGTTTAACCTTCTACATCGCATTGATTTGAAGCTAAATCATGTATTTCGCATGGATTTGAAGCTAACTCGTTAGTTTCGCCTGCAATTGAAGCAATATCAATGTTTCGCAAGTATCTGTGGCCAAATCATGTGTTTCGCTGGGATTTGAAGCTAAACCTTTTACATCGCATTGATTTGCAGCTAAATCATGTATTTTGCATGGATTTGAAGCTAACTCGTTAGTTTCGACTGCATTTGAAGCAATATCAATGTATCGCAAGTATCTCAACCTAAATCATTTGTTTTGCATGGATTTGAAGCTAAGCCTTCTACTTCGCATGGATTTAAAGCGAAATGATGTGTATCGCATGGATTTTGAAGCTAACTCGTTTGATTTGTCTGCATTTGAAGCTATATCAGTTATTTCGCCAGTATCTGATGCTAAATCATTTGTTTCGCATGGATTTGAAGCTAAACCTTCTACATCGCATTGATTTGAAGTTAAATCATGTGTTTTGCATGGATTTGATGCTAACTCGTTTGTTCCCCCTGCATTTGAAATTATATCAGTTATATCGCAAGTATCTGATGCTAAATCATTTGTTTCGCATGGATTTGAAGCTAAGCCATCTACTTCGCATGGATTTAAAGCTAAATCATTTGTTTCGCATGGATTTGAAGCTAAACCCTCTACATCGCATTGATTTGAAGATAAATCATGTGTTTTGCTTGGATTTCATGCTAACTCGTTCGTTTCGCCTGCATTTGATGCTATATCACTTGTATCGCAAGTATCTGATGCTAAATCATTTGTTTCGCTTGGATTTGAAGCTAATCCTTCTACATCGCATTGATTTGAAGATAAATTATGTGTTTCGCATGGATTTGAAGGCAACTCGTTAGTTTCGCCTGCATTTGCAGCAATATCACTTAAATCGCAAGTATCTGAACCCTAATCATTTGTTTCGCATGGATTTGAATCTAAGCCTTCTATTTCGCATAGATTTAAAGATAAATGATGTGTATCGCATGGATTTTGAAGCTAACTCGTTTGATTCGTCTGCATTTGAAGCTAGATCTCCTATACCCCAAGTGTTTGATGCTAAATCATTTGTTTCGCATGTATTTGTAGCTAAACCTTCTACATCGTATCGATTTGAAGCTAAATGATATGTATCGCATGGATTTGAAAATCACTCGTTCGTTTCGCCTGCATTTGAAGCTATATCACTTATATCCCAAGTGTTTGATGCTAAATCATTTGTTTCGCATGGATTTGAAGCTAAACCTTCTACATCGCTTTGATTTGAAGCTAAATCATGTGTTTCGCTTGGATTTGAAGCTATACCTTCTACATCGATTTGATTTGAAGCTAAATCATGTGTTTTGCATGGATTTGATTCTAACTCGTTTGTTTCCCCTGCCTTTGAAGCTATTTCAGTTATATCGCAAGTATCAGACGCTAAATCATGTGTTTCGCTTGGATTTGAAGCTAAACCTTTTACATCGGATTGATTTGCAGCTTAATCATGTGTTTTGCATGGATTTGATGCTAACTCGTTTGTTTCCCCTGCATTTGAATCTATATCAGTTATATCGCAAGCTTCTCAACCTAAATCATTTGTTTCGCATGGATTTGAAGCTAACACGTTTGATTCGTCTGCATTTGATGCTACATCAATTACATCGCATGCATCTGAACCTAAATCATTTGTTTCGCATGGATTTGTAGCTAAACCTTCTACATCGCATTGATTTGAAGCTAAATCATTTGTTTTGCATGGATTTGATGCTAACTCGTTTGTTTCTCCTGCATTTGAAATAACATCACTTATATCGCAAGTATCTGAACCTAAATCATTTGTTTCGCATGGATTTGAAGCTAAGCCTTCTACTGCGTATTGATTTGAAGCTAAATCATGTGTTTCGCTGGGATTTGAAGCTATACCTTCTACATCGCTTTGATTTGAATCTAAATCATGTGTTTTGCATGGATTTGATGCTAACTCGTTTGTTTCCCCTGCATTTGAAGCTATTTCAGTTATATCGCAAGTATCTGATGCTAAATCATGTGTGTTGCTTGGATTTGTAGCTAAGCCTTCTACTTCACGTGGATTTAAAGCTAAATGATGTGTACCGCATGGATTTTGAAGCTAACTCGTTTGATTCGTCTGCATTTGATGCTTCATCAATTACATCGCAAGCATCTGACCCTAAATCATTTGTTTCGCATGGATTTGTAGCTAAACCTTCTACATCGTATCGATTTGAAGCTAAATGATATGTATCGCTTGGTTTTTGAAGCTATCCCGTTTGATTCGTCTGCATTTGCAGCAATATCACTTATATCACAAGTGTTTGAAGCTAAATCATTTGGTTCGCATGGATTTGAATCTAAACCTTCTACATCGCATTGATTTGAAGCTAAATCATGTGTTTCGCTTGGATTTGAAGCTATACCTTCTACATCGCTTTGATTTGAAGCTAAATCATGTGTTTTGCATGGATTTGATGCTAACTCGATTGTTTCCCCTGCATTTGAAGCTATGTCAGTTATATCGCCAGTATTTGATGCTAAATCATTTGTTTCGCATGGATTTGAAGCTAAGCCTTCTACTTCACATGGATTTAAAGCTAAATGATGTGTACCGCATGGATTTTGAAGCTAACTAGTTTGATTCGTCTGCATTTGATGCTACATCACTTATATCGCAAGCATCTGAACCTAAATCATTTGTTTCGCATGGATTTGTAACTAAACCTTCTACATCGCATTGATTTGAAGCTAAATCATTTGTTTCGCATGGATTTGAAGCTAAACCTTCTACATCGCATTGATTTGAAGCTAAATCATGTGTTTCGCTTGGATTTGAAGCTAAACCGTCTACGTCGCATTGATTTGAAACTAAATCATGTTTTTTGCATGGAATTGATGCTAACTCGTTTGTTTCTCCTGCATTTGAAGCTATATCACCTATATCGCAAGTATCTGATGCAAGTCATTTGAGCAGCATGGATTTGAAGCTAAACCTTACAAATCGCATTGGTTTGAAGCTAAATCGTGCACATCGCATTGGTTTGAAGCTAAACCTTCCATATCGCATTGTTTTGACGCTAAATAATGTGTTTCGTCTGGAGTTGAAGCTAGCACGTTTGTTTCGTCTGCATTTGAAGTTATATCACTTATATCGCAAGTATCTGAAGCTGAATGATTTGTTTCGCATGGATTTGAAGATAAGCCTTCTACTTCGCATTGATTTAAAGCTAAATCATGTGTTTTGCATGGATTTGAAGTTAAATCATGTGTTTCGCATGGATTTGAAGCTAAACCTTCTACATCGCATTGATTTGAAGCTGTTTCATTTATATCGCAAGTATTTGAAAGTAAATCATTTGCTTCGCATGGATTTGAAGCTAAACCTTCTACATCGCATTGATTTGAAGCTAAATCCATTTGTTTTGCATGGACTTGATGCTAACTCGTTTGTTTCTCCTGCATTTGAAACTACATCACTTATATCGCAAGTATCTGAAGCTGAATGATTTGTTTCGCATGGATTTGAAGATAAGCCTTCTACTTCCCATTGATTTGAAGCTAAATCATTTGTTTCGCATGGATTTGTAGCTAAACCTTCTACATCGCATTGATTTGAAGATAAATCATGTGTTTTGCTTGGATTTCATGCTAACTCGTTCGTTTCGCCTGCATTTGATGCTATATCACTTGTATCGCAAGTATCTGATGCTAAATCATTTGTTTCGCTTGGATTTGAAGCTAATCCTTCTACATCGCATTGATTTGAAAATAAATTATGTGTTTCGCATGGATTTGAAGGCAACTCGTTAGTTTCGCCTGCATTTGCAGCAATATCACTTAAATCGCAAGTATCTGAACCCTAATCATTTGTTTCGCATGGATTTGAAGCTAAACCTTCTACATCGCATTTATTTGCAGCTAAATCATGTGTTTCGCATGGATTTGCAGCTAACTCGTTCGTTTCCCTGCATTTGTTGCTTTATCACTTATATCGCAAGTATCTGATTCTAAATCATTTGTTTCGCATGGATTTGAAGCTAAAACTTCTACATCGCATAGATTTGCAGCCAAATCATGTGATCGGCACGGATTTGAAGTTAACTCGTTTGTTTCACCTGCATTTGAAGCTATATCACTTATATCGCAAGTATTTGAAGCTAAACCATTTGTTTCGCCCGGATTTGAAGCTAAACCTTCTACATCGCATTGATTTGAAGCTATATCACGTGCTTCGCTTGGATTTGAATCTTACTCGTTTGTTTCGCCTGCATTTGAAGCTGTATTATATATATCGCAAGTATTTGAAGCTAAATCATTTGTTTCGCATGGATTTGAAGCTAAACCTTCCACATCGTATCGATTTGAAGCTAAATGATATGTATCGCATGGATTTTGAAGCTACCCCGTTTGATCCGTCTGCATTTGCAGCTATATCACTTATACCACAAGTGTTTGAAGCTAAATCATTTGTTTCGCATGGATTTGAAGATAAGCCTTCTACTTCGCATTGATTTGAAGCTAAATCATTTGTATCGCCTGGATTTGAAGATATACCTTCTACATCGCTTTGATTTGAAGCTAAATCATGTGTTTTGCATGGATTTGATGCTAACTCGTTTGTTTCCCCTGCATTTGAAGCTATTTCAGTTATATCGCAAGTATCAGACGCTAAATCATGTGTTTCGCTTGGATTTGAAGCTAAACCTTTTACATCGGATTGATTTGCAGCTTAATCATGTGTTTTGCATGGATTTGATGCTAACTCGTTTGTTTCCCCTGCATTTGAAGCTATATCAGTTATATCGCAAGTATCTGATGCTAAATCATTTGTTTCGCATGGATTTGAAGCTAAACATCCTACATCGCATTGATTTGAAGCTAAATCATGTGTTTCGCTTGGATTTGAAGATATACCTTCTACATCGCTTTGATTTGAAGCTAAATCATGTGTTTTGCATGGATTTGATGCTAACTCGTTTGTTTCCCCTGCATTTGAAGCTATTTCAGTTATATCGCAAGTATCAGACGCTAAATCATGTGTTTCGCTTGGATTTGAAGCTAAACCTTTTACATCGGATTGATTTGAAGCTTAATCATGTGTTTTGCATGGTTTTATAGTTAAATCATTTGTTTCGCATGGATTTGAAGCTAAACCTTCTACATCGCATTGATTTGAAGCTAAATCATGTGTTTCGCTTGGATTTGAAGCTAAACCGTCTACGTCGCATTGATTTGAAACTAAATCATGTTTTTTGCATGGAATTGATGCTAACTCGTTTGTTTCTCCTGCATTTGAAGCTATATCACCTATATCGCAAGTATCTGATGCAAGTCATTTGAGCAGCATGGATTTGAAGCTAAACCTTACAAATCGCATTGGTTTGAAGCTAAATCGTGCACATCGCATTGGTTTGAAGCTAAACCTTCCACATCGCATTGTTTTGACGCTAAATAATGTGTTTCGTATGGAGTTGAAGCTAGCACGTTTGTTTCGTCTGCATTTGAAGTTATATCACTTATATCGCAAGTATCTGAAGCTGAATGATTTGTTTCGCATGGATTTGAAGATAAGCCTTCTACTTCGCATTGATTTAAAGCTAAATCATGTGTTTTGCATGGATTTGAAGTTAAATCATGTGTTTCGCATGGATTTGAAGCTAAACCTTCTACATCGCATTGATTTGAAGCTGTTTCATTTATATCGCAAGTATTTGAAAGTAAATCATTTGCTTCGCATGGATTTGAAGCTAAACCTTCTACATCGCATTGATTTGAAGCTAAATCATTTGTTTTGCATGGATTTGATGCTAACTCGTTTGTTTCTCCTGCATTTGAAACTACATCACTTATATCGCAAGTATCTGAAGCTGAATGATTTGTTTCGCATGGATTTGAAGATAAGCCTTCTACTTCCCATTGATTTGAAGCTAAATCATTTGATTCGCATGGATTTGTAGCTAAACCTTCTACATCGCATTGATTTGAAGATAAATCATGTGTTTTGCTTGGATTTCATGCTAACTCGTTCGTTTCGCCTGCATTTGATGCTATATCACTTGTATCGCAAGTATCTGATGCTAAATCATTTGTTTCGCTTGGATTTGAAGCTAATCCTTCTACATCGCATTGATTTGAAGATAAATTATGTGTTTCGCATGGATTTGAAGGCAACTCGTTAGTTTCGCCTGCATTTGCAGCAATATCACTTAAATCGCAAGTATCTGAACCCTAATCATTTGTTTCGCATGGATTTGAAGCTAAACCTTCTACATCGCATTTATTTGCAGCTAAATCATGTGTTTCGCATGGATTTGCAGCTAACTCGTTCGTTTCCCCTGCATTTGTTGCGTTATCACTTATATCGCAAGTATCTGATTCTAAATCATTTGTTTCGCATGGATTTGAAGCTAAAACTTCTACATCGCATAGATTTGCAGCCAAATCATGTGATCGGCACGGATTTGAAGTTAACTCGTTTGTTTCGCCTGCATTTGAAGCTATATCACTTATATCGCAAGTATTTGAAGCTAAACCATTTGTTTCGCCCGGATTTGAAGCTAAACCTTCTACATCGCATTGATTTGAAGCTATATCACGTGCTTCGCTTGGATTTGAATCTTACTCGTTTGTTTCGCCTGCATTTGCAGCTATATCACTTATACCACAAGTGTTTGAAGCTAAATCATTTGTCTCGCATGGATTTGAAGATAAGCCTCCTACTTCGCATTGATTTGAAGCTAAATCATTTGTATCGCCTGGATTTGAAGATATACCTTCTACATCGCTTTGATTTGAAGCTAAATCATGTGTTTTGCATGGATTTGATGCTAACTCGTTTGTTTCCCCTGCATTTGAAGCTATTTCAGTTATATCGCAAGTATCAGACGCTAAATCATGTGTTTCGCTTGGATTTGAAGCTAAACCTTTTACATCGGATTGATTTGCAGCTTAATCATGTGTTTTGCATGGATTTGATGCTAACTCGTTTGTTTCCCCTGCATTTGAAGCTATATCAGTTATATCGCAAGTATCTGATGCTAAATCATTTGTTTCGCATGGATTTGAAGCTAAACCTTCTACATCGCATTGATTTGAAGCTAAATCATGTGTTTCGCTTGGATTTGAAGATATACCTTCTACATCGCTTTGATTTGAAGCTAAATCATGTGTTTTGCATGGATTTGATGCTAACTCGTTTGTTTCCCCTGCATTTGAAGCTATTTCAGTTATATCGCAAGTATCAGACGCTAAATCATGTGTTTCGCTTGGATTTGAAGCTAAACCTTTTACATCGGATTGATTTGAAGCTTAATCATGTGTTTTGCATGGTTTTATAGTTAAATCATTTGTTTCACATGGATTTGAAGCTAAACCTTCTACATCGCATTGATTTGAAGCTAAATCATGTGTTTCGCTTGGATTTGAAGCTAAACCGTCTACGTCGCATTGATTTGAAACTAAATCATGTTTTTTGCATGGAATTGATGCTAACTCGTTTGTTTCTCCTGCATTTGAAGCTATATCACCTATATCGCAAGTATCTGATGCAAGTCATTTGAGCAGCATGGATTTGAAGCTAAACCTTACAAATCGCATTGGTTTGAAGCTAAATCGTGCACATCGCATTGGTTTGAAGCTAAACCTTCCACATCGCATTGTTTTGACGCTAAATAATGTGTTTCGTATGGAGTTGAAGCTAGCACGTTTGTTTCGTCTGCATTTGAAGTTATATCACTTATATCGCAAGTATCTGAAGCTGAATGATTTGTTTCGCATGGATTTGAAGATAAGCCTTCTACTTCGCATTGATTTAAAGCTAAATCATGTGTTTTGCATGGATTTGAAGTTAAATCATGTGTTTCGCATGGATTTGAAGCTAAACCTTCTACATCGCATTGATTTGAAGCTGTTTCATTTATATCGCAAGTATTTGAAAGTAAATCATTTGCTTCGCATGGATTTGAAGCTAAACCTTCTACATCGCATTGATTTGAAGCTAAATCATTTGTTTTGCATGGATTTGATGCTAACTCGTTTGTTTCTCCTGCATTTGAAACTACATCACTTATATCGCAAGTATCTGAAGCTGAATGATTTGTTTCGCATGGATTTGAAGATAAGCCGTCTACTTCCCATTGATTTGAAGCTAAATCATTTGATTCGCATGGATTTGTAGCTAAACCTTCTACATCGCATTGATTTGAAGATAAATCATGTGTTTTGCTTGGATTTCATGCTAACTCGTTCGTTTCGCCTGCATTTGATGCTATATCACTTGTATCGCAAGTATCTGATGCTAAATCATTTGTTTCGCTTGGATTTGAAGCTAATCCTTCTACATCGCATTGATTTGAAGATAAATTATGTGTTTCGCATGGATTTGAAGGCAACTCGTTAGTTTCGCCTGCATTTGCAGCAATATCACTTAAATCGCAAGTATCTGAACCCTAATCATTTGTTTCGCATGGATTTGAAGCTAAACCTTCTACATCGCATTTATTTGCAGCTAAATCATGTGTTTCGCATGGATTTGCAGCTAACTCGTTCGTTTCCCCTGCATTTGTTGCTTTATCACTTATATCGCAAGTATCTGATTCTAAATCATTTGTTTCGCATGGATTTGAAGCTAAAACTTCTACATCGCATAGATTTGCAGCCAAATCATGTGATCGGCACGGATTTGAAGTTAACTCGTTTGTTTCCCCTGCATTTGAAGCTATTTCAGTTATATCGCAAGTATCAGACGCTAAATCATGTGTTTCGCTTGGATTTGAAGCTAAACCTTTTACATCGGATTGATTTGCAGCTTAATCATGTGTTTTGCATGGATTTGATGCTAACTCGTTCGTTTCGCCAGCATTTGATGCTAAATCACTTCTATCGCAAGTATCTGAAGCAAAATAATTTGTTTCGTATGGATTTGAAGCTAAACCTTCTACATCGTATTGATTTGAAGCAAATCATTTGTTTCGTACGGATTTGAAGCTAAACCTTCTATATCGCATTCATTTGAAGCTAAATCATGTATTTCGCTTGGATTTGTAGCTGTACCTTCTACATCGCATTGATTTGTAGCTAAATCATGTGATTCGCATGGATTTGAAGCTAACTCGTTCGTTTCGCCTGCATTTGATGCTATATCAATTCCATCGCAAGTATCTGAAGCAAATCATTTGTTTCGTAAGGATTTGAAGCTAAACCTTCTATATCGCATTCATTTGAAGCTAAATCATGTATTTCGCTTGGATTTGTAGCTGTACCTTCTACATCGCTTTGATTTGTTAGCTATATCATGTGTTTTGCATGGATTTTATGCTAACTCGTTGTTTTCCCCTGCATTTGAAGCTATACCAGTTATATCGCAAGTATCAGATGCTAAATCATTTGTTTCGCATGGATTTGAAGCTAAACCTTCTACATCGCATTGATTTGAAGCTAAATCATGTGTTTCGCTTGGATTTGAAGATATACCTTCTACATCGCTTTGATTTGAAGCTAAATCATGTGTTTTGCACGGATTTGATGCTAACTCGTTTGTTTCCCCTGCATTTGAAGCTATTTCAGTTATATCGCAAGTATCAGACGCTAAATCATGTGTTTCGCTTGGATTTGAAGCTAAACCTTTTACATCGGATTGATTTGAAGCTTAATCATGTGTTTTGCATGGATTTATAGTTAAATCATGTGTTTCGCATGGATTTGAAGCTAAACCTTCTACATCGCATTGATTTGAAGCTAAATCATGTGTTTTGCATGGATTTGATGCTAACTCGTTTGTTTCCCCTGCATTTGAAGCTATATCAGTTATATCGCAAGTCTCTGATGCTAAATCATGTGTTTCGCTTGGATTTGAAGCTAAACCTTCTACTTCACATGGATTTAAAGCCAAATGATGTGTACCGCATGGAATTTTAAGCTAACTCGTTTGATTCGTCAGCATTTGATGCTACATCACTTAAATCGAAAGCATCTGAACCTAAATCATTTTTTCGCATGGATTTGTAGCTAAACCTTCTACATCGCATTGATTTGAAGCTAAATCATCTGTTTCGCTTGGATATGATGCTAAGCCTTCTATTTCGCATGGATTTAAAGCTAAATGATGTGTATCGCATGGATTTTGAAGCGAACTCGTTTGGTTCGTCTGCATTTGAAGCTATATCACTTATATCCCAAGTGTTTGATGCTAAATCATTTGTTTCGCATGGATTTGAAGCTAAACCTTCTACATCGTATTGATTTGAAGCTGAAACATTTGTTTTGCATGGATTTGAAGCTAAGCCTTCTATTTCGCATGGGTGAAAGCTAAATGATGTGAATCGCATGGATTTTGAAGCTAACTCGCTTGATTCGTCTGCATTTGAAGCTATATCACTTATATCCCAAGTGTTTGATGCTGAATCATTTGTTTCGCATGGATTTGACGCTAAACCTTCTACATCGCATTGATTTGAAGTTAAATCATGTGTTTCGCTTGGATTTGAAGCAAAACCTTCTACATCGTATCGATTTGAAGCTAAATGATATGTATCGCATGGATTTTGAAGCTATCCCGTTTGATTCGTCTGCATTTGCAGCTATATCACTTATATCCGAAGTGTTTGAAGCTAAATCATTTGTTTCGCATGGATTTGAATCTAAACCTTCTACATCGCATTGATTTGAAGCTAAATCATGTGTTTCGCTTGGATTTTATGCTAACTCGTTTGTTTCCCCTGCATTTGAAGCTATATCACTTATATCCCAAGTGTTTGATGCTAAATCATTTGTTTCGCATGGATTTGTATCTAAACCTTCTACATCTCATTGATTTGATGCTAAATCATTTGTTTCGCATGGATTTGAAGCTAAACCTTCTACATCGTATCGATTTGAAGCTAAATGATATGTATCGCATGGATTTTGAAGCTATCCCGTTTGATTCGTCTGCATTTGCAGTTATATCACTTATATCACAAGTGTTTGAAGCTAAATCATGTGTTTCGCATGGATTTGAAGCTAACTCGTTCGTTTCGCCTGCATTTGGTGCTATATCACATATATCGCAAGTGTTTGAAGCTAAATCATTTGTATCGCAGGGATTTGAAGCTAAACCTTCTACATCATATCGATTTGAAGCTAAATGATATGTATCGCATGGATTTTGAAGCTATCCCATTTGATTCGTCTGCATTTGCAGCTATATCACTTATATCACAAGTGTTTGAAGCTAAATCATTTGTTTCGCATGGATTTGAATCTAAATCTTCTACATCGCATTGATTTGAAGCTAAATCATGTGTTTCGCTTGGATTTGAAGCTAAACCTTCTATTTCGCATGGATTTAAAGCTAAATGATGTGTATCGCATGGATTTTGAAGCGAACTCGTTTGGTTCGTCTGCATTTGAAGCTATATCACTTATATCCCAAGTGTTTGATGCTAAATCATTTGTTTCGAGTGGATTTGAAGCTAAACCTTCTACATCGTATTGATTTGAAGCTGAAACATTTGTTTTGCATGGATTTGATCCTAAGCCTTCTATTTCGCATGGATTGAAAGCTAAATGATGTGAATCGCATGGATTTTGAAGCTGTCTCGTTTGATTCGTCTGCATTTGAAGCTATATCACTTATATCCCAAGTGTTTGATGCTGAATCATTTGTTTCGCATGGATTTGACGCTAAACCTTCTACATCGCATTGATTTGAATTTAAATCATGTGTTTCGCTTGGATTTGAAGCTAATCCTTCTACATCGAATTGATTTGAAGAAAAATCATGTGTTTTGCTTGGATTTCTTGCTAACTCGTTCGTTTCGCCTGCATTTGATGCTATATCACTTATATCGCAAGTATCTGTAGCTAAATCATTTGTTTCGCATGGATTTGGAGCTAAACCTTCTACATCGTATTGATTTGAAGCTAACTCATTTGTTTCGCATGGATTTGAAGCTAAACATTCTACATCGCATGGATTTGAAGCTAAGCCTTCTATTTCGCATGGATTTAATGATAAATGATGTGTATCGCATGGATATTGAAGCTAACTCGTTTGATTCGTCTGCATTTGAAGCTATATCACTTATACCCCAAGTGTTTGATGCTAAATCATTTGTTTCTCATGGATTTGAAGCTAAACCTTCTACATCGCATTGATTTGAAGCTAAATCATGTGTTTCGCTTGGATTTGAAGCTAAGCCTTCTATTTCGCATGGCTTTAAAGCTAAATGATGTGAATCGCATGGATTTTGAAGCTAACTCGCTTGATTCGTCTGCATTTGAAGCTATATCACTTATATCCCAAGTGTTTGATGCTGAATCATTTGTTTCGCATGGATTTGACGCTAAACCTTCTACATCGCATTGATTTGAAGTTAAATCATGTGTTTCGCTTGGATTTGAAGCAAAACCTTCTACATCGTATCGATTTGAAGCTCAATGATATGTATCGCATGGATTTTGAAGCTATCCCGTTTGATTCGTCTGCATTTGCAGCTATATCACTTATATCCGAAGTGTTTGAAGCTAAATCATTTGTTTCGCATGGATTTGAATCTAAACCTTCTACATCGCATTGATTTGAAGCTAAATCATGTGTTTCGCTTGGATTTGAAGCTATACCTTCTACATCGCTTTGATTTGAAGCTAAATCATGTGTTTTGCATGGATTTTATGCTAACTCGTTTGTTTCCCCTGCATTTGAAGCTATATCACTTATATCCCAAGTGTTTGATGCTAAATCATTTGTTTCGCATGGATTTGTATCTAAACCTTCTACATCTCATTGATTTGATGCTAAATCATTTGTTTCGCATGGATTTGAAGCTAAACCTTCTACATCGTATCGATTTGAAGCTAAATGATATGTATCGCATGGATTTTGAAGCTATCCCGTTTGATTCGTCTGCATTTGCAGTTATATCACTTATATCACAAGTGTTTGAAGCTAAATCATGTGTTTCGCATGGATTTGAAGCTAACTCGTTCGTTTCGCCTGCATTTGGTGCTATATCACATATAACGCAAGTGTTTGAAGCTAAATCATTTGTTTCGCAGGGATTTGAAGCTAAACCTTCTACATCATATCGATTTGAAGCTAAATGATATGTATCGCATGGATTTTGAAGCTATCCCATTTGATTCGTCTGCATTTGCAGCTATATCACTTATATCACAAGTGTTTGAAGCTAAATCATTTGTTTCGCATGGATTTGATTCTAAATCTTCTACATCGCATTGATTTGAAGCTAAATCATGTGTTTCGCTTGGATTTGAAGCTAAACCTTCTATTTCGCATGGATTTAAAGCTAAATGATGTGTATCGCATGGATTTTGAAGCGAACTCGTTTGGTTCGTCTGCATTTGAAGCTATATCACTTATATCCCAAGTGTTTGATGCTAAATCATTTGTTTCGAGTGGATTTGAAGCTAAACCTTCTATTTCGCATGGATTTAAAGCTAAATGATGTGTATCGCATGGATTTTGAAGCGAACTCGTTTGGTTCGTCTGCATTTGAAGCTATATCACTTATATCCCAAGTGTTTGATGCTAAATCATTTGTTTCGAGTGGATTTGAAGCTAAACCTTCTACATCGTATTGATTTGAAGCTGAAACATTTGTTTTGCATGGATTTGATCCTAAGCCTTCTATTTCGCATGGATTGAAAGCTAAATGATGTGAATCGCATGGATTTTGAAGCTGACTCGTTTGATTCGTCTGCATTTGAAGCTATATCACTTATATCCCAAGTGTTTGATGCTGAATCATTTGTTTCGCATGGATTTGACGCTAAACCTTCTACATCGCATTGATTTGAATTTAAATCATGTGTTTCGCTTGGATTTGAAGCTAATCCTTCTACATCGAATTGATTTGAAGAAAAATCATGTGTTTTGCTTGGATTTCTTGCTAACTCGTTCGTTTCGCCTGCATTTGATGCTATATCACTTATATCGCAAGTATCTGTAGCTAAATCATTTGTTTCGCATGGATTTGGAGCTAAACCTTCTACATCGTATTGATTTGAAGCTAACTCATTTGTTTCGCATGGATTTGAAGCTAAACATTCTACATCGCATGGATTTGAAGCTAAGCCTTCTATTTCGCATGGATTTAATGATAAATGATGTGTATCGCATGGATATTGAAGCTAACTCGTTTGATTCGTCTGCATTTGAAGCTATATCACTTATACCCCAAGTGTTTGATGCTAAATCATTTGTTTCTCATGGATTTGAAGCTAAACCTTCTACATCGCATTGATTTGAAGCTAAATCATGTGTTTCGCTTGGATTTGAAGCTAAGCCTTCTATTTCGCATGGCTTTAAAGCTAAATGATGTGAATCGCATGGATTTTGAAGCTAACTCGCTTGATTCGTCTGCATTTGAAGCTATATCACTTATATCCCAAGTGTTTGATGCTGAATCATTTGTTTCGCATGGATTTGACGCTAAACCTTCTACATCGCATTGATTTGAAGTTAAATCATGTGTTTCGCTTGGATTTGAAGCAAAACCTTCTACATCGTATCGATTTGAAGCTCAATGATATGTATCGCATGGATTTTGAAGCTATCCCGTTTGATTCGTCTGCATTTGCAGCTATATCACTTATATCCGAAGTGTTTGAAGCTAAATCATTTGTTTCGCATGGATTTGAATCTAAACCTTCTACATCGCATTGATTTGAAGCTAAATCATGTGTTTCGCGTGGATTTGAATCTATACCTTCTACATCGCTTTGATTTGAAGCTAAATCATGTGTTTTGCATGGATTTTATGCTAACTCGTTTGTTTCCCCTGCATTTGAAGCTATATCACTTATATCCCAAGTGTTTGATGCTAAATCATTTGTTTCGCATGGATTTGTATCTAAACCTTCTACATCTGATTGATTTGATGCTAAATCATTTGTTTCGCATGGATTTGAAGCTAAACCTTCTACATCGTATCGATTTGAAGCTAAATGATATGTATCGCATGGATTTTGAAGCTATCCCGTTTGATTCGTCTGCATTTGCAGTTATATCACTTATATCACAAGTGTTTGAAGCTAAATCATGTGTTTCGCATGGATTTGAAGCTAACTCGTTCGTTTCGCCTGCATTTGGTGCTATATCACATATAACGCAAGTGTTTGAAGCTAAATCATTTGTTTCGCAGGGATTTGAAGCTAAACCTTCTACATCATATCGATTTGAAGCTAAATGATATGTATCGCATGGATTTTGAAGCTATCCCATTTGATTCGTCTGCATTTGCAGCTATATCACTTATATCACAAGTGTTTGAAGCTAAATCATTTCTTTCGCATGGATTTGAATCTAAATCTTCTACATCGCATTGATTTGAAGCTAAATCATGTGTTTCGCTTGGATTTGAAGCTAAACCTTCTATTTCGCATGGATTTAAAGCTAAATGATGTGTATCGCATGGATTTTGAAGCGAACTCGTTTGGTTCGTCTGCATTTGAAGCTATATCACTTATATCCCAAGTGTTTGATGCTAAATCATTTGTTCCGCATCGATTTGAAGCTATGCCTTGTACTTCGCATTGATTTGAAGCTAAATCATTTGTGTCGCAAGGATTTAAAGCTAAACCTTCAACATCGCATTGATTTGAAGCATACCGTGTGATTCGCTTGGATTTGATGCTAACTCGTTTGATTCGCCTGCATTTGATGCTATATCACTTATATCACAAGTGTTTGATGCTAAATCATTTGTTTCGCATGGATTTGAAGCTAAACCTTCTACATCGTATTGATTTGAAGCTGAAACATGTGTTTTGCATGGATTTGATCCTAAGCCTTCTATTTCGCATGGATTGAAAGCTAAATGATGTGAATCGCATGGATTTTGAAGCTGACTCGTTTGATTCGTCTGCATTTGAAGCTATATCACTTATATCCCAAGTGTTTGATGCTGAATCATTTGTTTCGCATGGATTTGACGCTAAACCTTCTACATCGCATTGATTTGAATTTAAATCATGTGTTTCGCTTGGATTTGAAGCTAATCCTTCTACATCGAATTGATTTGAAGAAAAATCATGTGTTTTGCTTGGATTTCTTGCTAACTCGTTCGTTTCGCCTGCATTTGATGCTATATCACTTATATCGCAAGTATCTGTAGCTAAATCATTTGTTTCGCATGGATTTGGAGCTAAACCTTCTACATCGTATTGATTTGAAGCTAACTCATTTGTTTCGCATGGATTTGAAGCTAAACATTCTACATCGCATGGATTTGAAGCTAAGCCTTCTATTTCGCATGGATTTAATGATAAATGATGTGTATCGCATGGATATTGAAGCTAACTCGTTTGATTCGTCTGCATTTGAAGCTATATCACTTATACCCCAAGTGTTTGATGCTAAATCATTTGTTTCTCATGGATTTGAAGCTAAACCTTCTACATCGCATTGATTTGAAGCTAAATCATGTGTTTCGCTTGGATTTGAAGCTAAGCCTTCTATTTCGCATGGCTTTAAACCTTAATGATGTGTATCGCATGGATTTTGAAGCGAACTCGTTTGGTTCGTCTGCATTTGAAGCTATATCACTTATATCCCAAGTGTTTGATGCTAAATCATTTGTTCCGCATCGATTTGAAGCTATGCCTTGTACTTCGCATTGATTTGAAGCTAAATCATTTGTGTCGCAAGGATTTAAAGCTAAACCTTCAACATCGCATTGATTTGAAGCATACCGTGTGATTCGCTTGGATTTGATGCTAACTCGTTTGATTCGCCTGCATTTGATGCTATATCACTTATATCACAAGTGTTTGATGCTAAATCATTTGTTTCGCATGGATTTGAAGCTAAACCTTCTACATCGCATTGATTTGAAGCTAAATCATGTGTTTTGCATGGATTTGATGCTAACTCGTTTGTTTCCCCTGCAGTTGAAGCTATATCAGTTATATCGCAAGTATCTGATGCTAAATCATTTGTTTCGCATGAATTTGAAGCTAAACCTTCTACATCGCATTGATTTGTAGCTAAATCATGTGATTCGCTTGGATTTGAAGCTAACTCGTTCGTTTCGCCAGCATTTGATGCTATATCACTTCTATCGCAAGTATCTGAAGCAAAATAATTTGTTTCGTATGGATTTGAAGCTAAACCTTCTACATCGTATTGATTTGAAGCTAAATCATTTGTTTCGCATGGATTTGAAGCTAAACCTTCTATATCGCATTCATTTGAAGCTAAATCATGTGTTTCGCTTGGATTTGTAGCTATACATTCTACATCGCTTTGATTTGTTAGCTAAATCATGTGTTTTGCATGGATTTGATGCTAACTCGTTTGTTTCCCCTGCATTTGAAGCTATGTCAGTTATATCGCAAATATCTGACGCTAAATCATTTGTTTCGCATGGATTTGAAGTTATACCTTCTACATCGCATTGATTTCAAGCCAAATCATGTGTTTTGCATGGATTTTATGCTAACTCGTTTGTTTCCCCTGCATTTGAAGCTATATCAGTTGTATCGCAATTATCTGATGCTAAATCATTTGTTTCTCATGGATTAGAAGCTAAACCATCTACATCGCATTGATTTGCAGCTAAATCATGTGTTTCGCATGGATTTGAATCTATCTCGTTCGTTTCGCCTGCATTTGATGCTATATCACTTATATCGCAAGTGTTTGAAGCAAAACCATTTGATTCGCATGGATTTGAAACTAATCCTTCTACATCATATCGATTTGAAGCTAAATGATATGTATCGCATTGATTTTGAAGCTATTCCATTTGATTCGTCTGCATTTGCAGCTATATCACTTATATCACAATTGTTTGAAGCTAAATCACTTGTTTCGCATGGATTTGAAGCTAAACCTTCTACATCGCATTGATTTGAAGATAAATTATGTGTTTCGCTTGGATATGAAGCTAAGCCTTCTATTTCGCATGGATTTAAAGCTAAATGATGTGTATCGCATGGATTTTGAAGCGAACTCGTTTGGTTCGTCTGCATTTGAATCTATATCACTTATATCCCAAGTGTTTGATGCTAAATCATTTGTTTCGCATGGATTTGAAGCTAAACCTTCTACATCGTATTGATTTGAAGCTGAAACATTTGTTTTGCATGGATTTGAAGCTAAGCCTTCTATTTCGCATGGATTGAAAGCTAAATGATGTGAATCGCATGGATTTTGAAGCTGACTCGTTTGATTCGTCTGCATTTGAAGCTATATCACTTATATCCCAAGTGTTTGATGCTGAATCATTTGTTTCGCATGGATTTGACGCTAAACCTTCTACATCGCATTGATTTGTAGCTAAATCATGTGATTCGCTTGGATTTGAAGCTAACTCGTTCGTTTCGCCAGCATTTGATGCTATATCACTTCTATCGCAAGTATCTGAAGCAAAATAATTTGTTTCGTATGGATTTGAAGCTAAACCTTCTACATCGTATTGATTTGAAGCTAAATCATTTGTTTCGCATGGATTTGAAGCTAAACCTTCTATATCGCATTCATTTGAAGCTAAATCATGTGTTTCGCTTGGATTTGTAGCTATACATTCTACATCGCTTTGATTTGTTAGCTAAATCATGTGTTTTGCATGGATTTGATGCTAACTCGTTTGTTTCCCCTGCATTTGAAGCTATGTCAGTTATATCGCAAATATCTGACGCTAAATCATTTGTTTCGCATGGATTTGAAGTTATACCTTCTACATCGCATTGATTTCAAGCCAAATCATGTGTTTTGCATGGATTTTATGCTAACTCGTTTGTTTCCCCTGCATTTGAAGCTATATCAGTTGTATCGCAATTATCTGATGCTAAATCATTTGTTTCTCATGGATTAGAAGCTAAACCATCTACATCGCATTGATTTGCAGCTAAATCATGTGTTTCGCATGGATTTGAATCTATCTCGTTCGTTTCGCCTGCATTTGATGCTATATCACTTATATCGCAAGTGTTTGAAGCAAAACCATTTGATTCGCATGGATTTGAAACTAATCCTTCTACATCATATCGATTTGAAGCTAAATGATATGTATCGCATTGATTTTGAAGCTATTCCATTTGATTCGTCTGCATTTGCAGCTATATCACTTATATCACAATTGTTTGAAGCTAAATCACTTGTTTCGCATGGATTTGAAGCTAAACCTTCTACATCGCATTGATTTGAAGATAAATTATGTGTTTCGCTTGGATATGAAGCTAAGCCTTCTATTTCGCATGGATTTAAAGCTAAATGATGTGTATCGCATGGATTTTGAAGCGAACTCGTTTGGTTCGTCTGCATTTGAAGCTATATCACTTATATCCCAAGTGTTTGATGCTAAATCATTTGTTTCGCATGGATTTGAAGCTAAACCTTCTACATCGTATTGATTTGAAGCTGAAACATTTGTTTTGCATGGATTTGAAGCTAAGCCTTCTATTTCGCATGGATTGAAAGCTAAATGATGTGAATCGCATGGATTTTGAAGCTGACTCGTTTGATTCGTCTGCATTTGAAGCTATATCACTTATATCCCAAGTGTTTGATGCTGAATCATTTGTTTCGCATGGATTTGACGCTAAACCTTCTACATCGCATTGATTTGAATTTAAATCATGTGTTTCGCTTGGATTTGAAGCTAATCCTTCTACATCGAATTGATTTGAAGAAAAATCATGTGTTTTGCTTGGATTTCTTGCTAACTCGTTCGTTTCGCCTGCATTTGATGCTATATCACTTATATCGCAAGTATCTGTAGCTAAATCATTTGTTTCGCATGGATTTGGAGCTAAACCTTCTACATCGTATTGATTTGAAGCTAACTCATTTGTTTCGCATGGATTTGAAGCTAAACATTCTACATCGCATGGATTTGAAGCTAAGCCTTCTATTTCGCATGGATTTAATGATAAATGATGTGTATCGCATGGATATTGAAGCTAACTCGTTTGATTCGTCTGCATTTGAAGCTATATCACTTATACCCCAAGTGTTTGATGCTAAATCATTTGTTTCTCATGGATTTGAAGCTAAACCTTCTACATCGCATTGATTTGAAGCTAAATCATGTGTTTCGCTTGGATTTGAAGCTAAGCCTTCTATTTCGCATGGCTTTAAAGCTAAATGATGTGAATCGCATGGATTTTGAAGCTAACTCGCTTGATTCGTCTGCATTTGAAGCTATATCACTTATACCCCAAGTGTTTGATGCTAAATCATTTGTTTCTCATGGATTTGAAGCTAAACCTTCTACATCGCATTGATTTGAAGCTAAATCATGTGTTTCGCTTGGATTTGAAGCTAAGCCTTCTATTTCGCATGGCTTTAAAGCTAAATGATGTGTATCGCATGGATTTTGAAGCGAACTCGTTTGGTTCGTCTGCATTTGAAGCTATATCACTTATATCCCAAGTGTTTGATGCTAAATCATTTGTTCCGCATCGATTTGAAGCTATGCCTTGTACTTCGCATTGATTTGAAGCTAAATCATTTGTGTCGCAAGGATTTAAAGCTAAACCTTCAACATCGCATTGATTTGAAGCATACCGTGTGATTCGCTTGGATTTGATGCTAACTCGTTTGATTCGCCTGCATTTGATGCTATATCACTTATATCACAAGTGTTTGATGCTAAATCATTTGTTTCGCATGGATTTGAAGCTAAACCTTCTACATCGCATTGATTTGAAGCTAAATCATGTGTTTTGCATGGATTTGATGCTAACTCGTTTGTTTCCCCTGCAGTTGAAGCTATATCAGTTATATCGCAAGTATCTGATGCTAAATCATTTGTTTCGCATGAATTTGAAGCTAAACCTTCTACATCGCATTGATTTGTAGCTAAATCATGTGATTCGCTTGGATTTGAAGCTAACTCGTTCGTTTCGCCAGCATTTGATGCTAAATCACTTCTATCGCAAGTATCTGAAGCAAAATAATTTGTTTCGTATGGATTTGAAGCTAAACCTTCTACATCGTATTGATTTGAAGCAAATCATTTGTTTCGTACGGATTTGAAGCTAAACCTTCTATATCGCATTCATTTGAAGCTAAATCATGTATTTCGCTTGGATTTGTAGCTGTACCTTCTACATCGCATTGATTTGTAGCTAAATCATGTGATTCGCATGGATTTGAAGCTAACTCGTTCGTTTCGCCTGCATTTGATGCTATATCAATTCCATCGCAAGTATCTGAAGCAAATCATTTGTTTCGTAAGGATTTGAAGCTAAACCTTCTATATCGCATTCATTTGAAGCTAAATCATGTATTTCGCTTGGATGTGTAGCTGTACCTTCTACATCGCTTTGATTTTGTTAGCTAAATCATGTGTTTTGCATGGATTTTATGCTAACTCGTTGTTTTCCCCTGCATTTGAAGCTATACCAGTTATATCGCAAGTATCAGATGCTAAATCATTTGTTTCGCATGGATTTGAAGCTAAACCTTCTACATCTCATTGATTTGCATCTAAATCATGTGTTTTCGCATGGATTTGAAGCTAACTCGTTCGTTTCGCCTGCATTTGGTGCTATATCACTTATATCGCAAGTGTTTGAAGCTAAATCATTTGTTTCGCAGGGATTTGAAGCTAAACCTTCTATATCATATCGATTTGAAGCTAAATGATATGTATCGCATGGATTTTAAAGCTATCCCATTTGATTCGTCTGCATTTGCAGCTATATCACTTATATCCCAAGTGTTTGATGCTAAATCATTTGTTTCGCATGGACTTGGCGCTAAACCTTCTACATCGCAATGATTTGCAGCTAAATCATGAGTTTCGCATGGATTTGAAGCTAACTTGTTCGTTTCGCCTGCATTTGATGCAATATCACGTATATCGCAAGTGTTTGAAGCTAAATCTTTTGTTTCGCATGGATTTGAAGCGAAACCTTCTACATCGTATCGATTTGAAGCTAAATGATATTATCGCATGGATTTTGAAGCTATTCCATTTGATTCGTCTGCATTTGCAGCTATATCACTTATATCACAAGTGTTTGAAACTAAATCATTTGTTTCGCATGGATTTGAAGCTAAACCTTCTACATCGCATTTATTTGAAGCTAAATCATGTGTTTTGCTTGGATTTGAAGCTATACCTTCTACATCGCTTTGATTTGAAGCTAAATCATGTGTTTTGCATGGATTTTATGTTAACTCGTTTGTTTCCCCTGCATTTGGAGCTATATCAGTTATATCGCAAGTATCTGATGCTAAATCATTTGTTTCGCATGAATTTGAAGCTAAACCTTCTACATCGCATTGATTTGTAGATAATCATGTGATTCGCTTGGATTTGAAGCTAAACCTTCTATATCGCATTGATTTGAAGCTAAATCATGGGTTTCGCTTGGATTTGTAGCTATACCTTCTACATCGCTATGATTTGTTAGCTAAAACATGTGTTTTGCATGGATTTGATGCTAACTCGTTTGTTTCCCCTGCATTTGAAGCTATGTCAGTTATATCGCAAATATCTGATGCTAAATCATATGTTCCGCATGGATTTAAAGCTAAACCTTCTACATCGTATTGATTTGTAGCTGAAACATTTGTTTTGCATGGATATGAAGCTAAGCCTTCTATTTCGCATGGATTGAAAGCTAAATGATGTGAATCGCATGGATTTTGAAGCTAACTCGTTTGGTTCGTCTGCATTTGAAGCTATATCACTTATATCCCAAGTGTTTGATGCTAAATCATTTGTTTCTCATGGATTTGAAGCTAAACCTTCTACATCGCATTGATTTGAAGCTAAATCATGTGTTTCGCTTGGATTTGAAGCTAAGCCTTCTATTTCGCATGGCTTTAAAGCTAAATGATGTGTATCGCATGGATTTTGAAGCGAACTCGTTTGGTTCGTCTGCATTTGAAGCTATATCACTTATATCCCAAGTGTTTGATGCTAAATCATTTGTTCCGCATCGATTTGAAGCTATGCCTTGTACTTCGCATTGATTTGAAGCTAAATCATTTGTGTCGCAAGGATTTAAAGCTAAACCTTCAACATCGCATTGATTTGAAGCATACCGTGTGATTCGCTTGGATTTGATGCTAACTCGTTTGATTCGCCTGCATTTGATGCTATATCACTTATATCACAAGTGTTTGATGCTAAATCATTTGTTTCGCATGGATTTGAAGCTAAACCTTCTACATCGCATTGATTTGAAGCTAAATCATGTGTTTTGCATGGATTTGATGCTAACTCGTTTGTTTCCCCTGCAGTTGAAGCTATATCAGTTATATCGCAAGTATCTGATGCTAAATCATTTGTTTCGCATGAATTTGAAGCTAAACCTTCTACATCGCATTGATTTGTAGCTAAATCATGTGATTCGCTTGGATTTGAAGCTAACTCGTTCGTTTCGCCAGCATTTGATGCTAAATCACTTCTATCGCAAGTATCTGAAGCAAAATAATTTGTTTCGTATGGATTTGAAGCTAAACCTTCTACATCGTATTGATTTGAAGCAAATCATTTGTTTCGTACGGATTTGAAGCTAAACCTTCTATATCGCATTCATTTGAAGCTAAATCATGTATTTCGCTTGGATTTGTAGCTGTACCTTCTACATCGCATTGATTTGTAGCTAAATCATGTGATTCGCATGGATTTGAAGCTAACTCGTTCGTTTCGCCTGCATTTGATGCTATATCAATTCCATCGCAAGTATCTGAAGCAAATCATTTGTTTCGTAAGGATTTGAAGCTAAACCTTCTATATCGCATTCATTTGAAGCTAAATCATGTATTTCGCTTGGATGTGTAGCTGTACCTTCTACATCGCTTTGATTTGTTAGCTAAATCATGTGTTTTGCATGGATTTTATGCTAACTCGTTGTTTTCCCCTGCATTTGAAGCTATACCAGTTATATCGCAAGTATCAGATGCTAAATCATTTGTTTCGCATGGATTTGAAGCTAAACCTTCTACATCTCATTGATTTGCATCTAAATCATGTGTTTCGCATGGATTTGAAGCTAACTCGTTCGTTTCGCCTGCATTTGGTGCTATATCACTTATATCGCAAGTGTTTGAAGCTAAATCATTTGTTTCGCAGGGATTTGAAGCTAAACCTTCTATATCATATCGATTTGAAGCTAAATGATATGTATCGCATGGATTTTAAAGCTATCCCATTTGATTCGTCTGCATTTGCAGCTATATCACTTATATCCCAAGTGTTTGATGCTAAATCATTTGTTTCGCATGGACTTGGCGCTAAACCTTCTACATCGCAATGATTTGCAGCTAAATCATGAGTTTCGCATGGATTTGAAGCTAACTTGTTCGTTTCGCCTGCATTTGATGCAATATCACGTATATCGCAAGTGTTTGAAGCTAAATCTTTTGTTTCGCATGGATTTGAAGCGAAACCTTCTACATCGTATCGATTTGAAGCTAAATGATATTATCGCATGGATTTTGAAGCTATTCCATTTGATTCGTCTGCATTTGCAGCTATATCACTTATATCACAAGTGTTTGAAACTAAATCATTTGTTTCGCATGGATTTGAAGCTAAACCTTCTACATCGCATTTATTTGAAGCTAAATCATGTGTTTTGCTTGGATTTGAAGCTATACCTTCTACATCGCTTTGATTTGAAGCTAAATCATGTGTTTTGCATGGATTTTATGTTAACTCGTTTGTTTCCCCTGCATTTGGAGCTATATCAGTTATATCGCAAGTATCTGATGCTAAATCATTTGTTTCGCATGAATTTGAAGCTAAACCTTCTACATCGCATTGATTTGTAGATAATCATGTGATTCGCTTGGATTTGAAGCTAAACCTTCTATATCGCATTGATTTGAAGCTAAATCATGGGTTTCGCTTGGATTTGTAGCTATACCTTCTACATCGCTATGATTTGTTAGCTAAATCATGTGTTTTGCATGGATTTGATGCTAACTCGTTTGTTTCCCCTGCATTTGAAGCTATGTCAGTTATATCGCAAATATCTGATGCTAAATCATATGTTCCGCATGGATTTAAAGCTAAACCTTCTACATCGTATTGATTTGTAGCTGAAACATTTGTTTTGCATGGATTTGAAGCTAAGCCTTCTATTTCGCATGGATTGAAAGCTAAATGATGTGAATCGCATGGATTTTGAAGCTAACTCGTTTGGTTCGTCTGCATTTGAAGCTATATCACTTATATCCCAAGTGTTTGATGCTAAATCATTTGTTTCGCATGGATTTGAAGCTAAACATTCTACATCGTATTGATTTGAAGCTGAAACATTTGTTTTGCATGGATTTGAAGCTAAGCCTTCTATTTCGCATGGATTGAAAGCTAAATGATGTGAATCGCATGGATTTTGAAGCTAACTCGCTTGATTCGTCTGCATTTGAAGCTATATCACTTATATCCCAAGTGTTTGATGCTCAATCATTTGTTTCGCATGAATTTGAAGCTAAACCTTCTACATCGCATTGATTTGTAGCTAAATCATGTGATTCGCATGGATTTGAAGCTAACTCGTTCGTTTCGCCTGCATTTGATGCTATATCAATTCCATCGCAAGTATCTGAAGCAAATCATTTGTTTCGTACGGATTTGAAGCTAAACCTTCTATATCGCATTCATTTGAAGCTAAATCATGTATTTCGCTTGGATTTGTAGCTGTACCTTCTACATCGCTTTGATTTGTTAGCTAAATCATGTGTTTTGCATGGATTTTATGCTAACTCGTTGTTTTCCCCTGCATTTGAAGCTATACCAGTTATATCGCAAGTATCAGATGCTAAATCATTTGTTTCGCATGGATTTGAAGCTAAACCTTCTACATCTCATTGATTTGCATCTAAATCATGTGTTTCGCATGGATTTGAAGCTAACTCGTTCGTTTCGCCTGCATTTGGTGCTATATCACTTATATCGCAAGTGTTTGAAGCAAAATCATTTGTTTCGCAGGGATTTGAAGCTAAACCTTCTATATCATATCGATTTGAAGCTAAATGATATGTATCGCATGGATTTTAAAGCTATCCCATTTGATTCGTCTGCATTTGCAGCCATATCACTTATATCCCAAGTGTTTGATGCTAAATCATTTGTTTCGCATGGACTTGGCGCTAAACCTTCTACATCGCAATGATTTGCAGCTAAATCATGAGTTTCGCATGGATTTGAAGCTAACTTGTTCGTTTCGCCTGCATTTGATGCAATATCACGTATATCGCAAGTGTTTGAAGCTAAATCTTTTGTTTCGCATGGATTTGAAGCGAAACCTTCTACATCGTATCGATTTGAAGCTAAATGATATTATCGCATGGATTTTGAAGCTATTCCATTTGATTCGTCTGCATTTGCAGCTATATCACTTATATCACAAGTGTTTGAAACTAAATCATTTGTTTCGCATGGATTTGAATCTAAACCTTCTACATCGCATTTATTTGAAGCTAAATCATGTGTTTTGCTTGGATTTGAAGCTATACCTTCTACATCGCTTTGATTTGAAGCTAAATCATGTGTTTTGCATGGATTTTATGTTAACTCGTTTGTTTCCCCTGCATTTGGAGCTATATCAGTTATATCGCAAGTATCTGATGCTAAATCATTTGTTTCGCATGAATTTGAAGCTAAACCTTCTACATCGCATTGATTTGTAGATAATCATGTGATTCGCTTGGATT
This sequence comes from Megalopta genalis, assembly GCF_051020955.1. Classification (NCBI taxonomy): domain Eukaryota; kingdom Metazoa; phylum Arthropoda; class Insecta; order Hymenoptera; family Halictidae; genus Megalopta; species Megalopta genalis. The sequence continues at coordinate 143,967 of NW_027476274.1, read as the reverse complement.
TGAAGCTAAACCTTCTATATCGCATTGATTTGAAGCTAAATCATGGGTTTCGCTTGGATTTGTAGCTATACCTTCTACATCGCTACGATTTGTTAGCTAAATCATGTGTTTTGCATGGATTTGATGCTAACTCGTTTGTTTCCCCTGCATTTGAAGCTATGTCAGTTATATCGCAAATATCTGATGCTAAATCATATGTTACGCATGGATTTAAAGCTATACCTTCTACATCGCATTGATTTGAAGCTAAATCATGTGTTTTGCATGGGTTTTATGCTAACTCGTTGTTTTCCCCTGCATTTGAAGCTATATCAGTTATATCGCAAGTATCTGATGCTAAATGATTTGTTTCGCATGGATTTGAAGCTAAACTTTCTACATCGCATTGATTTGCAGCTAAATCATGTGTTTCGCATGGATTTGAAGCTAACTCGTTCGCTTCGCCTGCATTTGGTGCTATATCACTTATATCGCAAGTGTTTGAAGCTAAATCATTTGTTTCGCAGGGATTTGAAGCTAAACCTTCTACATCGTATTGATTTGAAGCTGAAACATTTGTTTTGCGTGGATTTGAAGCTAAGCCTTCTATTTCGCATGGATTGAAAGCTAAATGATGTGAATCGCATGGATTTTGAAGCTAACTCGCTTGATTCGTCTGCATTTGAAGCTATATCACTTATATCCCAAGTGTTTGATGCTGAATCATTTGTTTCGCATGGATTTGACGCTAAACCTTCTACATCGCATTGATTTGAACTTAAATCATGCGTTTTGCTTGGATTTCATGCTAACTCGTTCGTTTCGCCTGCATTTGATGCTATATCACTTATATCGCAAGTATCTGTAGCTAAATCATTTGTTTCGCATGGATTTGAAGCTAAACCTTCTACATCGTATTGATTTGAAGCTAACTCATTTGTTTCGCATGGATTTGAAGCTAAACATTCTACATCGCATGGATTTGAAGCTAAGCCTTCTATTTCGCATGGATTTAAAGATAAATGATGTGTATCGCATGGATATTGAAGCTAACTCGTTTGATTCGTCTGCATTTGAAGCTATATCACTTATACCCCAAGTGTTTGATGCTAAATCATTTGTTTCTCATGGATTTGTAGCTAAACCTTCTACATCGCACTGATTTGAAGCTAAATCATGTGTTTCGCTTGGATTTGAAGCTAAACCTTCTACATCGTATCGATTTGAAGCAAAATGATATGTATGGCATGGCTTTTGAAGCTACCCCGTTTGAATCGTCTGCATTTGCAGCTATATCACTTATATCTGAAGTGTTTGAAGCTCAATCATTTGTCTTGCATGGATTTGAATCTAAACCTTCTACATCGCATTGATTTGAAGCTAAATCATGTGTTTCGCTTGGATTTGAAGCTATACCTTCTACATCGCTTTGATTTGAAGCTAAATCATGTGTTTCGCATGGATTTGATGCTAACTCGTTTGTTTCCCCTGCATTTGAAGCTATATCAGTTATATCGCAAGTATCTGATGCTAAATCATTTGTTTCGCATGAATTTGAAGCTAAACCTTCTACATCGCATTGATTCGTAGCTAAATCATGTGATTCGCTTGGATTTGAAGCTAACTCGTTCGTTTCGCCAGCATTTGATGCTATATCACTTCTATCGCGAGTATCTGAAGCAAAATAATTTGTTTCGTATGGATTTGAAGCTAAACCTTCTACATCGTATTGATTTGAAGCTAAATCATTTGTTTCGCATGGATTTGAAGTTATACCTTCTACATCGCATTGATTTCAAGCCAAATCATGTGTTTTGCATGGATTTTATGCTAACTCGTTTGTTTCCCCTGCATTTGAAGCTATATCAGTTGTATCGCAATTATCTGATGCTAAATCATTTGTTTCGCATGGATTTGAAGCTAAACCTTCTACATCGCATTGATTTGCAGCTAAATCATGTGTTTCGCATGGATTTGAATCTATCTCGTTCGTTTCGCCTGCATTTGATGCTATATCACTTATATCGCAAGTGTTTGAAGCAAAACCATTTGTTTCGCATGGATTTGAAACTAATCCTTCTACATCATATCGATTTGAAGCTAAATGATATGTATCGCATGGATTTTGAAGCTATTCCATTTGATTCGTCTGCATTTGCAGCTATATCACTTACATCACAATTGTTTGAAGCTAAATCACTTGTTTCGCATGGATTTGAAGCTAAACCTTCTACATCGCATTGATTTGAAGATAAATTATGTGTTTCGCTTGTATATGAAGCTAAGCCTTCTATTTCGCATGGATTTAAAGCTAAATGATGTGTATCGCATGGCTTTTGAAGCGAACTCGTTTGGTTCGTCTGCATTTGAAGCTATATCACTTATATCCCAAGTGTTTGATGCTAAATCATTTGTTTCGCATGGATTTGAAGCTAAACCTTCTACATCGTATTGATTTGAAGCTGAAACATTTGTTTTGCATGGATTTGAAGCTAAGCCTTCTATTTCGCATGGATTGAAAGCTAAATGATGTGAATCGCATGGATTTTGAAGCTAACTCGCTTGATTCGTCTGCATTTGAAGCTATATCACTTATATCCCAAGTGTTTGATGCTGAATCATTTGTTTCGCATGGATTTGACGCTAAACCTTCTACATCGCATTGATTTGAAGTTAAATCATGTGTTTCGCTTGGATTTGTAGCTAAGCCTTCTACATCGCTTTGATTTGAAGCTAAATCATGTGTACCGCATGGATTTTGAAGCTGACTTGTTTGATTCGTCTGCATTCGATGCTACATCAATTACATCGCAAGCATCTGAAACTAAATCATTTGTTTCGCATGGATTTGTAGCAAAACCTTCTACATCGTATCGATTTGAAGCTAAATGATATGTATCGCATGGATTTTGAAGCTATCCCGTTTGATTCGTCTGCATTTGCAGCTATATCACTTATATCCGAAGTGTTTGAAGCTAAATCATTTGTTTCGCATGGATTTGAATCTAAACCTTCTACATCGCATTGATTTGAAGCTAAATCATGTGTTTCGCTTGGAATTGAAGCTATACCTTCTACATCGCTTTGATTTGAAGCTAAATCATGTGTTTTGCATGGATTTTATGCTAACTCGTTTGTTTCCCCTGCATTTGAAGCTATATCACTTATATCCCAAGTGTTTGATGCTAAATCATTTGTTTCGCATGGATTTGTATCTAAACCTTCTACATCTCATTGATTTGATGCTAAATCATTTGTTTCGCATGGATTTGAAGCTAAACCTTCTACATCGTATCGATTTGAATCTAAATGATGTGTATCGCATGGATTTTGAAGCTATCCCGTTTGATTCGTCTGCATTTGCAGTTATATCACTTATATCACAAGTGTTTGAAGCTAAATCATATGTTTCGCATGGATTTGAAGCTAACTCGTTCGTTTCGCCTGCATTTGGTGCTATATCTCATATATCGCAAGTGTTTGAAGCTAAATCATTTGTTTCGCAGGGTTTTGAAGCTAAACCTTCTACATCATATCGATTTGAAGCTAAATGATATGTATCGCATGGATTTTGAAGCTATCCCATTTCATTCGTCTGCATTTGCAGCTATATCACTTATATCACAAGTGTTTGAAGCTAAATCATTTGTTTCGCATGGATTTCAAGCTAAACCCTCTACATCGCATTGATTTGGAGCTAAATCATTTGTTTCGCAAGTATTTGAAGCTAAACCTTCTACATAGCATTGATTTGAAGCTTAATCATGTGTTTTGCATAGATTTGAAGCTAAGTCGTCTGTTTCTCCTGCATTTGAAGCTATATCACTTATATCGCAAGTATCTGAAGCTAAATCATTTGCTTCGCATGGATTTGAAGCTAAACCTTCTACATCGCATTGATTTGCAGCTAAATCATGTGTTTCGCATGGATTTGAAGCTAAACCTTCTACATCACATCGATTTGAAGCTAAATCATGTGTTGCGCTTGGATTTGAAGCTAACTCGTTTGTTTCGTCTGCATTTGAAACTATATAATTTATATCGCAAGGATTTGAAGCCAAATCATTTGTGTCCCATGGATTTGAAGCTAAACCTTCTACATCGCATTGATTTTATGCTACATCATGTGTACCGCATGGATTTGCATCTAAACCTTCTTCATCGTATTGATTTGCAGCTAAATCATGCGTTTCGCATGGATTTTGAAGCTAACTCGTTTGAATCGTCTGCATTTGAAGCAATATCACTTATATAGCAAGTATCTGAAGCGAAATAATTTGTGTCGCATGGATTTGAAGCTAAACCTTCTACATCGCATTGATTTGCAGCTAAATCATGTGTTTCGCATGGATTTGAAGCTAAACCTTCTACATCACATCGATTTGAAGCTAAATGATGTGTATCGCATGGATTTTGAAGCTATCTCGTTTGATTCGTCTGCATTTGAAGCTATATCACTTATATACCAATTGTTGGAAGCTAAATCATTTGTTTCGCATAGATTTGAAGCAAAACCTTCTATATCGCATTGATTTGAACCTAAATCTTGTGTTTGGCTTGGATTTGAAGCTAAATATACCTACATCGCATTTATTTGAAGCTAAATCATGTGAATAGCACGGATTTTGAAGCTAACTCGTTTGTTTCGTCAGTATTTGAAGCTATACCACTTATATCCCAAGTGTTTGAAGCTATCTCGTTTGTTTCCCCTGCATTTGACGCTATGTCAGTTATATCGCAAGTATCTGATGTTAAATCATTTGTTTCTTATCGATTTGAAGTTAAACTTTCTACGTCGCATTGATTTGAAGCTAAGTCATGTGTTTCGCTTGGATTTGAAGCTATATCACTTATATCGCAAGTAGCTGATGCTTAATCATTTGTGTCGCTTGGATATGAAGCTAAACCTTCTACATAGCATTGAGTTGAAGCTTAATCATGTGTTTTGTATGAATTTGATGCTAACTCGTTTGTTTCTCCTGCATTTGAAGCTATATCACTTATATCCCAAGTGTATGCAGCTAAATCATTTGTTTCGCATGGATTTGAAGATAACTCTTTTGTTCGCCTGTATTTGAAGCTATATCACTTTTATCGCAAGCATTTGAAGCTAAATCATTCGTTTCACATGGATTTGAAGCTAAACCTTCTACATCGCATTGATTCGAAGCTAAATCATGTGTTTCGCTTGGATATGATGCTAACTCGTATGTTTCCCCTGCATTTGAAGCTATATCACTTATATCGCAAGAATCTGAAACTAAATAATTTCTTTCGCATGAATTTGTAGCTACACCTTCTGCATCGCATTGATTTGAAGATAAATCATGTTTTTCGCTTGTATTTGAAGCTAACCCGTTCGTTTCGCCTGCATTTGTAGCTATATCATTTATATCGCAAGTATTTGAAGCTAAATCATTTGTTTCGCATGGATTTGAAGCTAAACCTTCTACATCGCATTGATGTGAAGCTAAATCATGTGTTTCGCTTGGATTTGAAGCTATACCTTCTACATCGCTTTGATTTGAAGCTAAATCATGTGTTTTGCATGGAATTAATGCTAACTCGTTTGTTTCCCCTGCATTTGAAGCTATTTCGGTTATATCGCAAGTATCTGATGCTAAATCATTTGTTTCGCATGGATTTGAAGCTAAACCTTCTACATCGCATTGATTTGCATCTAAATCATGTGTTTCGCATGGATTTGAAGCTAACTCGTTCGTTTCGCCTGCATTTGATGCTATATCCCTTATATCTCAAGTGTTTGAAGCTAAATAATTTGTTTCGCATGGATTTGAAGCTAAACCTTCTACATCGCATTGATTTGAAGCTAAATGATGTGTTTCGCTTGGATTTGAAGCTATACCTTCTACATCGCATTGATTTGCAGCTAAATCATGTGTTTCGCATGGATTTGAAGCTAACTCGTTCGTTTCGCCTGCATTTGATGCTATATCACTTATATCGCAAGTGTTTGAAGCTAAATCATTTGTTTCGCATGGATTTGAAGCTATACTTTCTACATCGCATTGATTTGAAGCTAAATCATGTGTTTCGCTTGGATTTGAAGCTAACTCGTTAGTTTCACCTGCATTTGAAGCAATATCAATGTATCGCAAGTATCTGAACCTAAATCATTTGTTTCGCATGGATTTGCAGCTAAGCCTTCTACTTCGTATCGATTTGAAGTTAAATGATATGTATCGCATGGATTTTGAAGCTTCCCCGTTTGATTCGTCTGCATTTCCTGCTATGTCACTTATATCCCAAGCGTTTGTAGGTAAATCATTTGTTTCGCATGGATTTGAAGCTAATCCTTCTACATAGCATTGATTCGAAGCTTAATCATGTGTTTTGCATGGATTTGAAGCTATCTCGTTTGTTTCCCCTGCATTTGATGCTATATCACTTATATCGCAAGTATCTGAAGCTATATCATTTGTTTCGCATGGGTTTCAAGTTAACTCGTTTGTTTCGTCTCCAATTGAAGCTATATCACTTATACCGCAAGTATTTGAAGGAAAATCATGTCTTTTGCATGGATTTGAAGCTAACTCGTTTGTTTCGTCTGCATTTGAAGCTATATCACTTATATCCCAAGAGTTTGAAGCTAAATCATTTGTTTCGCATGGATTTGGAGCTGAACCTTCTACATCGCATTGACTTGAAGCTAAATCATTTGTTCCGCATAGATTTGAAGATAAGCCTTCTACTTCGAATTGATTTTAATCTAAATTATGTGTATCGCGAGGATTTTGAAGCTAACTCGTTTGATTCGTCTGCATTTGAAGCAATATCACTCACATCCGAAGTGTTTGTTGTTAATCATTTGTGTCGCATTGATTTGAAGCTAATCCTTCTACATAGCATTGATTCGAAGCTTAATCATGTGTTTTGCATGGATTTGCAGCTAACTCGTTCGTTTCGCTTGCATGTGATGCTATATCACTTATATCGCAAGTATCTAAAGCTAAATCATTTGTTTCGCATGGATGCGAAGCTAAACCTTCTACATCGCATTGATTTGCTGTTAAATCATGTGTTTTGCATGGATTTGAAGCTAAACCTTCTACTTCGCATTGATTTGAAGCACAATCATGTGTTTTGCATGGATTTGAAGTTAATTCGTTCGTTTCGCATGCAGTTGAAGCTACACCATTTATATCGCTAGTATTTGAAGCTAAATCATTTGTGTCGAATGGATTTGAAACTAAACCTTCTACATCGCATTGATTTGCAGCTAAGTCATGCTTTTCGCACGGATTTGAAGCTAACTCGTTTGTTTCGTCTGCATTTGAATCTATATGACTCATATCACAAGTGATTGAATCGAAATCATTTGTTTCGCATGGATTTGAAGCTAAACCTTCTACATCGCATAGGTTTGAAGCTTAATCATGTGTTTTGCATGGATTTGAAGCTAACTCGTTTGTTTAGTCTCCATTTCAAGCTAATCACTTATATAGAAAGTATCTGAAGCTAAATCATTTGTGTCGCACGGATTTGAAGATAAGCCTTCTACTTCACATTGATTTGAAGCTAAGTCATGTTTTTCACTTGGATATGAAGCTAACTCGGTTGTTTAGTCTGCATTTGAAGCTAATCACTTATGTAGCAAGTATCTGAACCTAAATCATTTGTTTCGCATAGATTTGAAGCTAAACCTTCTACATCGCATTGATTTGAAGCTATATCACTTATATCCCAAGTGTTTGAAGCGAAATCATTTGTTTCGCATGGATTTGAAACTAAACCTTCTACATCGCATTAATTTGAAACTAAATCATGAGTTTCGCTTGAATTTGAAGCTAAACCTTCTACATCGCATTGATTTGCAGCTGAATCTTGTGTTTCGCATGGACTTGAAACTAACTCGTTTGTTTCGTCTGCAGCTTAAGCTATTTCACCTATATCCCAAGTGTTTGAAGCTCAATCATTTGTGTCGCATGGATTTGAAGCTAAACCTTCTACATCGCATAGATTTGAAGCTAAATCATGTGTTTCGCTTGGATGTGAAGCAAACTCGTTTGTTTAATCTGCATTTGAAGCTATATCACTCATATCGCAAGTATCTGAAGCTAAATCATATGTTTCGCTTGGATTTGAAGCTAAACCTTCTACAATGCATTGATTTGCAGCTAAATCATGTGTTTCGCATGGATTTGAAGGTAACTCGTTTGTTTCGTCTGCATTTGAAACTATATAATTTATATCGCAAGGATTTGAATCCTAATCATTTGTGTGGCATGGATTTGATGCTAAACCTTCTACATAGCATTGATTTGCAGCTAAATCATGTGTTTCGCATGGATTTGAAGGTAACTCGTTAGTTTCGCCTGCATTTGATGCTATATCACCTATATCGCAAGTATCTGAAGCTAAATCATTTGCTTCGCATGGATTTGAAGCTAAACCTTCTACATCGCATTGATTTGCAGCTAAATCATGTGTTTCGCATGGATTTGAAGCTAAACCTTCTACATCACATCGATTTGAAGCTAAATCATGTGTTCCGCTTGGATTTGAAGCTAACTCGTTTGTTTCGTTTGCGTTTGAAGCTATATCATTTATATCGCAAGGATTTGAAGCCAAATCATTTGTGTCGCATGGATTTGAAGCTAAACCTTCTACATCGCATTGATTTGATGCTACATCATGTGTACCGCATGGATTTGCATCTAAACCTTCTTCATCGCATTGATTTGCAGCTAAATCATGCGTTTCGCATAGATTTTGAAGCTAATTCGTTTGATTCGTCTGCATTTGAAGCTATATCACATTTATCGCAAGTATCTGAAGCTAAATCGTTTGTGTCGCATGGATTTAATGCTAAACCTTCTACATAGCATTGATTTGAAGCTTAATCATGTGTATCGCATGGATTTTGAAGCTAACTCGTTTGATTCGTCTGCATTTGAAGCTATATCACTTATATCGCAAGTATCTGAAGCTAAGTCATTTGTGTCGCATGGATTTGATGCTAAACCTTCTACATAGCATTGATTTGAAGCTTAATCATGTGTTTTGCATGGATTTGAAGCTAACTCGTTTGTTTCATCTGCATTTGAAACTATATCACTTATATCGCAAGTATCTGAAGCTAAATCATTTGAGCCGCATGGATTTGAAGCTAAACCTTCTACGTAGCATTGATTTGAAGCTTAATCATGTGTATCGCATGGATTTTGAAGCTAACTCGTTTGATTCGTCTGCTTTTGAATTAATATCACTTATATCGCAAGTATCTGAACCTAAATCATGTGTTTCGCTTCGATTTGAAGCTAAACCTTCTACATCTCATTGATTTGCAGCTAAATCATGTGTTTCGCATGGATTTGAAGGTAAGTCGTTAGTTTCGCCTGCATTTGATGGTATATCACTTATATCGCAAGTATCTGAACCTAAATCATTCGTTTCGCATGGATTTCAAGCTAAACCCTCTACATCGCATTGATTTGCAGCTAAATCATGTGTTTCGCAAGTATTTGAAGCTAAACCTTCTACATAGCATTGATTTGAATCTTAATCATGTGTTTTGCATAGATTTGAAGCTAACTCGTTTGTTTCTGCTGCATTTGAAGCTATATCACTTATATCGCAAATATCTGAAGCTAAATCATTTGCTTCGCATGGATTTGAAGCTAAACCTTCTACATCGCATTGATTTGCAGCTAAATCATGTGTTTCGCATGGATTTGAAGCTAAACCTTCTACATCACATCGATTTGAAGCTAAATCATGTGTTCCGCTTGGATTTGAAGCTAACTCGTTTGTTTCGTTTGCGTTTGAAGCTATATCATTTATATCGCAAGGATTTGAAGCCAAATCATTTGTGTCGCATGGATTTGAAGCTAAACCTTCTACATCGCATTGATTTGATGCTACATCATGTGCACCGCATGGATTTGCATCTAAACCTTCTTCATCGCATTGATTTGCAGCTAAATCATGCGTTTCGCATAGATTTTGAAGCTAACTCGTTTGTTTCTGCTGCATTTGAAGCTATATCACTTATATCGCAAGTATCTGAAGCTAAATCATTTGCTTCGCATGGATTTGAAGCTAAACCTTCTACATCGCATTGATTTGCAGCTAAATCATGTGTTTCGCATGGATTTGAAGCTAAACCTTCTACATCACATCGATTTGAAGCTAAATCCTGTGATCCGCTTGGATTTGAACGTATCTCGTTTGTTTCATCTGCATTTGAAGCTATATCATTTATATCGCAAGTATCTGAAGCTAAATCATTTGTGCCGCATGGATTTGGAGCTAAACCTTCTACGTAGCATTGATTTGAAGCTTAATCATGTGTTTCGCTTGGATTTGAAGCTAACTCGTTAGTTTCGCCTGCATTTGAAGCAATATCAATGTATCGCAAGTATCTGAACCTAAATCATTTGTTTCGCATGGATTTACAGCTAAGCCTTCTACTTCGTATCGATTTGAAGTTAAATGATAGGTATCGCATGGATTTTGAAGCTTCCCCGTTTGGTTCGTCTGCATTTCCTGCTATATCACTTATATCCCAAGCGTTTGTAGGTAAATCATTTGTTTCACATGGATTTGAAGCTAAATCATGTGTTGCGCGTGGATTTGTATCTATACCTTCTACATCGCATTGATTTGAAGCTAAATCATGTGTTTCGTTTGGATTTGAAGATATACCTTCTACATCGCATTGATTTGCAGCTAAATCATGTGTTTCGCATGGAATTGATGCTAACTCGTTTGTTTCTCCTGCATTTGAAGCTATTTCAGTTTTATCGCAAGTATCTGATGCTAAATCATTTGTTTCGCATCGATTTGAAGCTAAGCCTTCTACTTCGTGTCGATTTGAAGTTAAATGATATGTATCGCATGGATTTTGAAGCTTCTCCGTTTGATTCGTCTGCATTTCCTGCTATATCACTTATATCCCAAGTGTTTGTAGGTAAATCATTTGTTTCGCATGGATTTGAGGCTAAACCTTCTACATCGTATTGATTTGAAGCTAAATCATTTGTTTCGCATGGAATTGATGCTAACTCGTTTGTTTCCCCTGCATTTGAAGCTATTTCAGTTTTATCGCAAGTATCTGATGCTAAATCATTTGTTTCGCATGGATTTGCAGCTAAGCCTTCTACTTCGTATCGATTTGAAGTTAAATGATATGTATCGCATGGATTTTGAAGCTTCCCCGTTTGATTCGTCTGCATTTCCTGCTATATCACTTATATCCCAAGTGTTTGTAGGTAAATCATTTGTTTCGCATGGATTTGAAGCTAAACCTTCTACATCGCATTGATTTGAAGCTAAATCATGTGTTGCGCGTGGATTTGAATCTATATCTTCTACATCGCATTGATTTGAATCTAAATCATGTGTTTCGTTTGGATTTGAATATATACCTTCTACATTGCTTTGATTTGAAGCTAAATCATGTGTTTTGCATGGAATTTATGCTAACTCGTTTGTTTCCCCTGCATTTGAATATATTTCAGTTATATCGCAAGTATCTGATGCTAAATCATGTGTTTCGCTTGGATTTGGAGCTAAACCTTTTACATCGCATTGATTTGCAGCTAAATCATGTGTTTTGCATGGATTTGATGCTAACTAGTTTGTTCCCCCTGCATTTGAAATTATATCAGTTATATCGCAAGTATCTGATGCTAAATCATTTGTTTCGCATGGATTTGAAGCTAAACCCTCTACATCGCATTGATTTGCAGCTAAATCATGTGTTTCGCATGGATTTGAAGCTAACTCGGTCGTTTCGCCTGCATTTGATGCTATATCACTTATATCGCAAGTATCTGAAGCTAAATCATTTGTTTCGTATAGATTTGAAGTTTAACCTTCTACATCGCATTGATTTGAAGCTAAATCATGTGTTGCGCTTGGATTTGAATCTATACCTTCTACATCGCATTGATTTGAAGCTAAATCATGTGTTTCGTTTGGATTTGAAGCTAAACCTTCTACATCGCATTGATTTGCAGCTAAATCATGTGTTTCGCATGGAATTGATGCTAACTCGTTTGTTTCCCCTGTATTTGAAGCTATTTCGGTTATATCGCAAGTATCTGATGCTAAATCATTTGTTTCGCATGGATTTGAAGATAAGCCTTCTACTTCGTATCGATTTGAAGTTAAATGATATGTACCGCATGGATTTTGAAGCTTCCCCGTTTGATTCGTCTGCATTTCCTGCTATATCACTTATATCCCAAGTGTTTGTAGGTAAATCATTTGTTTCGCATGGATTTGAGGCTAAACCTTCTACATCGTATTGATTTGAAGCTAAATCATTTGTTTCGCATGGATTTGAAGCTAAACCTTCTACATCGCATTGATTTGAAGCTAAATCATGTGTTTCGTTTGGATTTGAAGATATACCTTCTACATCGCTTTGATTTGAAGCTAAGTCATGTGTTTTGCATGGATATGATGCTAACTCGTTTGTTTCCCTTGCATTTGAAGTTATTTCAGTTATATCGCAAGTATCTGATGCTAAATCATTTGTTTCGCATGGATTTGAAGCTAAACCTTCTACATCGCATTGATTTGAAGCTAAATCGTTTGTTTCGCATGGATTTGGAGCTAACTCGTTTGTTTCACCTGCATTTGAAGCTATATCATTTATACCGCAAGTATCTGAACCTAAATCATTTGTTTCGCATGGATTTGAAGCTAAACCTTCTACTTCGCATTGATTTGAAACTAAATCATGTGTTTCCCTTGGATTTGAAGCTAACTCGTTTGTTTTGCATGCAGTTGAAGCTAAATCATGCTTATCACAAGAGTTTGAATCTAAACTATCTGTTTCGCTTGAATATTAAGCTAAATCATGTGTTTCGCATGGATTTGAAGATAACACGTTTGTTTCGCATGAAGTTGCAGCTAAATCATGTATATCACAAGTATTTGAAGCTAATCCATTTGCTTCGCATGGATTTGTAGCTAAGCCGTCTACTTGGCATTGATTTGAAGCTAACTCGTTTATTTCGCATGCAGTTGTAGCTAAATCATGCTTATCACAAGAGTCTGAATATAAACAATCTGTTTCGCTTGAATATTAAGCTAAATCATGTGTTTCGCATGGATTTGAAGATAACACGTTTGTTTCGCATGAAGTTGTAGCTAAATCATGTATATCACAAGTATTTGAAGCTAAACCATTTGCTTCGCTTGGATTTGAAACTAAGCCTACTACTTCGCATTGATTTGAAACTAAATCATGTGTTTCCCTTGGATTTGAAGCTATCTCGTTTGTTTCGCATGCAGTTGAAGCTAAATCATGCTTATCACAAGAGTCTGAATATAAACAATCTGTTTCGCTTGAATATTAAGCTAAATCATGTGTTTCGCATGGATTTGAAAATAACACGTTTGTTTCGCATGAAGTTGCAGCTAAATCATGTATATCACAAGTATTTGAAGCTAAACCATTTGCTTTTCATGGAATGGAAGCTAAGCCTTCTACTTCGCACGAATTTGAAGCTAAATCATGTGTTTCGCTTGGATTTGAAGCTAACTCGTTTGTTTCGCATGCAGTTGAAGCTATATCACATATATCGCAAGTATCTGATGCAAGTCATTTGTGTCGCATGGATTTGAAACTAAACCTTCCACATCGCATTTGTTTGAAGCTAACCTTACACATCGCATTGGTTTGAAGCTAAATCATGTATTTCGCATGGATTTGAAGCTAACTCGTTAGTTTCGCCTGCATTTGAAGCAATATCAATGTATCGCAAGTATCTGAACCTAAATCATTTGTTTCGCATGTATTTGAAGCTAACTCGTTTGTTTGCCCTGCATTTGAAGCTATATCACTTATATCGCAAGTATCTGAATATAAATCATTTGTTTCGCATGGAGTTGAAGCTAAGCCTCCTACTTCGTATTGATTTGAAGCTAAATGATATGTATCGCATGGATTTTGAAGCTATCCCGTTTGATTCGTCTGCATTTTCATCTATATCACTTATATCACAAGTGTTTGAAGCTAAATCATTTGTTACGCATGGATTTGAAACTAAACCTTCTACATCGCATTGATTTGAAGCTAAATCATGTGTTTTGCATGGATTTTAAGCTAACTGGTTTGTTTCCCCTGCATTTGAAGCTATATCAGTTATATCGCACTAATTTGATGCTAAATCATTTGTTTCGCATGGATTTGAAGCTAAACCTTCTACATCGCATTGATTTGCAGCTAAATCATGTGTTTCGCATGGATTTGAAGCTAACTCGTTTGTTTCGTCTGCATTTGAAGCTATATCACATATATTCCAAGCGTTTGAAGCTAAATCATTTGTTTCGCATGGATTTGAAGCTAAACCTTCATACATCGCATTGCTTTGAAGCTAAATCATGTGATTCGTTTGGATTTGATGCTAACTCGTTTGATTTGTCGGCATTTGAAGCTATATCACTTACATCCCAAGTGTTTGATGCTAAATCATTTGTTTCGTATAGATTTGAAGTTTAACCTTCTACTTCGCATGGATTTAAAGCTAAAACATTTGTTTCGCATGGATTTGAAGCTAAACCTTCTACATCGCATTGATTTGAAGCTAAATCATTTGTTTCGCATGGATTTGAAGCTAAACCTTCAACACCGCATTGATTTCAAGCTAAATCGTGTGTAACGCATGGATTTTGTAGCTAACTCGTTTGTTTCTACGGCATTTGAAGCTATATCACTTATATCGCAAGTATCTGAACCTAAATCATTTGTTTCGCATGGATTTGAAGCTAAGCCTTCTACTTCGAATTGATTTGAAGCTAAATCATGTGTTTCACATGGATTTGAAGCTAACTCGTTTGTTTCGCCTGCATTTGATGCTATATCACTTATATCGCAAGTATCTGAAGCTAAATCATTTGTTTCGTATAGATTTGAAGTTTAACCTTCTACATCGCATTGATTTGAAGCTAAATCATGTATTTCGCATGGATTTGAAGCTAACTCGTTAGTTTCGCCTGCATTTGTAGCAATATCAATGTATCGCAAGTATCTGAACCTAAATCATTTGTTTCGCATGGATTTGAAGCTAACTCGTTCGTTTCGACTGCATTTGATGCTATATCACTTTTATCGCAAGTGTTTGAAGCTAAATCATTTATTTCGCATGGATTTGAAGCTAAACATTCTACATCGCATTGATTTGAAGCTAAATAATGTGTGTCGCTTGGATTTGAAGCTATACCTTCTACATCGCTTCGATTTGAAGCTAAATCATGTGTTTTGCATGGATTTGATGCTCATTCGTTTGTTTCCCCTGCATTTGAAGCTATTTCAGTTATATCGCAAGTATCTGATGCCAAATCATGTGTTTCGCTTGGATTTGAAGCTAAACCTTTTACATCGAATTGACTTAAATCTAAATCATGTGTTTAGCATGTATTTGAAGCTAACTCGTTTGTTTGCCCTGCATTTGAAGCTATATCACTTATATCGCAAGTATCTGAAAATAAATCGTTTGTGTCGCATGGATTTAAAGATAAAACTTCTACATAACACTGATTTGAAGCTTAATCATGTGTTTTGCATGAATTTGAAGCTAACTCGTGTGATTCGTCTGCATTTGAAACTATATCTCTTACATCGCAAGTATCTGAAGATAAATCGTTTGTGTCGCATTGATTTGAAACTAAACCTTCTACATAGCTTAGATTTAAAGCATAATCATGAGTTTTGCTTGGATTTGAAGCTAAATCGTTTGTTTCGCATGCAGTGGTAGCTAAATAATATATATCACGAGTATATGTAGCTAAACCAGTAGTTTCGCATGGATTTGAAGCTGACTCGTTTGTTTCATCCGCATTTGAAGCTATGTCACTTATATCGGAAGTATCTAAAGCTAAATCATTGGTTTCGCATGGATTTGAAGCTAAACCTTCTACATCGCAATGATTTGCTGCTAATTCATGTGTTTCGCATGTATTTGAAGCTAAACCTTCCAAACGGCATTGATTTGTAGCTAAATCATGTGTTTCGCTTGGATTTGAAACTAACTCGTTTGTTTCGTCTGCATTTGAAGCTATATCACTTATATCGCCAGTATCTGAAACTAAACCATTTGTTTCGTATGGATTTGAAGCTAATCCTTCTACATCGCATTAAATTGAAGTTAAATCATGTGTTTCGCTTGGATTTGAATTAAACTCGTTTGTTTCGCATGCAGATGAAGCTAAGTCATGTATATCACAGGTATCTGAAGCTAAACCAGTTGTTTCGCATGAATTTGAAGCTAAACCATGAGCTTCGCATGAATTTGAAGCGTAACCATGTGTATGGCATGGGTTTGAATCTAACTCGTACGATTAGCATGCAGTTGAAGCTGTATCTCTTATATCGCAAACATTTGAATCTAAATCATTTGTGTCGCATGGATTTGCAGCTAAATCAGGTGTTTCGCTTGGATTTGAAGCTAACTCGTTTCATTCGCATGCAGTTGAAGCTAAATCATGTGTATCACAAGTATCTGAAGGTAAACCATTTGTTTCGCACGAATTTGAAGCTAAATAATGTGTTTCTCATGGATTTGAAGCTAACTCGTTAGTTTCGCCTGCATCTGAAGCAATATCAATGTATCGCAAGTATCTGAACCTAAATCTTTTGTTTCGCATGGAGTTGAAGCTAAGCCTCCTACTTCGTATTGATTTGAAGCTAAATGATATGTATCGCATGGATTTTGAAGCTATCCCGTTTGATTCGTCTGCATTTGCATCTATATCACTTATATCACAAGTGTTTGAAGCTAAATCATTTGTTACGCATGGATTTGAAACTAAACCTTCTACATCGCATTGATTTGAAGCTAAATCATGTGTTTCGCATGAATTTGAAGCTAACTCGTTTGGTTCGTCTACATTTGAAGCTATATCACATATATTCCAAGCGTTTGAAGCTAAATCATTTGTTTCGCATGGATTTGAAGCTAATCCTTCTACATCGCATTGATTTGAAGCTAAATCATTTGTTTCGCATGGATTTGAAGCTAAACCTTCATACATCGCATTGCTTTGAAGCTAACTCATGTGATTCGTTTGGATTTGATGCTAACTCGTTTGATTCGTCGGCATTTGAAGCTATATCACTTACATCCCAAGTGTTTGATGCTAAATCATTTGTTTCGTATAGATTTGAAGTTTAACCTTCTACTTCACATGGATTTAAAGCTAAAACATTTGTTTCGCATGGATTTGAAGCTAAACCTTCTACATCGCATTGATTTGCAGCTAAATCATGTGTTTTGCATGGTTTTAATGCTAACTCGTTTGTTTCCCCTGCATTTGAAGCTATATCAGTTATATCGCAAGTATCTGATGCTAAATCATTTGTTTCTCATGGATTTGAAGCTAAACCATCTACGTCGTATTGATTTGCAGCTAAATCATGTGTTATGCATGGATTTGATGTTAACTCGTTTGTTTCCCCTGCATTTGAAGCTATATCAGTTATATCGCCAGTATCTGATGCTAAATCATTTGTTTCGCATGGATTTGAAGCTAAACCTTCTACATCGCATTGATTTGAAGCTAAATCATGTGTTTTGCATGGATTTGATGCTAACTCGTTTGTTCCCCCTGCATTTGAAACTATATCAGTTATATCGCAAGTATCTGAAGATAAATCATTAGTTTCGCTTGAATTTGAAGCTAAGCCTTCTAATACGCATGGATTTAAAGTTAAATCATTTGATTCGCATGGACTTGAAGCTAAACCTTCTACATCGCATTGATTTGCATTTAAATCATGTGTTTCGCATGGATTTGAAGCTAACTCGTTCGTTTCGCCTGCATTTGATGCTATATCACTTATATCGTAAGTGTTTGAAGCTAAATCATTTGTTTCGCATGGATTTGAAGCTAAACCTTCTACATCGTATCGATTTGAAGCTGAATTATATGTATCGCATGGATTTTGAAGCTATCCCGTTTGATTCGTCTGCATTTGCAGCTATATCACTTATATCACAAGTGTTTGAAGCTAAATCATTTGTTTCGCATGGATTTGAAGTTAAACCTTCTACATCGCATTGATTTGAAGCTAAATCATGTGTTGCGCTTGGATTTGAATCTATACCTTCTACATCGCATTGATTTGATGCTAAATCATGTGTTTCGTTCGGATTTGAAGATATACATTCTACATCGCTTTGATTTGAAGCTAAATCATGTGTTTTGCATGGAATTGATGCTAACTCGTTCGTTTCCCCTGCATTTGAAGCTATTTTAGTTATATCGCAAGTATCTGATGCTCAATCATGTGTTCCGCTTGGATATGAAGCTAATCCTTCTACATCGCATTGATTTGAAGCTAAATCATGTGTTTCGTTCGGATTTGAAGATATACATTCTAAATCGCTTTGATTTGAAGCTAAATCATGTGTTTTGCATGGAATTGATGCTAACTCGTTCGTTTCCCCTGCATTTGAATCTATTTTAGTTATATCGCAAGTATCTGATGCTCAATCATGTGATTCGCTTGGCTTTGAAGCTAACTCGTTTGTTTCGTCTGCATTTGAAGCTATATCACTTATATCCCAAGTGTTTGAAGCTAAATCATGTGTTTCGCATGGATTTGAAGCTAACTTGTTAGTTTCGCCTGCATTTGAAGCAATATCAATGTATCGCAAGTATCTGAACCTAAATCATTTGTTTCGCATGGATTTGCAGCTAAGCCTTCTACTTCGTATCGATTTGAAGTTAAATGATATGTATCGCATGGATTTTGAAGCTTCCCCGTTTGATTCGTCTGCATTTCCTGCTATATCACTTATATTCCAAGTGTTTGTAGGTAAATCATTTGTTTCGCGTGGATTTGATGCTAA
Organism: Megalopta genalis; assembly: GCF_051020955.1. Taxonomy (NCBI): domain Eukaryota; kingdom Metazoa; phylum Arthropoda; class Insecta; order Hymenoptera; family Halictidae; genus Megalopta; species Megalopta genalis. The sequence goes on along the minus strand of NW_027476274.1, from coordinate 125,158 downwards.
ACCTTCTACATCGCATTGATTTGAAGCTAAATCATGTTTTTTTTGGATTTGAAGATATAACTTCTACATCGCTTTGATTTGAAGCTAAATCATGTGTTTTGCATGAAGTTGATGCTAACTCGTTTGTTTCCCCTGCATTTGAAGCTGTATCACATATATCGCAAGTATCTTAAGCTAAATCATTTTTTTCGCATGGATTTGATGCTAAACCTTCTACATCGCATTTATTTGAAGCTAAATCATGTGTTGCGCTTGGATTTGAATCTATACCTTCTACATCGCATTGATTTGAAGCTAAATCATGGTTTTCGTTTTGATTTGAAGCTAAACCTTCATACATCGCATTGCTTTGTTGCTAAATCATGTGGTTCGCTTGGATTTGAAGCTATACCTTCTACATCGTTTCGATTTGAAGCTAAATTATGTGTTTTGCATGGTTTAGATGCTAACTCGTTTGTTTCCGCTGCATTTGATGCTATATCACTTATATCGTAAGTGTTTGGAGCTAAATCATTTGTTTCGCATGGATTTGAAGCTAAACCTTCTACATCGTATCGATTTGAAGCTAAATGATATGTATCGCATGGATTTTGAAGCTATCCCTTTTGATTCGTATGCATTTGCAGCTATATCACTTATATCACAAGTGTTTGAAGCTAAATCATTTGTTACGCATGGATTTGAAACTAAACCTTCTACATCGCATTGATTTGAAGCTAAACCATGTGTTTTGCATGGATTTTATGCTAACTGGTTTGTTTCCCGTGCATTTGAAGCTATATCAGTTATATCGCACTAATCTGATGCTAAATCATTTGTTTCGCATGGATTTGAAGCTAAACCTTCTACATCGCATTGATTTGCAGCTAAATCATGTGTTTCGCATGGATTTGAAGCTAACTCGTTTGGTTCGTCTGCATTTGAAGCTATATCACATATATTCCAAGTGTTTGAAGCTAAATCATTTGTTTCGCATGGATTTGAAGCTAATCCTTCTACATCGCATTGATTTGAAGCTAAATCATTTGTTTCGCATGGATTTGAAGCTAAACCTTCATACATCGCATTGCTTTGAAGCTAAATCATGTGATTCGTTTGGATTTGATGCTAACTCGTTTGATTCGTCGGCATTTGAAGCTATATCACTTACATCCCAAGTGTTTGATGCTAAATCATTTGTTTCGTATAGATTTGAAGTTTAACCTTCTACTTCACATGGATTTAAAGCTAAAACATTTGTTTCGCATGGATTTGAAGCTAAACCTTCTACATCGCATTGATTTGCATCTAAATCATGTGTTTTGCATGGTTTTAATGCTAACTCGTTTGTTTCCCCTGCATTTGAAGCTATATCAGTTATATCGCAAGTATCTGATGCTAAATCATTTGTTTCTCATGGATTTGAAGCTAAACCATCTACATCGTATTGATTTGCAGCTAAATCATGTGTTATGCATGGTTTTGATGTTAACTCGTTTGTTTCCCCTGCATTTGAAGCTATATCAGTTATATCGCCAGTATCTGATGCTAAATCATTTGTTTCGCATGGATTTGAAGCTAAACCTTCTACATCGCATTGATTTGAAGCTAAATCATGTGTTTTGCATGGATTTGATGCTCACTCGTTTGTTCCCCCTGCATTTGAAACTATATCAGTTATATCGCAAGTATCTGAAGCTAAATCATTAGTTTCGCTTGAATTTGAAGCTAAGCCTTCTACTTCGCATGGATTTAAAGTTAAATCATTTGATTCGCACGGACTTGAAGCTAAACCTTCTACATCGCATTGATTTGCATTTAAATCATGTGTTTCGCATGGATTTGAAGCTAACTCGGTCGTTTCGCCTGCATTTGATGCTATATCACTTATATCGCAAGTTCTGAAGCTAAATCATGTGTTTCGCTTGGATTTGAAGCTAAACCTTTTACATCGCATTGATTTGCAGCTAAATCATGTGTTTTGCATGGTTTTGATGCTAACTCGTTTGTTTCCCCTGCATCTGAAGCTATATCAGTTATACCGCAAGTATCTGATGCTAAATCATTTGTTTCGCATGGATTTGAAGCTAAGCCTTCTACTTCGTATCGATTTGAAGTTAAATGATATGTATCGCATGGATTTTGAAGTTAATCCCGTTTGATTCGTTTGCATTTGCAGCTGTATTACTTACATCACAAGTGTTTGAAGCTAAATCATTTGTTTCGCACGGATTTGAAGCTAAACCTTCTACATCGCATTGATTTGAAGCTAAATCATGTGTTTTGCATGGATTTTATGCTAACTCGTTTGTTTCCCCTGCATTTGAAGCTATATCAGTTATATCGCAAGTATCTGATGCTAAATCATGTGTTTCGTTTGGATTTGAAGATATACCTTGTACATCGCTTTGATTTGAAGCTAAATCATGTGTTTTGCATGGAATTGATGATAACTCGTTTGTTTCCCCTGCATTTGAAGCTATTTCAGTTATATCGCAAGTATCTGATGCTAAATCATTTGTTTCGCATGGATTTGAAGCTAAACCTTCTACATCGTATCGATTTGAAGCTAGATGATATGTATTGCATGGATTTTGAAGCTAATCCCGTTTGATTCGTCTGCATTTGCAGCTATATCACTTATATCAAAAGTGTTTGGAGCTAAATCATTTGTTTCGCTTGGATTTGAAGCTAAACCTTTTACATCGCATTGATTTGCAGCTAAATCATGTGTTTTGCATGGATTTGATGCTAACTCGTTTGCTTCCCCTGCATTTGAAGCTATATCAGTTATATCGCAAGTATCTGATGCTAAATCGTTTGTTTCGCATGGATTTGAAGCTAATCCTTCTACATCGCATTGATTTGAAGCTAAATCATGTGTTTTGCATGGATTTGATGCTAACTCGTTTGTTTCCCCTGCATTTGAAGCTATATCAGTTATATCGCAAGTATCTGAAGCTAAATCATTTCTTTCGCATGGATATGAAGTTCAACATACTAGATCGCAATTGATTTGATGCTAAATCATGTGTTTTGCATGGATTTTATGCTAACTCGTTTGTTTCCCCTGCATTTGAAGCTATATCAGTTATATCGCAAGTATCTGATGCTAAATCATGTGTTTCGTTTGGATTTGAAGATATACCTTGTACATCGCTTTGATTTGAAGCTAAATCATGTGTTTTGCATGGAATTGATGATAACTCGTTTGTTTCCCCTGCATTTGAAGCTATTTCAGTTATATCGCAAGTATCTGATGCTAAATCATTTGTTTCGCATGGATTTGAAGCTAAACCTTCTACATCGTATCGATTTGAAGCTAGATGATATGTATTGCATGGATTTTGAAGCTAATCCCGTTTGATTCGTCTGCATTTGCAGCTATATCACTTATATCAAAAGTGTTTGGAGCTAAATCATTTGTTTCGCTTGGATTTGAAGCTAAACCTTTTACATCGCATTGATTTGCAGCTAAATCATGTGTTTTGCATGGATTTGATGCTAACTCGTTTGCTTCCCCTGCATTTGAAGCTATATCAGTTATATCGCAAGTATCTGATGCTAAATCGTTTGTTTCGCATGGATTTGAAGCTAATCCTTCTACATCGCATTGATTTGAAGCTAAATCATGTGTTTTGCATGGATTTGATGCTAACTCGTTTGTTTCCCCTGCATTTGAAGCTATATCAGTTATATCGCAAGTATCTGAAGCTAAATCATTTCTTTCGCATGGATATGAAGTTCAACATACTAGATCGCAATTGATTTGATGCTAAATCATGTGTTTTGCATGGATTTTATGCTAACTCGTTTGTTTACCCTGCATTTGAAGCTATTTCAGTTATATCGCAAGTATCTGATGCTAAATCATTTGTTACGCATGGATTTGAAGCTAAACCTTCTACATCGGACTGATTTACAGCTAAATCATGTGCTTCGCATGGATTTGTAGCTAACTCGTTCGTTTCGCCTGCATTTGATGCTATATCACTTATATCGTAAGTGTTTGAAGCTAAATCATTTGTTTCGCATGGATTTGATGCTAAACCTTCTACATCGCATTTATTTGAAGCTAAATCATGTGTTGCGCTTGGATTTGAATCTATACCTTCTACATCGCATTGATTTGAAGCTAAATCATGTTTTTCGTTTTGATTTGAAGCTAAACCTTCATACATCGCATTGCTTTGTAGCTAAATCATGTGGTTCGCTTGGATTTGAAGCTATACCTTCTACATCGCTTTGATTTGAAGCTAAATCATGTGTTTTGCATGGTTTAGATGCTAACTCGTTTGTTTCCGCTGCATTTGAAGCTATATCAGTTATATCGCAAGTATCTGATGCTAAATCATTTGTTTCGCATGGATTTGATGCTAACTCGTTTGTTTCCCCTGCATTTGATGCTATATCACTTATATCGTAAGTGTTTGAAGCTAAATCATTTGTTTCGCATGGATTTGAAGCTAAACCTTCTACATCGTATCGATTTGAAGCTAAATGATATGTATCGCATGGATTTTGAAGCTATCCCGTTTGATTCGTCTGCATTTGCAACTATATCACTTATATCACAAGTGTTTGAAGCTAAATCATTTGTTTCGCATGGATTTGAAACTAAATCTTCTACATCGCATTGATTTCAAGCTAAATCATGTGTTTTGCATGGATTTTATGCTAACTCGTTTGTTTACCCTGCATTTGAAGCTATTTCAGTTATATCGCAAGTATCTGATGCTAAATCATTTGTTTCGCATGGATTTGAAGCTATACCTTCTACATCGCTTTGATTTGAAGCTAAATCATGTGTTTTGCATGGTTTAGATGCTAACTCGTTTGTTTCCGCTGCATTTGAAGCTATATCAGTTATATCGCAAGTATCTGATGCTAAATCATTTGTTTCGCATGGATTTGATGCTAACTCGTTTGTTCCCCTGCATTTGATGCTATATCACTTATATCGTAAGTGTTTGAAGCTAAATCATTTGTTTCGCATGGATTTGAAGCTAAACCTTCTACATCGTATCGATTTGAAGCTAAATGATATGTATCGCATGGATTTTGAAGCTATCCCGTTTGATTCGTCTGCATTTGCAGCTATATCACTTATATCACAAGTGTTTGAAGCTAAATCATTTGTTTCGCATGGATTTGAAGCTAAACCTTCTACATCGCATTGATTTACAGCTAAATCATGTGATTCGCTTGGCTTTGAAGCTAACTCGTTAGTTTCGCCTGCATTCGAAACAATATCAATGTATCGCAAGTATCTGAACCTAAATCATTTGTTTCGCATGGATTTGAAGTTAAGCCTTCTACTTCGCATGGATTTAAAGCTAAATGATGTGTATCGCATGGATTTGAAGCTGTACCTTCTACATCGCATTGATTTGCAGCTAAATCATGTGTTTCGCATGGATTTGAAGCTATCTCGTTTGTTTCGCATGCATTTGAAGCTATATCACATATATCCCAAGTGTTTGAAGCTCAATCATTTGCTTCGCTTGGATTTGAAGCTAAACCTTCTACATCGCATTGATTTGCAGCTAAATCATGTGTTTCGCATGGATTTGAAGCTATCTCGTTTGTTTCGCATGCATTTGAAGCTATAACACTTATATACCAAGTGTTTGATGCTAAATCATTTGTTACGCTTGGATTTGAAGCTAAACCTTCTACATCGCATTGATTTAATGCTAAATCATGTGTTTCGCTTGGATTGGAAGCTAACTCGTTTATTTCGTCTGCATTTGAAGCTATATCACTTGTATCGCAAGTATTTCATGAAAAATCTTTTGTTTCGCATGGATTTGAAGCTAATCCTTCTACTCCGCATTTATTTGCTGCTAAATCATGTGTTTCGCATGGATTTGAAGCTAACTCGTTTACTTCGTCTGCATTTGAAGCTATATCACTTATATCGCAAGTGTTTGAAGCTAACTCGTTTGTTTCCCTGCACTTGAAGCTATAGCACTTATATCGCAAGTATCTGAAGCTAAATCATTTGTGTCTCATGGATTTGAACCTAAACCATCTACATAGCATTGATTTGCAGCTAAATCATGTGTTTTGAATGGAATTTATGCTAACTCGTTTGTTTCGTCTGCATTTGAAGATATTTCAGTTATATCGCAAGTATCTGATGCTAAATCATGTGTTTCGCTTGGATTTGGAGCTAAACCTTTTACATCGCATTGATTTGCAGCTAAATCATGTGTTTTTCATGGATTTGATGCTAACTCGTTTGTTTCCCCTGCATTCGAAGCTATTTCGGTTATATCGCAAGTATCTGATTCTAAATCATTTGTCTCGCATGGATTTGAAGCTAAACCTTCTACATCGCATTGATTTGAAGCTAAATCATGTGTTGCGCTTGGATTTGAATCTATACCATCTACATCGCATTGATTTGAAGCTAAATCATGTGTTTTACATGGAATTGATGATAACTCGTTTGTTTCCCCTGCATTTGAAGCTATTTCAGTTATATCGCAAGTATCTGATGCTAAATCATTTGTTTCGCATGGATTTGAAGCTAAACCTTCTACATCGCATTGATTTGCAGCTAAATCATGTGTTTCGCATGGATTTGAAGCTAACTCGTTTGTTTCCCCTGCATTTGAAGCTATTTCGGTTATATCGCAAGTATCTGATGCTAAATCATTTGTCTCGCATGGATTTGATGCTAAACCTTCTACATCGCATTGATTTGAAGCTAAATCATGTGTTGCGCTTGGATTTTAACCTATACCTTCTACATCGCATTGATTTGAAGCTAAATCATTTGTTTCGCATGGATTTGAAGCTAAGCATTCTACTTCGTATCGATTTGAAGTTAAATGATATGTATCGCATGGATTTTGAAGCTTCCCCGTTTGATTCGTCTGCATTTCCTGCTATATCACTTATATCCCAAGTGTTTGTAGGTAAATCATTTGTTTCGCATGGATTTGAGGCTAATCCTTCTACATCGCATTGATTTGAAGCTAAATCATGTGTTGCGCTTGGATTTGAATCTATAACTTCTACATCGCATTGATTTGAAGCTAAATCATGTGTTTCGTTTGGATTTGAAGCTAACTCGTTTGTTTCGCATGCTGTTGAAGCTATATCACCTATAACCCAAGAGTTTGAAGCTCAATCATTTGCTTCGCATGGACTTGAAGCTAATCCATCTACATCGCATTGATTTGAAGCTAAATCATGTGTTTCGCATGGATTTGGAGCTAACTCGTTAGTTTTGTCTGCATTTGAAGCTATATCACTTATATCGCAAGTATCTCAACCTAAATCATTTGTGTCGCATGGATTTGAAGCTAAACTTTCTACATCGCATTGATTTGAAGCTAAATCATGTGATTTGCTTGGATTGGAAGCTAACTCGTTTGTTTCGTCTGCATTTGTAGCTGTATCACTTATATCGCAAGTATATGAAGCTAAATCATTTGTGTCTCATGGATTTGAACCTAAACAGCCTACACAGCATTGATTTGCAGCTAAATCATGTGTTTCGCATGGATTTGAAGCTAACTCGTTTGTTTCCTCTACAATTGAAGCTATATCACTTATATCGCAAGTATCTAAAGCTAAATCATTTGTGTCGCCTGGATTTGAAGTTAAACCTTCTACATAGCATTGATTTGAAGCTTTATAATTTGTTTTGCTTGGAATTAAAGGTAACCCGTTTGTTTCCCCTGTACTTGAAGCATATATCACTTATATCGCAAGTATCTAAAGCTAAATCATTTGTTTCGCATGGATTTGAAGCTAAACCTTCTACATCGCTTTGATTTGAAGCTAAATCATGTGATTCGCTTGGATCTGAAGCTAACTCGTTTGTTTCGCCTGCATTTGAAGCTATATCACATATATCCCACGTGTTTGAAGGTCAATCATTTGGTTCGCTTGGATTTGAAGCTAATCCTTCTACATCGCATTGATTTGAAGCTAAATCATGTGTTTTGCATGAATTTGAAGCTAACTCGTTTGATTCCTCTACAATTGAAGCTATATCACTTATATCGCAAGTATCTAAAACTAAATCATTTGTGTCGCCTGGATTTAAAGTTGAACCTTCTACATAGCATTGATTTGAAGCTTAATAATGTGTTTTGCTTGGAATTAAAGCTAACTCGTTTGTTTCCCCTGCATTTGAAGCATATATCACTTATATCGCAAGTATCTATAGCTAAATCATTTGTTTTGCATGGATTTGAAGCTAAACCTTCTATATAGCATTGGTTTGAAGCTTAACAATGTGTTTTGCTTGGATATGAAGCTAACTCGTTTGTTTCCCCGTACATTTGTAGCCATATCACTTATATCGGAACAATCTGATGCTAAATCATTTGTGTCGCATCGATTTGAAGCTAAACCTTCCACATATCATTGATTTGAAGCTTAATAATGTGTCTTGCATGGATTAGAAGCTAACTCGTTAGTTTCGTCTGCATTTAAAGCTATATCACTTATATCGCTAGTATCTGAAGCTAAATCATTTTTTTCGCATGGATTTGAAGCTAAACTTTCTACATCGCATTGATTTGAAGCTAAATCATGTGATTCGCATGGATTGGAAGCTAACTCGTTTGTTTCGTCTGCATTTGAAGATATATCACTTAAATCCCAATGGTTTGAAGATAAATCATTTGTTCCGCATGGATTTCAAGCTAAACCTTCTACATCGCATTGATTTAATGCTAAATCATGTGTTGCGCTTGGATTGGAAGCTAACTCGTTTGCTTCGTCTGCATTTGAAGCTATATCACTTATATCCCAAGTGTTTGAAGCTAAATCATTTGCTTCGCTTGGATTTGAAGCTAATCCTTCTACATCGCATTGATTTGAAGCTAAATCATGAGATTCTCTAGGATTTGAAGCTAACTCGTTTGTTTCGCCTGCATTTGAAGCTATATCACATATATCCCACGTGTTTGAAGCTCAATCATTTGCTTCGCTCGGATTTGAAGCTAATCCTTCTACATCGCATTGATTTGAAGCTAAATCATGTGATTCGCTTGGATTGGAAGCTAACTCGTTTGTTTCCCCTGCACTTGAAGCATATATCACTTATATCGCAAGTATCTAAAGCTAAATCATTTGTTTCGCATGGATTTGAACCTACACCATCTACATAGCATTGATTTGCAGCTGAATCATGGGTTTCGCATGGATTTGAAGCTAACTCGTTTGTTTCGTCTGCATTTGAAGATATATCACTTAAATCACAAGTGTTTGAAGATAAATCATTTGTTTCGCATTGATTTCAAGCTAAACCTTCTACATCGCATTGTTTTAATGCTAAATCATGTGTTTCGCTTGGATTGGTAGCTAACTCGTATGTTTCGTCTGCATTTGAAGCTATATCACATACATTCCAAGCGTTTGAAGCTAAACATTTGTTTCGCATGGATTTGCCGCTATATCACTTATATCCCAAGCGTTTGAAAGTAAATCATTTGTTTCGCATGGATTTGAAGCTAAACCTTCATACATCGCATTGCTTTGAAGCCAAATCATGTGATTCGCTTGGATTTGAAGCTAACTCGTTTGTTTCGTCTGCATTTGAAGGTATATCACTTAAATCCCAAGAATCTGAAGATAAATCATTTGTTTCGCATGGATTTCAAGCTAAACCTTCTACATCCCATTGATTTGCAGCTAAATCATGTGATTCGCTTGGATTTGAAGCTAACTCGTTTGTTTCGTCTGCATTTGAAGATATATCACTTAAATCCCAATTGTTTGAAGATAAATCATTTGTTTCGCATGGATTTCAAGCTGAATCTTCTACATCGCATTGATTTAATGCTAAATCATGTGTAGCGCTTGGATTGGAAGCTAACTCGTTTGTTTCGTCTGCATTTGAATCTGTATCACTTATATCGCAAGTATCTAAAGCTAAATCATTTGTGTCGCCTGGATTTGAAGTTAAACCTTCTACATAGCATTGATTTGATGCTTAATAATGTGTTCTGCTTGGAATTAAAGCTAACTCGTTTGTTTCGCCTGCATTTGAAGCTATATCACATATATCCCACGTGTTTGAAGGTCAATCATCTGGTTCGCTTGGATTTGAAGCTAATCCTTCTACATCGCATTGATTTGAAGCTAAGTCATGTGTTTTGCATGAATTGGAAGCTAACCCGTTTGATTCCTCTGCGTTTGAAGCATATATCACTTATATCGCAAGTATCTATAGCTAAATCATTTGTTTTGCATGGATTTGAAGCTAAACCTTCTATATAGCATTGGTTTGAAGCTTAATAATGTGTTTTGCTTGGATATGAAGCTAACTCGTTTGTTTCCCCGTACATTTGTAGCCATATCACTTATATCGGATCAATCTGATGCTAAATCATTTGTGTCGCATCGATTTGAAGCTAAACCTTCCACATATCATTGATTTGAAGCTTAATAATGTGTCTTGCATGGATTTGTAGCTAACTCGTTTGTTTCCGTCTGCATTTGAAACTATATCACTTATATCCCAAGTGTTTGAAGCTAAATCATTTGTTTCGCATGGATTTGAAGCTAATCCTTCTACATCGTATTGATTTAAAGCAAAATGATATGTAACGCATGGCTTTTGAAGCTACCCCGTTTGAATCGTCTGCATTTGCAGCTATATCACTTATATCACAAGTGTTTGAAGCTAAATCATTTGTTTCGCATGGATTTGAAGCTAAGCATTCTACTTCGTATCGATTTGAAGTTAAATGATATGTATCGCATGGATTTTGAAGCTTCCCCGTTTGATTCGTCTGCATTTCCTGCTATATCACTTATATCCCAAGTGTTTGTAGGTAAATCATTTGTTTCGCATGGATTTGAGGCTAATCCTTCTACATCGCATTGATTTGAAGCTAAATCATGTGTTGCGCTTGGATTTGAATCTATAACTTCTACATCGCATTGATTTGAAGCTAAATCATGTGTTTCGTTTGGATTTGAAGCTAACTCGTTTGTTTCGCATGCTGTTGAAGCTATATCACCTATAACCCAAGAGTTTGAAGCTCAATCATTTGCTTCGCATGGACTTGAAGCTAATCCATCTACATCGCATTGATTTGAAGCTAAATCATGTGTTTCGCATGGATTTGGAGCCATCTCGTTAGTTTCGTCTGCATTTGAAGCTATAACACTTATATACCAAGTGTTTGATGCTAAATCATTTGTTACGCTTGGATTTGAAGCTAAACCTTCTACATCGCATTGATTTAATGCTAAATCATGTGTTTCGCTTGGATTGGAAGCTAACTCGTTTATTTCGTCTGCATTTGAAGCTGTATCACTTATATCGCTAGTATCTGAAGCTAAAACATTTGTGTCTCATGGATTTGAAGAGAAACCTTCTACTTCGAATTGATTTGAAGCTAAATCATGTGTTTCGCATGGATTTGAAGCTAACTCGTTTGTTTCGCATGCTGTTGAAACTATATCACCTATAACCCAAGAGTTTGAAGCTCAATCATTTGCTTCGCATGGATTTGAAGCTAATCCTGCTACATCGCATTGATTTGAAGCTAACTCGTTTGTTTCGTCTGCATTTGAAGCTATATCACATGTACCCCAAGTGTTTGAAGCTAAATCATTTGTTTCGCATGGATTTGAAGCTAAACCTTCTACATCGCATTGATTTAAAGCTAAATCATGTGTTTCGCTTGGATTGGAAGCTAACTCGTTTATTTCATCTGCATTTGCAGCTGTATCACTTATATCGCAAGTATCTGAAGCTAAATCGTTTGTGTCACAAGGATTTGAAGCTAATCCTTCTACATAGCATTGATTTGAAGCTTAATCATGTGTTTCGCATGGATTTGAAGCTATACCTTCTACATCGCATTGATTTGAAGCTAAATCATGTGTTTCGTTTGGATTTGAAGCTAAACCTTCTACATCGCATTGATTTGCAGCTAAATCATGTGTTTCGCATGGATTTGAGACTAAACCTTCTACATCGCATTGATTTGAAGCTAAATTATGTGATTCGCTTGGATTGGAAGCTAACTAGTTGGTTTCGTCTGCATTTGAAGCTATATCGCTTATATCCCAAGTGTTTGAAGCTAAATCATTTGTTTCGCATGGATTTGAAGCTAAACCTTCTACATCGCATTGATTTAAAGCTAAATCATGTGTTTCGCTTGGATTGGAAGCTAACTCGTTTATTTCATCTGCATTTGCAGCTGTATCACTTATATCGCTAGTATCTGAAGCTAAATCGTTTGTGTCGCAAGGATTTGAAGCTAATCCTTCTACATAGCATTGATTTGAAGCTTAATCATGTGTTTCGCATGGATTTGAAGCTAACTCGTTAGTTTCGTCTGCATTTGAAGCTGTATCACTTATATTGCAAGTATCTGAAGCTAAATCATTTGTGTCGCAAGGATTTGAAGCTAATCCTTCTACATCGCATTGATTTAATACTAAATCATGTGTTTCGCTTGGATTGGAAGCTAACTCGTTTATTTCGTCTGCATTTGAAGCTGTATCACTTATATCGCAAGTATCTGAAGCTAAATCATTTGTGTCTCATGGATTTGAAGCTAAACCTTCTACATCGCATTGATTTGAAGCTAAATAATGTGTTCCTCTTGGATTTGAAGCTATCTCGTTTGTTTCGACTGCATTTGAAGCTATATCACTTATATCCCAAGTGTTTGAAGCTAAATCATTTGTTTCGCATGGATTTGAAGCTAAACCTTCTACATCGGATTGATTTGAAGCTTAATCATGTGTTTCGCATGGATTTGAAGGTAACTCGTTAGTTTCGTCTGCATTTAAATGTATATCACTTATATCGCTAGTATCTGAAGCTAAATCATTTTTTTCGCATGGATTTGAAGCAAAACTTTCTACATCGCATTGATTCGAAGCTAAATCATGTGATTCGCTTGGATTGGAAGCTAACTCGTTTGTTTCGTCTGCATTTGAAGATGTATCACTTAAATCCCAATTGTTTGAAAATAAATCATTTGTTTCGCATGGATTTCAAGCTAAACCTTCTACATAGCATTGATTTAATGCTAAAACGTGTGTTTCGCTTGGATTGGAAGCTAACTCGTTTGTTTCGTCTGCATTTGAAGCTATATCACATATATTCAAGGCGTTTGAAGCTAAATCATTTGTTTCGCATGGACTTGAAGCTATATCACTTATATCCCAAGGGTTTGAAAGTAAATCATTTGTTTCGCATGGATTTCAAGCTAAACCTTCTACATCGCATTGATTTGAAGCTAAATTATGTGTTTCGCATGGATTTGGAGCTAACTCGTTAGTTTTGTCTGCATTTGAAGCTATATCACTTATATCGCAAGTATCTCAACCTAAATCATTTGTGTCGCATGGATTTGAAGCTAAACTTTCTACATCGCATTGATTTGAAGCTAAATCATGTGATTTGCTTGGATTGGAAGCTAACTCGTTTGTTTCGTCTGCATTTGTAGCTGTATCACTTATATCGCAAGTATATGAAGCTAAATCATTTGTGTCTCATGGATTTGAACCTAAACAGCCTACACAGCATTGATTTGCAGCTAAATCATGTGTTTCGCATGGATATGAAGCTATCTCGTTTGTTTCCGTCTGCATTTGAAGCTATCTCACTTGTATCGCAAGTATCTGAAGCTAAATCATTTGTGTCGCAAGAATTTGAAGCTAATCCTTCTACATAGCATTGATTTGAAGCTTAATCATGTGTTTCGCATGGATTAGAAGCTAACTCGTTAGTTTCGTCTGCATTTAAAGCTATATCACTTATATCGCTAGTATCTGAAGCTAAATCATTTTTTTCGCATGGATTTGAAGCTAAACTTTCTACATCGCATTGATTTGAAGCTAAATCATGTGATTCGCATGGATTGGAAGCTAACTCGTTTGTTTCGTCTGCATTTGAAGATATATCACTTAAATCCCAATGGTTTGAAGATAAATCATTTGTTCCGCATGGATTTCAAGCTAAACCTTCTACATCGCATTGATTTAATGCTAAATCATGTGTTGCGCTTGGATTGGAAGCTAACTCGTTTGCTTCGTCTGCATTTGAAGCTATATCACTTATATCCCAAGTGTTTGAAGCTAAATCATTTGCTTCGCTTGGATTTGAAGCTAATCCTTGTACATCGCATTGATTTGAAGCTAAATCATGAGATTCTCTAGGATTTGAAGCTAACTCGTTTGTTTCGCCTGCATTTGAAGCTATATCACATATATCCCACGTGTTTGAAGCTCAATCATTTGCTTCGCTCGGATTTGAAGCTAATCCTTCTACATCGCATTGATTTGAAGCTAAATCATGTGATTCGCTTGGATTGGAAGCTAACTCGTTTGTTTCCCCTGCACTTGAAGCATATATCACTTATATCGCAAGTATCTAAAGCTAAATCATTTGTTTCGCATGGATTTGAACCTACACCATCTACATAGCATTGATTTGCAGCTGAATCATGGGTTTCGCATGGAATTGAAGCTAACTCGTTTGTTTCGTCTGCATTTGAAGATATATCACTTAAATCCCAAGTGTTTGAAGATAAATCATTTGTTTCGCATTGATTTCAAGCTAAACCTTCTACATCGCATTGTTTTAATGCTAAATCATGTGTTTCGCTTGGATTGGTAGCTAACTCGTATGTTTCGTCTGCATTTGAAGCTATATCACATACATTCCAAGCGTTTGAAGCTAAACATTTGTTTCGCATGGATTTGCCGCTATATCACTTATATCCCAAGCGTTTGAAAGTAAATCATTTGTTTCGCATGGATTTGAAGCTAAACCTTCATACATCGCATTGCTTTGAAGCCAAATCATGTGATTCGCTTGGATTTGAAGCTAACTCGTTTGTTTCGTCTGCATTTGAAGGTATATCACTTAAATCCCAAGAATCTGAAGATAAATCATTTGTTTCGCATGGATTTCAAGCTAAACCTTCTACATCCCATTGATTTGCAGCTAAATCATGTGATTCGCTTGGATTTGAAGCTAACTCGTTTGTTTCGTCTGCATTTGAAGATATATCACTTAAATCCCAATTGTTTGAAGATAAATCATTTGTTTCGCATGGATTTCAAGCTGAATCTTCTACATCGCATTGATTTAATGCTAAATCATGTGTAGCGCTTGGATTGGAAGCTAACTCGTTTGTTTCGTCTGCATTTGAATCTGTATCACTTATATCGCAAGTATCTAAAGCTAAATCATTTGTGTCGCCTGGATTTGAAGTTAAACCTTCTACATAGCATTGATTTGATGCTTAATAATGTGTTCTGCTTGGAATTAAAGCTAACTCGTTTGTTTCGCCTGCATTTGAAGCTATATCACATATATCCCACGTGTTTGAAGGTCAATCATTTGGTTCGCTTGGATTTGAAGCTAATCCTTCTACATCGCATTGATTTGAAGCTAAGTCATGTGTTTTGCATGAATTTGAAGCTAACCCGTTTGATTCCTCTGCGTTTGAAGCATATATCACTTATATCGCAAGTATCTATAGCTAAATCATTTGTTTTGCATGGATTTGAAGCTAAACCTTCTATATAGCATTGGTTTGAAGCTTAACAATGTGTTTTGCTTGGATATGAAGCTAACTCGTTTGTTTCCCCGTACATTTGTAGCCATATCACTTATATCGGATCAATCTGATGCTAAATCATTTGTGTCGCATCGATTTGAAGCTAAACCTTCCACATATCATTGATTTGAAGCTTAATAATGTGTCTTGCATGGATTTGTAGCTAACTCGTTTGTTTCCGTCTGCATTTGAAGGTATATCACTTAAATCCCAAGAATCTGAAGATAAATCATTTGTTTCGCATGGATTTGAAGCTAATCCTTCTACATCGTATTGATTTAAAGCAAAATGATATGTAACGCATGGCTTTTGAAGCTACCCCGTTTGAATCGTCTGCATTTGCAGCTATATCACTTATATCACAAGTGTTTGAAGCTAAATCATTTGTTTCGCATGGATTTGAACCTAAACAGCCTACAAAGCATTGATTTGCAGCTAAATCATGTGTTTCGCATGGATTTGAAGCTAACTCGTTTGTTTCGCCTGCATTTGAAGCTATATCACATATATCCCAAGTGTTTGAAGCTCAATCATTTGGTTCGCTTGGATTTGAAGCTAATCCTTCTACATCGCATTGATTGGAAGCTAAATCATGTGTTTTGCATGAATTTGAAGCTAACTTCGTTTGTTTCCTCTACAATTGAAGCTATATCACTTATATCGCAAGTATCTAAAGCTAAATCATTTGTGTCGCCTGGATTTGAAGTTAAACCTTCTACATAGCATTGATTTGAAGCTTTATAATTTGTTTTGCTTGGAATTAAAGGTAACTCGTTTGTTTCCCCTGCACTTGAAGCATATATCACTTATATCGCAAGTATCTAAAGCTAAATCATTTGTTTCGCATGGATTTGAAGTTAAACCTTCTATATAGCATTGGTTTGAAGCTTAACAATGTGTTTTGCTTGGATATGAAGCAAACTCGTTTGTTTCCGTCTGCATTTGAAGCTATCTCACTTGTATCGCAAGTATCTGAAGCTAAATCATTTGTGTCGCAAGAATTTGCAGCTAATTTTTCTACATAGCATTGATTTGAAGCTTAATCATGTGTTTCGCATGGATTAGAAGCTAACTCGGTAGTTTCGTCTGCATTTAAAGCTATATCACTTATATCGCTAGTATCTGAAGCTAAATCATTTTTTTCGCATGGATTTGAGCTAAACTTTCTACATCGCATTGATTTGAAGCTAAATCATGTGATTCGCATGGATTGGAAGCTAACTCGTTTGTTTCGTCTGCATTTGAAGCTGTATCACTTATATCGCAAGTATATAAAGCTAAATCATTTGTTTCGCATGGATTTGCAGCTAACTCGGTTGTTTCGTCTGCATTTAAAGCTATATCACATATATTCCAAGCGTTTGAAGCTAAATCATTTGTTTCGCATGGATTTGAAGCTATATCACTTATATCCCAAGCGTTTGAAGCTAAATCATTTGTTTCGCATGGATTTGAAGCTTTACCTTCTACATCGCATTGATTTGAACCTTAGTAATGTGTTTTGCTTGGATATGAAGCTATCTCGTCTGTTTCCCCTACATTTGAAGCTATATCACTTATATCCTATGTGTTTGAAGCTAAATCATTTGCGTCGCTTGGATTTGAAGCTATTCCTTCTACATCGCATTGATTTGAAGCTAAATCATGTGATTCGCTTGGATTGGAAGCTAACTTGTATATTTCGTCTGCATTTGAAGCTGTATCACGTATATCGCAAGTATCTGAAGCTAAATCATTTGTGTCTCATGGACTTGAACCTAAACAGTCTACACAGCATTGATTTGCAGCTAAATCATGTGTTTCGCATGGATTTGAAGCTAACTCGTTTGTTTCTTCTGCATTTGAAGCTATATCACATATATCCCAAGTGTTTGAAGCTCAATCATTTGGTTCGCTTGGATTTGTAGCTAATCCTTCTACATCGCATTGATTTGAAGCTAAATCATGTGTTTTGCATGAATTTGAAGCTAACTCGTTTGTTTCCTCTACAATTGAAGCTATATCACTTATATCGCAAGTATCTGAAGCTAAATCATTTGTTTCGCATGGATTTGAATCGAAACCTTCTACATCGTATCGATGTGAAGCTAAATGATATGTATCGCATGGATTTTGAAGCTATCCCGTTTGATTCGTCTGCATTTGCAGCTATATCACTTATATCACAAGTGTTTGAAACTAAATCATTTGTTTCGCATGGATTTGAATCTAAACCTTCTACATCGCATTGATTTGAAGCTAAATCATGTGTTTCGCTTGGATTTGAAGCTATACCTTCTACATCGCTTTGATTTGAAGCTAAATCATGTGTTTTGCATGGATTTTATGCTAACTCGTTTGTTTCCCCTGCATTTGAAGCTATATCAGTTATATCGCAAGTATCTGATGCTAAATCATATGTATCGCATGAATTTGAAGCTAAACCTTCTACATCGCATTGATTTGAAGCCAAATCATGTGTTTCGCTTTGATTGGAAGCTAACTCGTTTATTTCGTCTGCATTTGAGGCTGTATCAATTATATCGCAAGTATCTAAAGCTATATCATTTGTTTCGCATGGATTTGAAGCTAATCCTTCTACATCGCATTGATTTGCAGCTAAATCATTTGTTTCGCATGGATTTGACGCTGAACCTTCTACATCGCATTGATTTGCAGCTAAATCATGTTTTTCGCATAGATTTGAAGCTACGTCTTAATAATTCGCATCGATTTGAAGCTAAATGATGTGTATCGCATGGATTTTGAAGCTAACTCGTTTGATTCGTCTGCATTCGAAGCTATATCACTTATATCGCAAGTATCGTATGCTAAATCACTTGTTTCGCATGAATTAGAAGCTAAACCTTCTACATTGCATTGACTTGAAGCTAAATCATGTGTTTTGCATGGATTTGAAGCTAACTCGTATGTTTTCCCTGCACTTGAAGCTATATCACTTATATCGCAAGTATCTGAAGCAAAATCATTTGTGTCGCATGGATTTGAAGCTAAACCTTCTACATAGCATTGATTTGAAGCTTAATCATGTGTTTTGCATGGATTTGTAGCTAACTCGTATGTTTTTCCTGCATTTGAAGCTATACCACTTATATCGCAAGTATCTGATGCTAAATCATTTGTTTCGCATGGATTTCAGGCTAAACCTTCTACATCGCATTGTTTTAATGCTAAATCATGTGATTCGCTTGGATTGGAAGCTAACTCGTTTGTTTCGCCTGCATTTGAAGCTATATCACATATATCCCACGTGTTTGAAGCTCAATCATTTGCTTCGCTTGGATTTGAAGCTAATCCTTCTACATCGCATTGATTTGAAGCTAAATCATGTGATTCGCTTGGATTGGAAGCTAACTTGTATATTTCGTCTGCATTTGAAGCTGTATCACGTATATCGCAAGTATCTGAAGATAAATCATTTGTGTCTCATGGACTTGAACCTAAACAGTCTACACAGCATTGATTTGCAGCTAAATCATGTGTTTCGCATGGATTTGAAGCTAACTCGTTTGTTTCTTCTGCATTTGAAGCTATATCACATATATCCCAAGTGTTTGAAGCTCAATCATTTGGTTCGCTTGGATTTGTAGCTAATCCTTCTACATCGCATTGATTTGAAGCTAAATCATGTGTTTTGCATGAATTTGAAGCTAACTCGTTTGTTTCCTCTACAATTGAAGCTATATCACTTATATCGCAAGTATCTGAAGCTAAATCATTTGTTTCGCATGGATTTGAATCGAAACCTTCTACATCGTATCGATGTGAAGCTAAATGATATGTATCGCATGGATTTTGAAGCTATCCCGTTTGATTCGTCTGCATTTGCAGCTATATCACTTATGTCACAAGTGTTTGAAACTAAATCATTTGTTTCGCATGGATTTGAATCTAAACCTTCTACATCGCATTGATTTGAAGCTAAATCATGTGTTTCGCTTGGATTTGAAGCTATACCTTCTACATCGCTTTGATTTGAAGCTAAATCATGTGTTTTGCATGGATTTTATGCTAACTCGTTTGTTTCCCCTGCATTTGAAGCTATATCAGTTATATCGCAAGTATCTGATGCTAAATCATATGTATCGCATGAATTTGAAGCTAAACCTTCTACATCGCATTGATTTGAAGCCAAATCATGTGTTTCGCTTTGATTGGAAGCTAACTCGTTTATTTCGTCTGCATTTGAGGCTGTATCAATTATATCGCAAGTATCTAAAGCTATATCATTTGTTTCGCATGGATTTGAAGCTAATCCTTCTACATCGCATTGATTTGCAGCTAAATCATGTGTTTCGCATGGATTTGAAGCTAACTCGTTTGCTTCGTCTGCATTTGAAGCTATATCACTTATATCCAAGTGGTTGAAGCTAAATCATTTGTGTCTCATGGATTTGAACCTACACCATCTACATAACATTGATTTGCAGCTGAATCATGGGTTTCGCATGGATTTGAAGCTAACTCGATTGTTTCGTCTGCATTTGAAGATATATCACTTAAATCCCATGAATCTGAAGATAAATCATTTGTTTCGCATGGATTTCAAGCTAAACCTTCTACATCCCATTGATTTGCAGCTAAATCACGTGATTCGCTTGGATTGGAAGCTAACTCGTTTGTTTCGTCTGCATTTGAAGATATATCACTTAAATCCCAATTGTTTGAAGTTAAATCATTTGTTTCGCATGGATTTGAAGCTAAACCTTCATACATCGCATTGCTTTGAAGCTAAATCATGTGATTCGCTTGAATTTGAAGCTAACCCGGTTGTTTCGTCTGCATTTAAAGCTATACCACTTATATCGCTAGTATCTGAAGCTAAATCATTTGTGTCTCATGGATATGAAGCTAAACCTTCTACATAGCATTGATTTGAAGCTAAATCATGTGTTTCGCAAGGATTTGAAGCTAACTCGTTTGTTTCCCCTGCATTTGAAGCTATATCACTTATATCGCAAGTATCTGATGCTAAATCAATTGTATCGCATGGATTTGAAGCTAATCTTACTACTTCGAATTGATTTGAAGCTAAATCATTTGTTTCGCATGGATTTGAAGCTGAACCTTCTACATCGCCATTGATTTGCAGCTGAATCATGGGTTTCGCATGGATTTGAAGCTAACTCGATTGTTTCGTCTGCATTTGAAGATATATCACTTAAATCCCATGAATCTGAAGATAAATCATTTGTTTCGCATGGATTTCAAGCTAAACCTTCTACATCCCATTGATTTGCAGCTAAATCACGTGATTCGCATGGATTTGCAGCTAACTCGGTTGTTTCGTCTGCATTTGAAGCTATATCACATATATTCCAAGCGTTTGAAGCTAAATCATTTGTTTCGCATGGATTTGAATCTAAACCCTTCTACATCGCATTGATTTGAGCTAAATCATGTGTTTCGCTTGGATTTGAAGCTATACCTTCTACATCGTTTTGATTTGAAGCTAAATCATGTGTTTTGCATGGATTTTATGCTAACTCGTTTGTTTCCCCTGCATTTGAAGCTATATCAGTTATATCGCAAGTATCTGATGCTAAATCATTTGTATCGCATGAATTTGAAGCTAAACCTTCTACATCGCATTGATTTGAAGCCAAATCATGTGTTTCGCTTGGATTGGAAGCTAGTTTATTTCGTCTGCATTTGAGGCTGTATCAATTATATCGCAAGTATCTAAAGCTATATCATTTGTTTCGCATGGATTTGAAGCTAATCCTTCTACATCGCATTGATTTGCAGCTAAATCATGTGTTTCGCATGGATTTGAAGCTAACTCGTTTGCTTCGTCTGCATTTGAAGCTATATCACTTATATCCCAAGTGGTTGAAGCTAAATCATTTGTTTCCCATGGATTTGAATCTAAACCTTCTACATCGCATTGATTTGAAGCTAAATCATGTGATTCGTTTGGATTTGAAGCTAACTCGTTTGTTTCGCCTGCATTTGAAGCTATATCACATGTATCCCACGTGTTTGAAGCTCAAACATTTGCTTCGCTTGGCGCTTGGATTTGAAGCTAAACGAACTACATCGTATTGATTTAAAGCTAAATCATATGTTTCGCTTGGATATGAAGCTAACTCGTTTGTTTCCGTCTGCATTTGAAGCTATATCAGTTATATCGCAAGTATCTGAAGCTAAATCATTTGTGTCGCAGGGATTTGATGCTAAACCTTCTACATAGCATTGATTTGAAGCTTAATCATGTGTTTCGCATGGATTTGAAGCTAACTCGTTAGTTTCGTCTGCATTTGAAGCTATATGACTTATATCGCTAGTATCTGAAGCTAAATCATTTTTTTCGCATGGATTTGAAGCTAAACTTTCTACATCGCATTGATTTGAAGCTAAATCATGTGATTCGTTTGGATTTCAAGCTAACTCGTTTGTTTCGTCTGCATTTGAATATATATCACTTAAATCCCAAGTGTTTGAAGATAAATCATATGTTTCGCATGGTTTTGAAGCTAAGACTTCTACTTCGCTTTGGTTAGAAGCTAAATCATTTGTTTCGCATGGATTTGGTGCTAACTCGTTTGTTTCCCATGCATTTGAAGCTATATCACTCATATCGCAAGTATCTGAACCTAAATCATTTGTTTCGTATGGATTTGATGCTAAGACTTCTACTTCGCATTGATTTGAAGCTA
Source organism: Megalopta genalis (assembly GCF_051020955.1). Classification (NCBI taxonomy): domain Eukaryota; kingdom Metazoa; phylum Arthropoda; class Insecta; order Hymenoptera; family Halictidae; genus Megalopta; species Megalopta genalis. The sequence goes on along the minus strand of NW_027476274.1, from coordinate 102,954 downwards.
AGTCATGTATATCGCATGGATTTTGAAGTTAACTCGTTTGATTCGTCTGCATTTGAAGCAATATCACTTATATCGCAAGTATCTGAATCTAAATCATTTGTGTCGCATGGATTTGAAGCTGAACTTTCTACATCGCATTGTTTTGAAGCTAAATCATGTGATTCGCTTGGATTGGAAGCTAACTCGTTTGTTTCGTCTGCATTTGAAGCTGTATCACTTATATCGGAAGTATCTGAATCTAAATCATTTGTGTCTCATGGATTTGAAGCAAAACCTTCTACATCGCATTGATTTGAAGCTAAATCATGTGCTTCGCATGGGTTTGAAGCTAATTCATGTGTTTCGCATGGATTTGAAGCTAAACCATATACTTCGCATTGATTTGTTGCTAAATCATGTGTTTCGCATGGAATTGAAGCTAACTGGTTTGTTTCATCAGTATTTGCAGCTATGCCACATATATCGCAAGTATCTGAAGCTAAATCATTGGTTTCTCATGTATTTGAAGCTAAACCTTCTACATTGCATTGATTTATTGCTAAATCATGTGTTTCGCATGGATTTGAAGCTAACTCGTTTGTTTCGTCTGCATTTGAAGCTGTATCACTTATATCGCAAGTATCAGAATCTAAATCATTTGTGTCTCATGGATTTGAAGCAAAACCTTCTACATCGCATTGATTTGAAGCTAAATCATGTGATTCGTTTGGATTTGAAGATAACTCGTTTGTATCGCCTGCATTTGATGCTATTTCAGTTATATCGCAAGTATCTAATGCTGAATCATGTGTTTCGCTTGGATTTGAAGCTAAACCTTCTACATCGCATTGATTTGAAACTTAATCATGTGTTTCGCTGGGATTTGAAGCTATACCTTCTTCATCGCTTTGATTTGAAGCTAAATCATGTAGTTTGCATGGATTTGATGCTAACTCGTTTGTTTCCCCTGCATTTGAAGCTATTTCAGTTATATCGCAAGTATCTGATGCTAAATCAGGTGTTTCGCTTGGATTTGAAGCTAAACCTTTTACATCGCATTGATTTGAAGCTAAATCATTTGTTTCGCTTGGATTTGAAGCTAAACCTTCTACATCGCATTGATTTGAAGCTAAATCATGTGTTTTGCATGGATTTGATGCTAACTCGTTTGTGTCGCCTGCATTTGAAGCTATATCACATATAACCCAAGTGTTTGAAGCTCAATCATTTGCTTCGCTTGGATTTGAAGCTAATCCTTCTACATCGCATTGATTTGAAGCTAAATCATGTGATTCGTTTGGATTTCAAGCTAACTCGTTTGTTTCGCCTGCATTTGAAGCTATATCAATTATACCGCAAGTATCTGATGCTTAATCATTTGTGTAGCTTGGATTTGAAGCAAAATCTTCTACATAGCATTGAATTGAAGCTTAATCATGTGTTGGCATGAATTTGAAGCTAACTCGTTTGTTTCTCCTGCATTTGAATCTATATCACTTATATCGCATGTATCTGATGCTAAATCAATTGTATCGCATGGATTTGAAGCTAACATTCTACATCGCATTGATTTGCAGCTAAATCATGTGTTTCGCATGGATTTGAAGCTAACTCGTTTACTTCGTCTGCATTTAAAGCTATATCACTTATATCCCAAGTGTTTGAAGCTAAATCATGTGTTTCGCATGGATTTGAAGCTAACTCGTTAGTTTCGCCTGCATTTGAAGCAATATCAATGTATCGGAAGTATCTGAACCTAAATCATTCGTTTCGCATGGATTGAAGCTAAACCTTCTACATCGCATTGAATGAAGCTAAATCATGTGATTCGTTTGGATTTGAAGCTAACTCGTTCGTTTCGCCTGCATTTGTTGCTATATCACTTATATCGGAAGCGTTTGAAGCTAAATCATTTGTTTCGCATGGATTTGAATCTAAATCTTCTACATCGTATTAATTTAAAGCTAAATCATGTGTTTCGCTTGGATATGAAGCTAACCTCGTTTGTTTCCGTCTGCATTTGAAGCTATATCACTGATATCGCAAGTATCTGAACCTAAATCAATTGTTTCGCATGGATTTGATGCTAAGACTTCTACTTCGCATTGATTTGAAGACAAGTCATGTATATCGCATGGATTTTGAAGCTAACTCGTTTGATTCGTCTGCATTTGAAGCAATATCACTTATATCGCAAGTATCTGAAGCTAAATCATTTGTTTCGCATGGATTTGAAGCTAAACCTTCTACATCGAATTGATTTGATGCTAATCATGTGATTCGTTGGATTTGAAGCTAACTCGTTTGTTTCGCCTGCATTTGAAACTATATCACTTACATCCCAAGTGTTTGAAGCTAAATCATTTGTTACGCATGGATTTGAAGCTAAGCCTTCTACATCGCTTTGAATTGAAGCGAAATCATGTGTTTTGCATGGATTTGATGCTAACTCGTTTATTTCGTCTGCATTTGAAACTGTATCACTTATATCGCAAGTATCTGATGCTTAATCATTTGTGTAGCTTGGATTGAAGCTAAATCTTCTACATAGCATTGAATTAAAGCTTAATCATGTGTTTTGCATGAATTTGAAGCTAACTCGTTTGTTTCTCCTGCATTTGAATCTATATCATTTATATCGCATGTATCTGATGCTAAATCAATTGTATCGCATGGATTTGAAGCTAAACATTCTACATCGCATTGATTTGCAGCTAAATCATGTGTTTCGCATGGATTTGAAGCTAACTCGTTTATTTCGTCTGCATTTAAAGCTATATCACTTATATCCCAAGTGTTTGAAGCTAAATCATGTGTTTCGCATGGATTTGAAGCTAACTCGTTAGTTTCGCCTGCATTTGAAGCAATATCAATGTATCGGAAGTATCTGAACCTAAATCATTTGTTTCGCATGGATTTGAAGCTAAGCCTTCTACTTCGTATCGATTTGAAGTTAAATGATATGTATCGCATGGATTTTGGAGCTTCCCCCGTTTGATTCGTCTGCATTTCCTGCTATATCACTTATATCCCAAGTGTTTGTAGGTAAATCATTTGTTTCGCATGGAATGGAAGCTAAACCTTCTACATCGCATTGATTTGCAGCTAAATCATGTGTTTCGCATGGATTTGAAGCTAACTCGTTCGTTTCGCCTGCATTTGTTGCTATATCACTTATATCGGAAGCGTTTGAAGCTAAATCATTTGTTTCGCATGGATTTGAAGCTAAACCTTCTACATCGCATTGATTTGAAGCTAAATCATGTGTTTCGCTTGGATATGAAGCTAACTCGTCTGTTTCGTCTGCATTTGAAGTTATATCACTTATATCCCAGGCGTTTGAAAGTAAATTATTTGTTTCGCCTGGATTTGAAGTTAAACCTTTTAAATCGCATTGATTTGAAGCTAAATCGTGTGATGCGCTTGGATTTGAAGCAAACTCGTCTGTTTCCCCTGCATTTGAAACTATATCACTTATATCGCAACTATCTCATGTTAAATCATATGTTTCGCATGTATTTGAAGCTAAACCTTCTACATCGCATTGATTTGAAGCTAAATCATGTGATTCGTTTGGATTTGAAGCTAACTCGTTTGTTTCGCCTGCATTTGAAACTATATCACTTTCATCCCAAGTGTTTGAATCTAAATCATTTGTTACGCATGGATTTGAAGCTAAACGAACTACATCGTATTGATTTAAAGCTAAATCATATGTTTCGCTTGGATATGAAGCTAACTCGTTTGTTTCCGTCTGCATTTGAAGCTGAATCACTTGTATCGCAAGTATCTGAAGCTAAATCATTTGTGTCGCAGGGATTTGATGCTAAACCTTCTACATAGCATTGATTTGAAGCTAAATCATGTGATTCGCTTGGATTGGAAGCTAACTCGTTTATTTCGTCTGCATTTGAAACTGTATCACTTATATCGCAAGTATCTGATGCTTAATCATTTGTGTAGCTTGATTTGAAGCTAAACCTTCTACTTCGAATTGATTTGAAGCTAAATCATATGTTTCGCATAGATTTGAAGCAAAGCCTTAATAATTCGCATGGATTTGAAGCTAACTCGTTAGTTTCGTCTGCATTTGAAGCTATATGACAGGTATCCCAAGTGTTTGAAGCTCAATCATTTGCTTCGCATGGATTTAAAGCTAATCCTTCTACATCGCATTGATTTGAAGCTAAATCATGTGTTCGCATGGATTTGAAGCTAACTCGTTTGTTCGCCTGCATTTGAAGCTATATCACATATATCCACGTGTTTGAAGCTCAATCATTTGCTCCGCTTGGATTTTAAGCTAATCCTTCTACATCGCATTGATTTGAAGCTAAATCATGTGATTCGCTTGGATTGGAAGCTAACTTGTTTATTTCGTCTGCATTTGAAGCTGTATCACTTATATCGCAAGTATCTGAAGCTAAATCATTTGTCTCGCATGGATTTGAAGCTAACTCGGTTGTTTCGTCTGCATTTGAAGCTATATCACATGTATCCCAAGTGTTTGAAGCTCAATCATTTGGTTCGCTTGGATTTGAAGCTAATCCTTCTACATCGCATTGATTTGAAGCTAAATCATGTGTTTTGCATGAATTTGAAGCTAACTCGTTTGTTTCCTCTACAATTGAAGCTATATCACTTATATCGCAAGTATCTAAAGCTAAATCATTTGTGTCGCCTGGATTTGAAGTTAAACCTTCTACATAGCATTGATTGAAGCTTAATAATGTGTTTTGCTTGGAATTAAAGCTAACTCGTTTGTTTCCCCTGCATTTGAAGCATATATCACTTATATCGCAAGTATCTAAAGCTAAATCATTTGTTTCGCATGGATTTGAAGCTAAACCTTCTACATCGCATTGATTTGAAGCTAAATCATGTGATTCGCTTGGATTTGAAGCTAACTCGTTTGTTGCGCCTGCATTTGAAGCTATATCACATATATCCCACGTGTTTGAAGGTCAATCATTTGGTTCGCTTGGATTTGAAGCTAATCCTTCTACATCGCATTGATTTGAAGCTAAGTCATGTGTTTTGCATGAATTTGAAGCTAACTCGTTTGATTCCTCTACAATTGAAGCTATATCACTTATATCGCAAGTATCTAAAACTAAATCATTTGTGTCGCCTGGATTTGAAGTTAAACCTTCTACATAGCATTGATTTGAAAGCTTAATAATGTGTTTTGCTTGGAATTAAAGCTAACTCGTTTGTTTCCCCTGCATTTGAAGCATATATCACTTATATCGCAAGTATCTATAGCTAAATCATTTGTTTTGCATGGATTTGAAGCTAAACCTTCTGTATAGCATTGGTTTGAAGCTTAACAATGTGTTTTGCTTGGATATGAAACTAACTCGTTGTTTCCCCGTACATTTGTAGCTATATCACTTATATCGGAACAATCTGATGCTAAATCATTTGTGTCGCATCGATTTGAATCTAAACCTTCCACATATCATTGATTTGAAGCTTAATAATGTGTCTTGCATGGATTTGAAGCTAACTCGTTTGTTTCCGTCTGCATTTGAAACCATATCACTTATATCCCAAGTGTTTGAAGCTAAATCATTTGTTTCGCATGGATTTGAAGCTAATCCTTCTACATCGTATTGATTTAAAGCTAAATCATGTGTTTCGCTTGGATATGAAGCTATCTCGTTTGTTTCCGTCTGCATTTGAAGCTATCTCACTTGTATCGCAAGTATCTGAAGCTAAATCATTTGTGTCGCAAGAATTGAAGCTAATCCTTCTACATAGCATTGATTTGAAGCTTAATCATGTGTTTCGCATGGATTAGAAGGCTAACTCGTTAGTTTCGTCTGCATTTAAAGCTATATCACTTATATCGCTAGTATCTGAAGCTAAATCATTTTTTTCGCATGGATTTGAAGCTAAACTTTCTACATCGCATTGATTTGTAGCTAATCATGTGATTCGCATGGATTGGAAGCTAACTCGTTTGTTTCGTCTGCATTTGAAGATATATCACTTAAATCCCAATTGTTTGAAGATAAATCATTTGTTCCGCATGGACTTCAAGCTAAACCTTCTACATCGCATTGATTTAATGCCAAATCATGTGTTGCGCTTGGATTGGAAGCTAACTCATTTATTTCATCTGCATTTGAAGCTGTATCACTTATATCGCAAGTATCTAAAGCTAAATCATTTGTTTCGCATGGATTTGCAGCTAACTCGGTTGTTTCGTCTGCATTTGAAGCTATATCACATATATTCCAAGCGTTTGAAGCTAAATCATTTGTTTCGCATGGATTTGAAGCTATATCACATATATCCCAAGCGTTTGAAGCTAAATCATTTGTTTCGCATGGATTTGAAGCTTTACCTTCTACATCGCATTGATTTGAACCTTAGTAATGTGTTTTGCTTGGATATGAAGCTATCTCGTTTGTTTCCCCTACATTTGAAGCTATATCACTTATATCCTATGTGTTTGAAGCTAAATCATTTATTTCGCATGGATTTGAAGCTAAACCTTCTACATAGCACTGATTTTGAAGCTAAATCATGTGTTTCGCATGGATTTGAAGCTAACTCGTTTGCTTCGTCTGCATTTGAAGCTATATCAATTATATCCCAAGTGTTTGAAGCTAAATCATTTGCTTCGCTTGATTTGAAGCTAATCCTTCTACATCGCATTGATTTGAAGCTAAATCATGTGATTCTCTAGTTTTGAAGCTAACTCGTTTGTTTCGCCTGCATTTGAAGCTATATCACATATATCCCACGTGTTTGAAGCTCAATCATTTGCTTCGCTTGGATTTTGAAACTTTACCTTCTACATCGCATTGATTTGAACCTTAGTAATGTGTTTTGCTTGGATATGAAGCTATCTCGTTTGTTTCCCCTACATTTGAAGCTATATCACTTATATCCTATGTGTTTGAAGCTAAATCATTTGTTTCGCATGGATTTGAAGCTAAACCTTCTACATAGCATTGATTTGAAGCTTAATCATGTGTTTCGCATGGATTTGAAGCTAACTCGTTTGCTTCGTCTGCATTTGAAGCTATATCACTTATATCCCAAGTGTTTGAAGCTAAATCATTTGCTTCGCTTGATTTGAAGCTAATCCTTCTACATCGCATTGATTTGAAGCTAAATCATGTGATTCTCTAGGATTTGAAGCTAACTAGTTTGTTTCGCCTGCATTTGAAGCTATATCACATATATCCCACGTGTTTGAAGCTCAATCATTTGCTTCGCTTGGATTTGAAGCTAATCCGTCTACATCGCATTGATTTGAAGCTAAATCATGTGATTCGCTTGGATTGGAAGCTAACTCGTTTGTTTCGCCTACATTTGAAGCTATATCACATATATCCACGTGTTTGAAGCTCAATCATTTGCTTCGCTTGGATTTGAAGCTAATCCTTCTACATCGCATTGATTTGAAGCTAAATCATGTTGATTCGCTTGAATTGGAAGCTAACTTGTTTATTTCGTCTGCATTTGCAGCTGTATCACTTATATCGCAAGTATCTGAAGCTAAATCATTTGTGTCTCATGGATTTGAACCTAAACAGTCTACACAGCGTTGATTTGCAGCTAAATCATGTGTTTCGCATGGATTTGAAGCTAACTCGTTTGCTTCGTCTGCATTTGAAGCTATGTCACTTATATCCCAAGTGGTTGAAGCTAAATCATTTGTTTCCCATGGATTTGAATCTAAACCTTCTACATCGCATTGATTTGAAGCTAAATCGTGTGATTCGTTTGGATTTGAAGCTAACTCGTCTGTTTCGCCTGCATTTGAAGCTATATCACATATATCCCACGTGTTTGAAGCTCAAACATCTGCTTCGCTTGGATTTGAAGCTAATCCTTCTACATCGCATTGATTTGAAGCTAAATCATGTGATTCTCTAGGATTTGAAGCTAACTCGTTTGTTTCGCCTGCATTTGAAGATATATCACATATATCCCACGTGTTTGAAGCTCAATCATTTGCTTCGCTTGGATTTGAAGCTAATCCTTCTACATCGCATTGATTTGAAGTTTAATCATGTGATTCGCTTGGATTGGAAGCTAACTTGTTTATTTCGTCTGCATTTGAAGCTGTATCACTTATATCGCAAGTATCTGAAGCTAAATCATTTGTGTCGCCTGGATTTGAAGTTAAACCTTCTACATAGCATTGATTTGAAGCTAACTCGTTTGTTTCGTCTGCATTTGAATCTATATCACATATATCCCACGTGTTTGAAGCTCAATCATTTGCTTCGCTTGGATTTGAAGCTAATCCGTCTACATCGCATTGATTTGAAGCTAAATCATGTGATTCGCTTGGATTGGAAGCTAACTCGTTTGTTTCGCCTACATTTGAAGCTATATCACATATATCCCACGTGTTTGAAGCTCAATAATTTGCTTCGCTTGGATTTGAAGCTAATCCTTCTACATCGCATTGATTTGAAGCTAAATCATGTTGATTCGCTTGGATTGGATGCTAACTTGTTTATTTCGTCTGCATTTGAAGCTATATCACATATATCCCACGTGTTTGAAGCTCAATCATTTGCTTCGCTTGGATTTGAAGCTAATCCTTCTACATCGCATTGATTTGAAGCTAAATCATGTGATTCGCTTGGATTGGAAGCTAACTCGTTGTTTCGCCTACATTTGAAGCTATATCACATATATCCCACGTGTTTGAAGCTCAATCATTTGCTTCGCTTGGATTTGAAGCTAATCCTTCTACATCGCATTGATTTGAAGCTGAATCATGTTGATTCGCTTGGATTGGAAGCTAACTTGTTTATTTCGTCTGCATTTGCAGCTGTATCACTTATATCGCAAGTATCTGAAGCTAAATCATTTGTGTCTCATGGATTTGAACCTAAACAGTCTACACAGCATTGATTTGCAGCTAAATCATGTGATTCTCTAGGATTTGAAGCTAACTCGTTTGTTTCCCCTACATTTGAAGCTATATCACTTATATCCTATGTGTTTGAAGCTAAATCATTTGCGTCGCTTGGATTAGAAGCTATTCCTTCTACATCGCATTGATTTGAAGCTAAATCATGTGATTCGCTTGGATTGGAAGCTAACTCGTTTGTTTCGCCTGCATTTGAAGCTATATCACATATATCCCACGTGTTTGAAGCTCAATCATTTGCTTCGCTTGGATTTGAAGCTAATCCTTCTACATCGCATTGATTTGAAGCTAAATCATGTGATTCGCTTGGATTGGAAGATAACTTGTATATTTCGTCTGCATTTGAAGCTGTATCACTTATATTGCAAGTATCTAAAGCTAAATCATTTGTTTCGCATGGATTTGAAGCTAAACCTTCTTCATAGCATTGGTTTGAAGTTAAATCATGTGTTTCGCTTGGATTTGAAGCTTATCCTTCTACATCGCATTGATTTGAAGATAAATCATGTGTTTTGCTTGGATTTCATGCTAACTCGTCCGTTTCGCCTGCATTTGATGATATATCACTTATATCGCAAGTATCTGAAGCTAAATCATTTGATTCGCATGGATTTGAAGCTAAACATTCTACATCGTATTGATTTGAAGCTACCTCATTTGTTTCGCATGGATTTGAAGCTAAACATTCTACATCGCATGGATTTGAAGCTAAGCCTTCTATTTCGCATGGATTTAAAGGTCATGATGTGTATCGCATGCATATTGAAGCTAACTCGTTTGATTCGTCTGCATTTGAAGCTATATCACTTATACCCCAAGTGTTAGATGCTAAATCATTTGTTTCGCATGGATTTGAAGCTATACCTTCTACATCGCATTGATTTGAAGCCAAATCATGTGTTTTGCATGGATTTTATGCTAACTCGTTTGTTTCCCCTGCATTTGAAGCTATATCAGTTATATCGCAAGTATCTGATGCTAAATCATTTGTTTCGCATGGATTTGAAGCTAAACCTTCTACATAGCATTGATTTGCAGCTAAAACTGCATTTGAAGCTATATCACATATATCCCAAGTGTTTGAAGCTCAATCATTTGCTTCGATGGATTTGAAGCTAATCCTTCTACATCGCATTGATTTGAAGCTAACTCGTTAGTTTCGTCTGCATTTGAAGCTATATCACTTATATCGCAAGTATCTTAAGCTAAATCATTTGTGTCGCATGGATTTGAAGCTAAACTTTCTACATCGAATCTAAATCATGTGATTTGCTTGGATTGGAAGCTAACTCATTTGATCCGTCTGCATTTGAAGCTGTATCACTTATATCGTAAGTATCTGAATCAAAATCATTTGTGTCTCATTGATTTGAAACAAAACTTTCTACATAGCATTCATTTGAAGCTAAATCATGTGTTTCGCATGGATTTGAAGCTAACTCGTTAGTCTCGTATGCATTTGAAGCTATCGCTTATATCGCTAGTATCTAAAGCTAAATCACTTGTTTCGCATGGATTTGAAGCTAAACTTTCTACATCGCATTGATTTAATGCTAAATCATGTGTTGCGCTTGGATTGGAAGCTAACTCATTTATTTCATCTGCATTTGAAGCTGTATCACTTATATCGCAAGTATCTAAAGCTAAATCATTTGTTTCGCATGGATTTGAAGCTAAACTTTCTACATCGCATTGATTTGAAGCTAAATCATGTGTTTTGCATGGAATTGATGCTAACGCGTTTGTTTCCCCTGCATTTGATAATATATCAGTTATATCGCAAGTATCTGATGCTAAATCATTTGTTTCGCATGGATTTGAAGCTAAACCATCTACATCGCATTGATTTGCAGCTAAATCATGTGTTTTGCATGGAATTGATGCTAACTCGTTTGTTTCCCCTGCATTTGATAATATATCAGTTATATCGCAAGTATCTGATGCTAAATCATTTGTTTCGCATGGATTTGAAGCTAAACCATCTACCTCGCATTGATTTGCAGCTAAATCATGTGTTTTGCATGGATTTGATGTTAACTCGTTTGTTTTCCCTGCATTTGAAGCTATATCAGTTATATCGCCAGTATCTGATGCTAAATCATTTGTTTCGCATGGATTTGAAGCTAAACCTTCTACATCGCATTGATTTGCAGCTAAATCATGTGTTTCGCATGGATTTGTAGCCAAGCCTTCAGCTTCGCATTGATTTGAAACTAGATCATGTGTTTGGCTTGGATTTAAAGCAAACTCGTTTGTTTCGCATGCAGTTGAAGCAAAATCATGAATATCACAAGTATTTCAAGATAAACCATTTGTTTCGCATGGATCAGAAGCTAATCCTTCTACTTCGTATTGATTTGAAGCTAAATGATATGTATCGCATGGATTTTGAAGTTATCCCGTTTGTTTCGTCTGCATTTGCAGCTATATCACTTATATCACAAGTGTTTGAAGCTAAATCATTTGTTACGCATGGATTTGAAGCTAAACCTTCTACATTGCATTGATTTGAAGCTAAATCATGTGTTTTGCATGGATTTTATGCTAACTGGTTTGTTTCCCCTGCATTTGAAGCTATATCAGTTATATCGCAATAATCTGAGGCTAAATCATTTGTTTCGCATGGATATGAAGCTAAACCTTCTACATCGCATTGATTTGAAGCTAAACCTTCTACATCGCATTGATTTGAAGCTAAACCTTCTACATCGCATTGATTTGAAGCTAAATCTTGTGTATCGCATGGATTTGAAGCTAAAACTTCTACATCGCATTCATTTGAAGCTAAATCGTGTGTTTCGCTTGGATATGAATATAAGTCGTTTGTTTCGTCTGCATATGAAGCTATATCACCTATATCCCAAGTGTTCGAAGCTCAATCTTTTGTTTCGCATGGATTTGAAGCTAAACCTTCTACATCCCATTGATTTGCAGCAAAATCATATGTTTAGCATGAATTTGAAAGCAACTCGTTTGTTTCGCCTCCATTTGAAGCTATATCACTTATACCGCAAGTATGTGAACCTAAATCATTTGTTTCGCATGGATTTGAAGTTAAGCCTTCTACTTCGCATTGATTTGAAGCTAAATCATGTGTTTCGCATGGATTTGAAGCTAACTCGTTTGTTTGCCCTGCATTTGAAGCTATATCACTTATATCGCAAGTATCTGAAAATAAATCGTTTGTGTCGCATGGATTTGAAACTAAACCTTCTACATAGCTTTGATTTGAAGCATAATCATGTGTTTTGCTTGGATTTGAAGCTAAATCGTTTGTTTCGCATGCAGTTGTAGCTAAATAATATATATCACGTGTATTTCTAGCTAAACCAGTAGTTTCGCATGGATTTGAAGCTGACTCGTTTGTTTCGTCCGCATTTGAAGCTATGTCACTTATATCGGAAGTATCTAAAGCTAAATCATTGGTTTCGCATGGATTTGAAGCTAAACCTTCTACATCGCATTCATTTGAAGCTAAATCGTGTGTTTCGTATGGATATGAATATAAGTCGTTTGTTTCGTCTGCATATGAAGCTATATCACATATATCCCAAGTCTACGAAGCTCAATCTTTTGTTTCGCATGGATTTGAAGCTAAACCTTCTACATCCCATTGATTTGCAGCAAAATCATATGTTTCGCATGAATTTGAAACTAACTCGTTTGTTTCGCCTCCATTTGAAGCTATATCACTTACAATCGCAGGTATTTGAAGCCAAATCAATTGTTTCGCACCGACTTGGAGCTAAACCTTCTACACCGCAATGATTTGCAGCTAAGTCATGTGTTTCGCAAGGATTTGAAGCTATCTCGTTTGTTTTGTCTGCATTTGAAGCTATATCACTCATATCCCAAGTATCTGAAGTTAAAACATTTGTTTCGCATGGATTTGGAGCTAAGGCTTCTACTTCGCATCTATTTGAACCTAAATGTTGTGTACCGCATGGATTTTGAGGCTAACTTGTTTAATTCGTCTGCATTTGAAACTATATCACATATATACCAATTGTTTGAAGCTAAATCATTTGTTTCGCAAGGATTTGGAGCAAAACCTTCTACATCGCATTGATTTGAAACTAAATCATGTCTTTCGCTTGGATTTGAAGCTGCCTCGTTTGTTTCGCCTGCATTTGAAGCTATATCACATATATCGCAAGTATCTGATGCAAGTCATTTGTGTCGCATTGATTTGAAGCTAAACCTTCCACATCGCATTGGTTTGAAGCTAACCTTCCACATCGCATTGGTTTGAAGCTAAACCTTCCACATCGCATTGATTTGAAGCTAAATAATGTGTTTCCTATGGAGTTGAATCTAGCACGTTTGTTTCGTCTGCATTTGAAGCTATATCACTTATATCGCAAGTATCTGATGCTAAATCAATTGTTTCGCATGGATTTGAAGCTAAACCTTCTACATCGCATTGGTATGCAGCTCAATCATCTGTTTCGCATGGATTTGAAGCTAACTAGTTTGTTTCTCCTGCATTTGTAGCTATATCACTTATATCCCAAGTGTCTGAAGCTAAATCATTTGTTTCGCATGGATTTGAAGCTAAGCCTTCTACTTCGCATTGATTTGCAGCTAAATCATTTCTTTCGCATGGATTTGAAGCGAAACCTTCTACATCGTATCGATTTGAAGCTAAATGATATGTATCGCATGGATTTTGAAGCTATCCCGTTTGATTCGTCTGCATTTGCAGCTATATCACTTATTTCACAAGTGTTTGAAGCTAAATTATTTGTTTCGCATGGATTAGAATCTAAACCTTCTACATCGCATTGATTTGAAGCTAAACCATGTGTTTTGCATGGATTTTATGCTAACTCGTTTGTTTCCCCTGCATTTGAAGCTATATCAGTTATATCGCAATAATCTGATGCTAAATCATTTGTTTCGCATGGATTTGAAGCTAAACCTTCTACATCGCATTGATTTGAAGCTAAATCATGTGATTCATTTGGATTTGAAGCTAACTCGTTTGTTTCGTGTGCATTTGAAGCTATATCACGTATATCGCAAGTACCTGATGCTTAATCATTTGCGTGGCTTGGATTTGAAGCTAAACCTTCTACATAGCATTGAATTGAAGCTTAATCATGTGTTTTGCATGAATTTGATGCTAACTCGTTTGTTTCTCCTGCATTTGAAGCTATATCACTTATATCCCAAGCGATTGAAAGTAAATTATTTGTTTCGCCTGGATTTGAAGCTAAACCTTCTAAATCGCACTGATTTGAAGCTAAATCGTGTGATTCGCTTGGATTTGAAGTTAACTCGTTTGTTTCCCCTGCATTTGAAACTATATCACTTATATCGCAACCATCTGATGTTAAATCATTTGTTTCGCATGGATTTGAAGGTAAACCTTCTACATCGCATTGAATTAAAGCTTAATCATGTGTTCTGCATGAATTTGAAGCTAACACGTTTGTTTCTCCTGCATTTGAATCTATATCACTTATATCGCATGTATCTGAAGCTAAACCATTGGTATCGCATAGATTTGAAGCTAAACCTTCTTCATCGCATTGATTTGCTGCTAAATCATGTGTATCGCATGGGTTTGAAGCTAATTCATGTGTTTCGCATGGATTTGAAGCTAAACCTTAAACTTCGCATTGTTTTGTTGCTATATCATGTGTTTCGCATGGAGTTGAAGCTAACTGGTTTGTTTCGTCTGCATTTGAAGCTATGCCACTTACATCGCAAGTATCTGAAGCTAAATGAATGGTTTCGCATGTACTTGAAGCTAAACCTTCTACATTGCATTCATTTACTGCTAAATCATGTGTTCCGCATGGATTTGATGCTAACTCGTTTTTTTCGTCTGCATTTGAAGCTGTATCACTTATATCGCAAGTAGCTGATGCTTAATCATTTGTGTCGCTTGGATTTGAAGCTAAACCTTCTACATAGCATTGAATTGAAGCTTAATCATGTGTTTTGCATAGATTTGAAGCTAACTCGTTTGTTTCGCATGCTGTTGAAGCTATATCACTTATATCCCAAGTGTCTGAAGGTCAATCATTTGCTTCGCTTGGATTTGAAGCTAAACCTTCTACATCGTATTGATTTGAAGCTAAATCATGTGTTTCGCTTGGATTTGAAGCTAAACCGTCTACGTCGCATTGATTTGAAACTAAATCATGTTTTTTGCATGGATTTGATGCTAACTCGTTTGTTTCTCCTGCATTTGAAGCTATATCACTTATATCGCAAATATCTGAACCTCAATCATTTGTTCCGCATTAATTTGAAGCTAAACCTTCTACATCGCATTGATTTGAAGCTAAATTATGTGTTTCGCTTGGATTTGAAGCTATACCTTCTACATCGCATTGATTTGAAGCTAAATCATGTGTTTCGTTTGGATTTGAAGATATACCTTCTACATCGCTTTGATTTGAAGCTAAATCATGTGTTTCGCTTGGATTTGAAGCTATACCTTCTACATCGCATTGATTTGAAGCTAAATCATGTGTTTGGTTTGGATTTGAAGATATACCTTCTACATCGCTTTGATTTCAAGCTAAATCATGTGTTTTGCATGGAATTGATGCTAACTCGTTTGTTTCCCCTGCATTTGATAATATATCAGTTATATCGCAAGTATCTGATGCTAAATCATTTGTTTCGCATGGATTTGAAGCTAAACCATCTACATCGCATTGATTTGCAGCTAAATCATGTGTTTTGCATGGATTTGATGTTAACTCGTTTGTTTTCCCTGCATTTGAAGCTATATCAGTTATATCGCCAGTATCTGATGCTAAATCATTTGTTTCGCATGGATTTGAAGCTAAACCTTCTACATCGCATTGATTTGAAGCTAAATCATGTGTTTTGCATGGATTTTATGCTAACTGGTTTGTTTCCCCTGCATTTGAAGCTATATCAGTTATATCGCAATAATCTGAGGCTAAATCATTTGTTTCGCATGGATATGAAGCTAAACCTTCTACATCGCATTGATTTGAAGCTAAACCTTCTACATCGCATTGATTTGAAGCTAAACCTTCTACATCGCATTGATTTGAAGCTAAATCTTGTGTATCGCATGGATTTGAAGCTAAAACTTCTACATCGGATTCATTTGAAGCTAAATCGTGTGTTTCGCTTGGATATGAATATAAGTCGTTTGTTTCGTCTGCATATGAAGCTATATCACATATATCCCAAGTCTTCGAAGCTCAATCTTTTGTTTCGCATGGATTTGAAGCTAAACCTTCTACATCCCATTGATTTGCAGCAAAATCATATGTTTCGCATGAATTTGAAACTAACTCGTTTGTTTCGCCTCCATTTGAAGCTATATCACTTACAATCGCAGGTATTTGAAGCCAAATCAATTGTTTCGCACCGACTTGGAGCTAAACCTTCTACACCGCAATGATTTGCAGCTAAGTCATGTGTTTCGCAAGGATTTGAAGCTATCTCGTTTGTTTTGTCTGCATTTGAAGCTATATCACTCATATCCCAAGTATCTGAAGTTAAAACATTTGTTTCGCATGGATTTGGAGCTAAGGCTTCTACTTCGCATCTATTTGAACCTAAATGTTGTGTACCGCATGGATTTTGAGGCTAACTTGTTTAATTCGTCTGCATTTGAAACTATATCACATATATACCAATTGTTTGAAGCTAAATCATTTGTTTCGCAAGGATTTGGAGCAAAACCTTCTACATCGCATTGATTTGAAACTAAATCATGTCTTTCGCTTGGATTTGAAGCTGCCTCGTTTGTTTCGCCTGCATTTGAAGCTATATCACATATATCGCAAGTATCTGATGCAAGTCATTTGTGTCGCATTGATTTGAAGCTAAACCTTCCACATCGCATTGGTTTGAAGCTAACCTTCCACATCGCATTGGTTTGAAGCTAAACCTTCCACATCGCATTGATTTGAAGCTAAATAATGTGTTTCCTATGGAGTTGAATCTAGCACGTTTGTTTCGTCTGCATTTGAAGCTATATCACTTATATCGCAAGTATCTGATGCTAAATCAATTGTTTCGCATGGATTTGAAGCTAAACCTTCTACATCGCATTGGTATGCAGCTCAATCATCTGTTTCGCATGGATTTGAAGCTAACTAGTTTGTTTCTCCTGCATTTGTAGCTATATCACTTATATCCCAAGTGTCTGAAGCTAAATCATTTGTTTCGCATGGATTTGAAGCTAAGCCTTCTACTTCGCATTGATTTGCAGCTAAATCATTTCTTTCGCATGGATTTGAAGCGAAACCTTCTACATCGTATCGATTTGAAGCTAAATGATATGTATCGCATGGATTTTGAAGCTATCCCGTTTGATTCGTCTGCATTTGCAGCTATATCACTTATTTCACAAGTGTTTGAAGCTAAATTATTTGTTTCGCATGGATTAGAATCTAAACCTTCTACATCGCATTGATTTGAAGCTAAACCATGTGTTTTGCATGGATTTTATGCTAACTCGTTTGTTTCCCCTGCATTTGAAGCTATATCAGTTATATCGCAATAATCTGATGCTAAATCATTTGTTTCGCATGGATTTGAAGCTAAACCTTCTACATCGCATTGATTTGAAGCTAAATCATGTGATTCATTTGGATTTGAAGCTAACTCGTTTGTTTCGTGTGCATTTGAAGCTATATCACGTATATCGCAAGTACCTGATGCTTAATCATTTGCGTGGCTTGGATTTGAAGCTAAACCTTCTACATAGCATTGAATTGAAGCTTAATCATGTGTTTTGCATGAATTTGATGCTAACTCGTTTGTTTCTCCTGCATTTGAAGCTATATCACTTATATCCCAAGCGATTGAAAGTAAATTATTTGTTTCGCCTGGATTTGAAGCTAAACCTTCTAAATCGCACTGATTTGAAGCTAAATCGTGTGATTCGCTTGGATTTGAAGTTAACTCGTTTGTTTCCCCTGCATTTGAAACTATATCACTTATATCGCAACCATCTGATGTTAAATCATTTGTTTCGCATGGATTTGAAGGTAAACCTTCTACATCGCATTGAATTAAAGCTTAATCATGTGTTCTGCATGAATTTGAAGCTAACACGTTTGTTTCTCCTGCATTTGAATCTATATCACTTATATCGCATGTATCTGAAGCTAAACCATTGGTATCGCATAGATTTGAAGCTAAACCTTCTTCATCGCATTGATTTGCTGCTAAATCATGTGTATCGCATGGGTTTGAAGCTAATTCATGTGTTTCGCATGGATTTGAAGCTAAACCTTAAACTTCGCATTGTTTTGTTGCTATATCATGTGTTTCGCATGGAGTTGAAGCTAACTGGTTTGTTTCGTCTGCATTTGAAGCTATGCCACTTACATCGCAAGTATCTGAAGCTAAATGAATGGTTTCGCATGTACTTGAAGCTAAACCTTCTACATTGCATTCATTTACTGCTAAATCATGTGTTCCGCATGGATTTGATGCTAACTCGTTTTTTTCGTCTGCATTTGAAGCTGTATCACTTATATCGCAAGTAGCTGATGCTTAATCATTTGTGTCGCTTGGATTTGAAGCTAAACCTTCTACATAGCATTGAATTGAAGCTTAATCATGTGTTTTGCATAGATTTGAAGCTAACTCGTTTGTTTCGCATGCTGTTGAAGCTATATCACTTATATCCCAAGTGTCTGAAGGTCAATCATTTGCTTCGCTTGGATTTGAAGCTAAACCTTCTACATCGTATTGATTTGAAGCTAAATCATGTGTTTCGCTTGGATTTGAAGCTAAACCGTCTACGTCGCATTGATTTGAAACTAAATCATGTTTTTTGCATGGATTTGATGCTAACTCGTTTGTTTCTCCTGCATTTGAAGCTATATCACTTATATCGCAAATATCTGAACCTCAATCATTTGTTCCGCATTAATTTGAAGCTAAACCTTCTACATCGCATTGATTTGAAGCTAAATTATGTGTTTCGCTTGGATTTGAAGCTATACCTTCTACATCGCATTGATTTGAAGCTAAATCATGTGTTTCGTTTGGATTTGAAGATATACCTTCTACATCGCTTTGATTTGAAGCTAAATCATGTGTTTCGCTTGGATTTGAAGCTATACCTTCTACATCGCATTGATTTGAAGCTAAATCATGTGTTTGGTTTGGATTTGAAGATATACCTTCTACATCGCTTTGATTTCAAGCTAAATCATGTGTTTTGCATGGAATTGATGCTAACTCGTTTGTTTCCCCTGCATTTGATAATATATCAGTTATATCGCAAGTATCTGATGCTAAATCATTTGTTTCGCATGGATTTGAAGCTAAACCATCTACATCGCATTGATTTGCAGCTAAATCATGTGTTTTGCATGGATTTGATGTTAACTCGTTTGTTTTCCCTGCATTTGAAGCTATATCAGTTATATCGCCAGTATCTGATGCTAAATCATTTGTTTCGCATGGATTTGAAGCTAAACCTTCTACATCGCATTGATTTGCAGCTAAATCATGTGTTTCGCATGGATTTGTAGCCAAGCCTTCAGCTTCGCATTGATTTGAAACTAGATCATGTGTTTGGCTTGGATTTAAAGCAAACTCGTTTGTTTCGCATGCAGTTGAAGCAAAATCATGAATATCACAAGTATTTCAAGATAAACCATTTGTTTCGCATGGATCAGAAGCTAATCCTTCTACTTCGTATTGATTTGAAGCTAAATGATATGTATCGCATGGATTTTGAAGTTATCCCGTTTGTTTCGTCTGCATTTGCAGCTATATCACTTATATCACAAGTGTTTGAAGCTAAATCATTTGTTACGCATGGATTGAAGCTAAACCTTCTACATTGCATTGATTTGAAGCTAAATCATGTGTTTTGCATGGATTTTATGCTAACTGGTTTGTTTCCCCTGCATTTGAAGCTATATCAGTTATATCGCAATAATCTGAGGCTAAATCATTTGTTTCGCATGGATATGAAGCTAAACCTTCTACATCGCATTGATTTGAAGCTAAACCTTCTACATCGCATTGATTTGAAGCTAAACCTTCTACATCGCATTGATTTGAAGCTAAATCTTGTGTATCGCATGGATTTGAAGCTAAAACTTCTACATCGGATTCATTTGAAGCTAAATCGTGTGTTTCGCTTGGATATGAATATAAGTCGTTTGTTTCGTCTGCATATGAAGCTATATCACCTATATCCCAAGTGTTCGAAGCTCAATCTTTTGTTTCGCATGGATTTGAAGCTAAACCTTCTACATCCATTGATTTGCAGCAAAATCATATGTTTCGCATGAATTTGAAAGCAACTCGTTTGTTTCGCCTCCATTTGAAGCTATATCACTTATACCGCAAGTATGTGAACCTAAATCATTTGTTTCGCATGGATTTTGAAGTTAAGCCTTCTACTTCGCATTGATTTGAAGCTAAATCATGTGTTTCGCATGGATTTGAAGCTAACTCGTTTGTTTGCCCTGCATTTGAAGCTATATCACTTATATCGCAAGTATCTGAAAATAAATCGTTTGTGTCGCATGGATTTGAAACTAAACCTTCTACATAGCTTGATTTGAAGCATAATCATGTGTTTTGCTTGGATTTGAAGCTAAATCGTTTGTTTCGCATGCAGTTGTAGCTAAATAATATATATCACGTGTATTTGTAGCTAAACCAGTAATTTCGCATGGATTTGAAGCTGACTCGTTTGTTTCGTCCGCATTTGAAGCTATGTCACTTATATCGGAAGTATCTAAAGCTAAATCATTGGTTTCGCATGGATTTGAAGCTAAACCTTCTACATCGCATTCATTTGAAGCTAAATCGTGTGTTTCGTATGGATATGAATATAAGTCGTTTGTTTCGTCTGCATATGAAGCTATATCACCTATATCCCAAGTCTTCGAAGCTCAATCTTTTGTTTCGCACCGACTTGGAGCTAAACCTTCTACACCGCAATGATTTGCAGCTAAGTCATGTGTTTCGCAAGGATTTGAAGCTATCTCGTTTGTTTTGTCTGCATTTGAAGCTATATCACTCATATCCCAAGTATCTGAAGTTAAAACATTTGTTTCGCATGGATTTGGAGCTAAGGCTTCTACTTCGCATCTATTTGAACCTAAATGTTGTGTACCGCATGGATTTTGAGGCTAACTTGTTTAATTCGTCTGCATTTGAAACTATATCACATATATACCAATTGTTTGAAGCTAAATCATTTGTTTCGCAAGGATTTGGAGCAAAACCTTCTACATCGCATTGATTTGAAACTAAATCATGTCTTTCGCTTGGATTTGAAGCTGCCTCGTTTGTTTCGCCTGCATTTGAAGCTATATCACATATATCGCAAGTATCTGATGCAAGTCATTTGTGTCGCATTGATTTGAAGCTAAACCTTCCACATCGCATTGGTTTGAAGCTAACCTTCCACATCGCATTGGTTTGAAGCTAAACCTTCCACATCGCATTGATTTGAAGCTAAATAATGTGTTTCCTATGGAGTTGAATCTAGCACGTTTGTTTCGTCTGCATTTGAAGCTATATCACTTATATCGCAAGTATCTGATGCTAAATCAATTGTTTCGCATGGATTTGAAGCTAAACCTTCTACATCGCATTGGTATGCAGCTCAATCATCTGTTTCGCATGGATTTGAAGCTAACTAGTTTGTTTCTCCTGCATTTGTAGCTATATCACTTATATCCCAAGTGTCTGAAGCTAAATCATTTGTTTCGCATGGATTTGAAGCTAAGCCTTCTACTTCGCATTGATTTGCAGCTAAATCATTTCTTTCGCATGGATTTGAAGCGAAACCTTCTACATCGTATCGATTTGAAGCTAAATGATATGTATCGCATGGATTTTGAAGCTATCCCGTTTGATTCGTCTGCATTTGCAGCTATATCACTTATTTCACAAGTGTTTGAAGCTAAATTATTTGTTTCGCATGGATTAGAATCTAAACCTTCTACATCGCATTGATTTGAAGCTAAACCATGTGTTTTGCATGGATTTTATGCTAACTCGTTTGTTTCCCCTGCATTTGAAGCTATATCAGTTATATCGCAATAATCTGATGCTAAATCGTTTGTTTCGCATGGATTTGAAGCTAAACCTTCTACATCGCATTGATTTGAAGCTAAATCATGTGATTCATTTGGATTTGAAGCTAACTCGTTTGTTTCGTGTGCATTTGAAGCTATATCACTTATATCGCAAGTACCTGATGCTTAATCATTTGCGTGGCTTGGATTTGAAGCTAAACCTTCTACATAGCATTGAATTGAAGCTTAATCATGTGTTTTGCATGAATTTGATGCTAACTCGTTTGTTTCTCCTGCATTTGAAGCTATATCACTTATATCCCAAGCGATTGAAAGTAAATTATTTGTTTCGCCTGGATTTGAAGCTAAACCTTCTAAATCGCACTGATTTGAAGCTAAATCGTGTGATTCGCTTGGATTTGAAGTTAACTCGTTTGTTTCCCCTGCATTTGAAACTATATCACTTATATCGCAACCATCTGATGTTAAATCATTTGTTTCGCATGGATTTGAAGCTAAACCTTCTACATCGCATTGAATTAAAGCTTAATCATGTGTTCTGCATGAATTTGAAGCTAACACGTTTGTTTCTCCTGCATTTGAATCTATATCACTTATATCGCATGTATCTGAAGCTAAACCATTGGTATCGCATAGATTTGAAGCTAAACCTTCTTCATCGCATTGATTTGCTGCTAAATCATGTGTATCGCATGGGTTTGAAGCTAATTCATGTGTTTCGCATGGATTTGAAGCTAAACCTTAAACTTCGCATTGTTTTGTTGCTATATCATGTGTTTCGCATGGAGTTGAAGCTAACTGGTTTGTTTCGTCTGCATTTGAAGCTATGCCACTTACATCGCAAGTATCTGAAGCTAAATCAATGGTTTCGCATGTACTTGAAGCTAAACCTTCTACATTGCATTCATTTACTGATAAATCATGTGTTCCGCATGGATTTGATGCTAACTCGTTTTTTTCGTCTGCATTTGAAGCTGTATCACTTATATCGCAAGTAGCTGATGCTTAATCATTTGTGTCGCTTGGATTTGAAGCTAAACCTACTACATCGCATTGATTTGAAGCTAAACCTTCTACATCGCATTGATTTGAAGCTAAACCTTCTACATCGCATTGATTTGAAGCTAAATCTTGTGTATCGCATGGATTTGAAGCTAAAACTTCTACATCGCATTCATTTGAAGCTAAATCGTGTGTTTCGCTTGGATATGAATATAAGTCGTTTGTTTCGTCTGCATATGAAGCTATATCACCTATATCCCAAGTCTTCGAAGCTCAATCTTTTGTTTCGCATGGATTTGAAGCTAAACCTTCTACATCCCATTGATTTGCAGCAAAATCATATGTTTCGCATGAATTTGAAACTAACTCGTTTGTTTCGCCTCCATTTGAAGCTATATCACTTACAATCGCAGGTATTTGAAGCCAAATCAATTGTTTCGCACCGACTTGAAGCTAAACCTTCTACACCGCAATGATTTGCAGCTAAGTCATGTGTTTCGCAAGGATTTGAAGCTATCTCGTTTGTTTCGTCTGCATTTGAAGCTATATCACTCATATCCCAAGTATCTGAAGTTAAAACATTTGTTTCGCATGGATGTGGAGCTAAGGCTTCTACTTCGCATCTATTTGAACCTAAATGTTGTGTACCGCATGGATTTTGAGGCTAACTTGTTTAATTCGTCTGCATTTGAAACTATATCACATATATACCAATTGTTTGAAGCTAAATCATTTGTTTCGCAAGGATTTGGAGCAAAACCTTCTACATCGCATTGATTTGAAACTAAATCATGTCTTTCGCTTGGATTTGAAGCTACCTCGTTTGTTTCGCCTGCATTTGAAGCTATATCACATATATCGCAAGTATCTGATGCAAGTCATTTGTGGCGCATTGATTTGAAGCTAAACCTTCCACATCGCATTGGTTTGAAGCTAACCTTCCACATCGCATTGGTTTGAAGCTAAACCTTCCACATCGCATTGATTTGAAGCTAAATAATGTGTTTCCTATGGAGTTGAATCTAGCACGTTTGTTTCGTCTGCATTTGAAGCTATATCACTTATATCGCAAGTGTCTGATGCTAAATCAATTGTTTCGCATGGATTTGAAGCGAAACCTTCTACATCGTATCGATTTGAAGCTAAATGATATGTATCGCATGGATTTTGATGCTATCCCGTTTGATTCGTCTGCATTTGCAGCCATATCACTTATTTCACAAGTGTTTGAAGCTAAATTATTTGTTTCGCATGGATTAGAATCTAAACCTTCTACATCGCATTGATTTGAAGCTAAACCATGTGTTTTGCATGGATTTTATGCTAACTCGTTTGTTTCCCCTGCATTTGAATCTATATCAGTTATATCGCAATAATCTGATGCTAAATCATTTGTTTCGCATGGATTTGAAGCTAAACCTTCTACATCGCATTGATTTGAAGCTAAATCATGTGATTCATTTGGATTTGAAGCTAACTCGTTTGTTTCGTGTGCATTTGAAGCTATATCACTTATATCGCAAGTACCTGATGCTTAATCATTTGCGTGGCTTGGATTTGAAGCTAAACCTTCTACATAGCATTGAATTGAAGCTTAATCATGTGTTTTGCATGAATTTGATGCTAACTCGTTTGTTTCTCCTGCATTTGAAGCTATATCACTTATATCCCAAGCGATTGAAAGTAAATTATTTGTTTCGCCTGGATTTGAAGCTAAACCTTCTAAATCGCACTGATTTGAAGCTAAATCGTGTGATTCGCTTGGATTTGAAGTTAACTCGTTTGTTTCCCCTGCATTTGAAACTATATCACTTATATCGCAACCATCTGATGTTAAATCATTTGTTTCGCATGGATTTGAAGCTAAACCTTCTACATCGCATTGAATTAAAGCTTAATCATGTGTTCTGCATGAATTTGAAGCTAACACGTTTGTTTCTCCTGCATTTGAATCTATATCACTTATATCGCATGTATCTGAAGCTAAACCATTGGTATCGCATAGATTTGAAGCTAAACCTTCTTCATCGCATTGATTTGCTGCTAAATCATGTGTATCGCATGGGTTTGAAGCTAATTCATGTGTTTCGCATGGATTTGAAGCTAAACCTTAAACTTCGCATTGTTTTGTTGCTATATCATGTGTTTCGCATGGAGTTGAAGCTAACTGGTTTGTTTCGTCTGCATTTGAAGCTATGCCACTTACATCGCAAGTATCTGAAGTTAAATCAATGGTTTCGCATGTACTTGAAGCTAAACCTTCTACATTGCATTCATTTACTGCTAAATCATGTGTTCCGCATGGATTTGATGCTAACTCGTTTTTTTCGTCTGCATTTGAAGCTGTATCACTTATATCGCAAGTAGCTGATGCTTAATCATTTGTGTCGCTTGGATTTGAAGCTAAACCTTCTACATAGCATTGAATTGAAGCTTAATCATGTGTTTTGCATAGATTTGAAGCTAACTCGTTTGTTTCGCATGCTGTTGAAGCTATATCACTTATATCCCAAGTGTCTGAAGCTCAATCATTTGCTTCGCTTGGATTTGAAGCTAAACCTTCTACATCGCATTGATTTGAAGCTAAATCATGTGTTTCGCTTGGATTTGAAGCTAAACCGTCTACGTCGCATTGATTTGAAACTAAATCATGTTTTTTGCATGGATTTGATGCTAACTCGTTTGTTTCTCCTGCATTTGAAGCTATATCACTTATATCGCAAATATCTGAACCTCAATCATTTGTTCCGCATTAATTTGAAGCTAAACCTTCTACATCGCATTGATTTGAAGCTAAATCATGTGTTTCGCTTGGATTTGAAGCTATACCTTCTACATCGCATTGATTTGAAGCTAAATCATGTGTTTCGTTTGGATTTGAAGATATACCTTCTACATCGCTTTGATTTGAAGCTAAATCATGTGTTTCGCTTGGATTTGAAGCTATACCTTCTACATCGCATTGATTTGAAGCTAAATCATGTGTTTCGTTTGGATTTGAAGATATACCTTTTACATCGCTTTGATTTCAAGCTAAATCATGTGTTTTGCATGGAATTGATGCTAACTCGTTTGTTTCCCCTGCATTTGATAATATATCAGTTATATCGCAAGTATCTGATGCTAAATCATTTGTTTCGCATGGATTTGAAGCTAAACCATCTACATCGCATTGATTTGCAGCTAAATCATTTGTTTTGCATGGATTTGATGCTAACTCGTTTGTTTTCCCTGCATTTGAAGCTATATCAGTTATATCGCCAGTATCTGATGCTAAATCATTTGTTTCGCATGGATTTGAAGCTAAACCTTCTACATCGCATTGATTTGCAGCTAAATCATGTGTTTCGCATGGATTTGTAGCCAAGCCTTCAGCTTCGCATTGATTTGAAACTAGATCATGTGTTTGGCTTGGATTTAAAGCAAACTCGTTTGTTTCGCATGCAGTTGAAGCAAAATCATGAATATCACAAGTATTTCAAGATAAACCATTTGTTTCGCATGGATCAGAAGCTAATCCTTCTACTTCGTATTGATTTGAAGCTAAATGATATGTATCGCATGGATTTTGAAGCTATCCCGTTTGTTTCGTCTGCATTTGCAGCTATATCACTTATATCACAAGTGTTTGAAGCTAAATCATTTGTTACGCATGGATTTGAAGCTAAACCTTCTACATTGCATTGATTTGAAGCTAAATCATGTGTTTTGCATGGAATTGGTGCTAACTCGTTTGTTCCCCCTGCATTTGAAGCTATATCAGTTATATCGCAAGTATCTGATGCTAAATCATTAGTTTCGCATGGATTTGAAGCTAAGCCTTTTACTTCGCATGGATTTAAAGCTAAACCATTTGTTTCGCATGGATTTGAAGCTAAACCTTCTACATCGCATTGATTTGCAGCTAAATCATGTGTTTCGCATGGATTTGGAGCTAACTCGGTCGTTTCGCCTGCATTTGATGCTATATCACTTATATCGCAAGTATCTGAAGCTAAATCATTTGTTTCGTATAGATTTGAAGTTTAACCTTCTGCATCGCATCGATTTCAAGTTAAATCATGTATTTCGCATGGATTTGAAGCTAACTCGTTAGTTTTGCCTGCATTTGAAGCAATATCAATGTATCCCAAGTATCTGAACCTAAATCATTTGTTTCGCATGGATTTGAAGCTAAGACTTCTACTTCGTATCGATTTGAAGTTAAATGATATGTATCGCACTGATTTTGAAGCTTCCCCGTTTCATTCGTCTCCATTTCCTGCTATATCACTTATATCCCAAGTGTTTGTAGGTAAATCATTTATTTCGCATGGATTTGAAGCTAAACCTTCTACATCGCATTGATTTGAAGCTAAATCATGTGTTTTGCATGGATTTTATGCTAACTCGTTTGTTTCCCCTGCATTTGCAGCTATATCAGTTATATCGCAAGTATCTGATGCTAAATCATTTGTCTCGCATGGATTTGAAGCTAAACCTTCTACATCGCATTGATTTACAGCTAAATCATGTGATTCGCTTGGCTTTGAAGCTAACTCGTTTGTTTCGTCTGCATTTGAAGCTATATCACTTATATCCCAAGTGTTTGAAGCTAAATCATGTGTTTTGCATGCATTTGAAGCTAACTTGTTAGTTTCGCCTGCATTTGAAGCAATATCAATGTGTCGCAAGTATCTGAACCTAAATCATTTGTTTCGCATGGATTTGAAGCTAAGCCTTCTACTTCGTATCGATTTGAAGTTAAATGATATGTATCGCATGGATTTTGGAGCTTCCCCGTTTGATTCGTCTGCATTTCCTTCTATATCACTTATATCCCAAGTGTTTGTAGGTAAATCATTTGTTTCGCATGGATTTGATGCTAAACCTTCTACATCGCATTGATTTGAAGCTAAATCATGTGTTGCGCTTGGATTTGAATCTATACCTTCTACATCGCATTGATTTGAAGCTAAATCATGTGTTTCGTTTGGATTTGAAGATATACCTTCTACATCGCTTTGAATTGAAGCTAAATCATGTGATTCGCTTGGATTTGAAGCTATACCTTCTACATCGCATTGATTTGAAGCTAAATCATGTGTTTCGCTTGGATTCGAAGCTGAACCGTCTACGTCGCATTGATTTGAAACTAAATCATGTTTTTTGCATGGATTTGATGCTAACTCGATTGTTTCTCCTGCATTTGAAGCTATATCACTTTTATCGCAAATATCTGAACCTCAATCATTTGTTCCGCATTAATTTGAAGCTAAACCTTCTACTACGCATTGATTTGAAGCTAAATCATGTGTTGCTCTTGGATTTGAAGCTATACCTTCTACATCGCATTGATTTGAAGCTAAATCATGTGTTTCGTTTGGATTTGAAGATATACCTTCTACATCGCTTTGATTTGAAGCTAAATCATGTGTTTCGCTTGGATTTGAAGCTATACCTTCTACATCCTATTGATTTGAAGCTAAATCATGTGTTTCGTTTGGATTTGAAGATATACCTTCTACATCGCTTTGATTTCAAGCTGAATCATGTGTTTTGCATGGAATTGATGCTAACTCGTTTGTTTCCCCTGCATTTGATAATATATCAGTTATATCGCAAGTATCTGATGCTAAATCATTTGTTTCGCATGGATTTGAAGCTAAACCATCTACATCGCATTGATTTGCAGCTAAATCATGTGTTTTGCATGGATTTGATGCTAACTCGTTTGTTTTCCCTGCATTTGAAGCTATATCAGTTATATCGCCAGTATCTGATGCTAAATCATTTGTTTCGCATGGATTTGAAGCTAAAACCTTCTACATCGCATTGATTTGCAGCTAAATCATGTGTTTCGCATGGATTTGTAGCCAAGCCTTCAGCTTCGCATTGATTTGAAACTAGATCATGTGTTTGGCTTGGATTTAAAGCAAACTCGTTTGTTTCGCATGCAGTTGAAGCAAAATCATGAATATCACAAGTATTTCAAGATAAACCATTTGTTTCGCATGGATCAGAAGCTAATCTTTCTACTTCGTATTGATTTGAAGCTAAATGATATGTATCGCATGGATTTTGAAGCTATCCCGTTTGTTTCGTCTGCATTTGCAGCTATATCACTTATATCACAAGTGTTTGAAGCTAAATCATTTGTTACGCATGGATTTGAAGCTAAACCTTCTACATTGCATTGATTTGAAGCTAAATCATGTGTTTTGCATGGAATTGGTGCTAACTCGTTTGTTCCCCCTGCATTTGAAGCTATATCAGTTATATCGCAAGTATCTGATGCTAAATCATTAGTTTCGCATGGATTTGAAGCTAAGCCTTCTACTTCGCATGGATTTAAAGCTAAATCATTTGTTTCGCATGGATTTGAAGCTAAACCTTCTACATCGCATTGATTTGCAGCTAAATCATGTGTTTCGCATGGATTTGGAGCTAACTCGGTCGTTTCGCCTGCATTTGATGCTATATCACTTATATCGCAAGTATCTGAAGCTAAATCATTTGTTTCGTATAGATTTGAAGTTTAACCTTCTGCATCGCATCGATTTCAAGTTAAATCATGTATTTCGCATGGATTTGAAGCTAACTCGTTAGTTTTGCCTGCATTTGAAGCAATATCAATGTATCCCAAGTATCTGAACCTAAATCATTTGTTTCGCATGGATTTGAAGCTAAGCCTTCTACTTCGTATCGATTTGAAGTTAAATGATATGTATCGCACTGATTTTGAAGCTTCCCCGTTTCATTCGTCTCCATTTCCTGCTATATCACTTATATCCCAAGTGTTTGTAGGTAAATCATTTATTTCGCATGGATTTGAAGCTAAACCTTCTACATCGCATTGATTTGAAGCTAAATCATGTGTTTTGCATGGATTTTATGCTAACTCGTTTGTTTCCCCTGCATTTGAAGCTATATCAGTTATATCGCAAGTATCTGATGCTAAATCATTTGTCTCGCATGGATTTGAAGCAAAACCTTCTACATCGCATTGATTTACAGCTAAATCATGTGATTCGCTTGGCTTTGAAGCTAACTCGTTTGTTTCGTCTGCATTTGAAGCTATATCACTTATATCCCAAGTGTTTGAAGCTAAATCATGTGTTTTGCATGCATTTGAAGCTAACTTGTTAGTTTCGCCTGCATTTGAAGCAATATCAATGTGTCGCAAGTATCTGAACCTAAATCATTTGTTTCGCATGGATTTGAAGCTAAGCCTTCTACTTCGTATCGATTTCAAGTTAAATGATATGTATCGCATGGATTTTGGAGCTTCCCCGTTTGATTCGTCTGCATTTCCTTCTATATCACTTATATCCCAAGTGTTTGTAGGTAAATCATTTGTTTCGCATTGATTTGAAGCTAAATCATGTGTTGCGCTTGGATTTGAATCTATACCTTCTACATCGCATTGATTTGAAGCTAAATCATGTGTTTCGTTTGGATTTGAAGATATACCTTCTACATCGCTTTGAATTGAAGCTAAATCATGTGATTCGCTTGGATTTGAAGCTATACCTTCTACATCGCATTGATTTGAAGCTAAATCATGTGTTTCGCTTGGATTTGAAGCTAAACCGTCTACGTCGCATTGATTTGAAACTAAATCATGTTTTTTGCATGGATTTGATGCTAACTCGTATGTTTCCCCTGCATTTGTAGCTATATCACTTATATCGCAAGAATCTGAAACTAAATAATTTCTTTCGCATGAATTTGTAGCTACACCTTCTGCATCGCATTGATTTGAAGATAAATCATGTTTTTCGCTTGTATTTGAAGCTAACCCGTTCGTTTCGCCTGCATTTGTAGCTATATCATTTATATCGCAAGTATTTGAAGCTAAATCATTTGTTTCGCATGGATTTGAAGCTAAACCTTCTACATCGCATTGATGTGAAGCTAAATCATGTGTTTCGCTTGGATTTGAAGCTATACCTTCTACATCGCTTTGATTTGAAGCTAAATCATGTGTTTTGCATGGAATTAATGCTAACTCGTTTGTTTCCCCTGCATTTGAAGCTATTTCGGTTATATCGCAAGTATCTGATGCTAAATCATTTGTTTCGCATGGATTTGAAGCTAAACCTTCTACATCGCATTGATTTGCATCTAAATCATGTGTTTCGCATGGATTTGAAGCTAACTCGTTCGTTTCGCCTGCATTTGATGCTATATCCCTTATATCTCAAGTGTTTGAAGCTAAATAATTTGTTTCGCATGGATTTGAAGCTAAACCTTCTACATCGCATTGATTTGAAGCTAAATGATGTGTTTCGCTTGGATTTGAAGCTATACCTTCTACATCGCATTGATTTGCAGCTAAATCATGTGTTTCGCATGGATTTGAAGCTAACTCGTTCGTTTCGCCTGCATTTGATGCTATATCACTTATATCGCAAGTGTTTGAAGCTAAATCATTTGTTTCGCATGGATTTGAAGCTAAACCTTCTACATCGCATTGATGTGAAGCTAAATCATGTGTTTCGCTTGGATTTGAAGCTATACCTTCTACATCGCATTGATTTGCAGCTAAATCATGTGTTTCGCATGGAATTGATGCTAACTCGTTTGTTTCCCCTGCATTTGAAGCTATTTCAGTTTTATCGCAAGTATCTGATGCTAAATCATTTGTTTCGCATGGATTTGAAGCTAAGCCTTCTACTTCGTGTCGATTTGAAGTTAAATGATTTGTATCGCATGGATTTTGAAGCTTCCCCGTTTGATTCGTCTGCATTTCCTGCTATATCACTTATATCCCAAGTGTTTGTAGGTAAATCATTTGTTTCGCATGGATTTGAGGCTAAACCTTCTACATCGTATTGATTTGAAGCTAAATCATTTGTTTCGCATGGATTTGGATCTATAACTTCTACATCGCATTGATTTGAAGCTAAATCATGTGTTTCGTTTGGATTTGAAGATATACCTTCTACATCGCTTTGATTTGAAGCTAAATCATGTGTTTTGCATGGAATTGATGCTAACTCGTTTGTTTCCCCTGCATTTGAAGCTATTTCGGTTATATCGCAAGTATCTGATGCTAAATCATTTGTCTCGCATGGATTTGAAGCTAAACCTTCTACATCGCATTGATTTGAAGGTAAATCAAGTGTTGCGCTTGGATTTGAATCTATACCTTCTACATCGCATTGATTTGAAGCTAAATCATGTGTTTCGTTTGGATTTGAAGATATACCTTGTACATCGCTTTGATTAGCAGCTAAATCATGTGTTTCGCATGGAATTGATGCTAACTCGTTTGTTTCCCCTGCATTTGAAGCTATTTCAGTTATATCGCAAGTATCTGATGCTAAATCATTTGTTTCGCATGGATTTGAAGCTAAGCCTTCTACTTCGTATCGACTTGAAGTTAAATGAAATGTATCGCATGGATTTTGAAGCTTCCCCGTTTGATTCGTCTGCATTTCCTGCTATATCACTTATATCCCAAGTGTTTGTAGGTAAATCATTTGTTTCGCATGGATTTGAGGCTAAACCTTCTACATTGTATTGATTTGAAGCTAAATCATGTGTTGCGCTTGGATTTGAATCTATAACTTCTACATCGCATTGATTTGAAGCTAAATCATGTGTTTTGTTTGGATTTGAAGATATACCTTCTACATCGCTTTGATTTGAAGCTAAATCATGTGTTTTGCATGGAATTAATGCTAACTCGTTTGTTTCCCCTACATTTGAAGCTATTTCGGTTATATCGCAAGTATCTGATGCTAAATCATTAATTTCGCATGGATTTGAAGCTAAACCTTCTACATCGCATTGATTTGCATCTAAATCATGTGTTTCGCATGGATTAGACGCTAACTCGTTCGTTTCGCCTGCATTTGATGCTATATCACTTATATCGCAAGTGTTTGAAGCTAAATCATTTGTTTCGCATGGATTTGAAGCTATACTTTCTACATCGCATTGATTTGAAGCTAAATCATGTGTTTCGCTTGGATTTGAAGCTAACTCGTTAGTTTCACCTGCATTTGTAGCAATATCAATGTATCGCAAGTATCTGAACCTAAATCATTTGTTTCGCATGGATTTGCAGCTAAGCCTTCTACTTCGTATCGATTTGAAGTTAAATGATATGTATCGCATGGATTTTGAAGCTTCCCCGTTTGATTCGTCTGCATTTCCTGCTATATCACTTATATCCCAAGCGTTTGTAGGTAAATCATTTGTTTCGCATGGATTTGAAGCTAATCCTTCTACATAGCATTGATTCGAAGCTTAATCATGTGTTTTGCATGGATTTGATGCTAACTCGTTTGTTCCCCCTGCATTTGAAATTATATCAGTTATATCGCAAGTATCTGATGCTAAATCATTTGTTTCGCATGGATTTGAAGCTAAACCCTCTACATCGCATTGATTTGCAGCTAAATCATCTGTTTCGCATGGATTTGAAGTTAACTCGGTCGTTTCGCCTGCATTTGATGCTATATCACTAATATCGCAAGTATCTGAAGCTAAATCATTTGTTTCGTACAGATTTGAAGTTTAATCTTCTACAACGCATTGATTTGAAGCTAAATCATGTATTTTGCATGGATATGAAGCTAACTCGTTAGTTTCGACTGCATTTGAAGCAATATCAATGTATCGCAAGTATCTGAACCTAAATCATTTGTTTCGCATGGATTTGAAGCTAAGCCTTCTACTTCGCATGGATTTAAAGCGAAATGATGTGTATCGCATGGATTTTGAAGCTAACTCGTTTGATTCGTCTGCATTTCCTGCTATATCACTTATATCCCAAGTGTTTGTAGGTAAATAATTTGTTTCGCATGGATTTGAGGCTAATCCTTCTACATCGCATTGATTTGAAGCTAAATCAAGTGTTGCACTTGGATTTGAATCTATAACTTCTACATCGCATTGATTTGAAGCTAAATCATGTGTTTCGTTTGGATTTGAAGATATACCTTCTACACCACTTTGATTTGCAGCTAAATCATGTGTTTCGCATGGATTTGAAGCTAAAACTTCTAAATCGCATTGATTTGAAGCTAAGTCATGTGATTCGCTTGGCTTTGAAGCTAACTCGTTTGTTTCGTCTGCATTTGAAGCTATATCACTTATATCCCAAGTGTTTGAAGCTAAATCATTTGTTTCGCAGGGATTTGAAGCTAATTCGCTAGTTTCGCCTGCATTTGAAGCAATATCAATGTATCGCAAGTATCTGAACCTAAATCATTTGTTTCGCATGGATTTGAAGCTAAACCTTCTACATCGTATTGATTTGAAGCTGAATCATTTGTTTTGCATGGATTTGAAGCTAAGCCTTCTATTTCGCATGGATTTAAAGCTAAATGATGTGTATCGCATGGATTTTGAAGCTAACTCGTTTGATTCGTCTGCATTTGAAGCTATAAAACTTATATCCCAAGTGTTTGATGCTAAATAATTTGTTTCGCATGGATTTGAAGCTAAACCTGATGCATCGCATTGATTTGAAGCTAAATCATGTGTTTCGCTTGGATTTGAAGCTAAACCTTTTACATCGGATTGATTTGCAGCTAAATCATGTGTTTTGCATGGATTTGCTGCTAACTCGTTTGTTTCCCCAACATTTGAATTTATCAGTTATATCGCAAGCATCTGAACCTAAATCATTTGTTTCGCATGGATTTGAAGCTAAGCCTTCCACTTCGCATGGATTTCAAGCTAAATCATGTGTTTTGCATGGATTTGAAGCTAACTCGTTCGTTTCGCCTGCATTCGATGCTATATCACTTCTATCGCTAGTATCTGAAGCTAAATCATTTGTTTCGTATGAATTTGAAGCTAAACCTTCTACATCGTACTGATTTGAAGCTGAAACATTTGTTTTGCGTGGATTTGAAGCTAAGCCTTCTATTTCGCATGGATTGAAAGCTAAATGATGTGAATCGCATGGATTTTGAAGCTATCTCGTTTGATTCGTCTGCATTTGAAGCTATATCACTTATATCCCAAGTGTTTGATCCTGAATCATTTGTTTCGCATGGGTTTGACGCTAAACCTTCTACATCGCATTGGTTTGAAGCTAAACCTACCACATCGCATTGTTTTGAAGCTAAATAATGTGTTTCGTATAGAGTTGAAGCTAGCACGTTTGTTTCGTCTGCATTTGAAATTATATCACTTATATCGCAAGTATCTGAAGCTGAATCATGTGTTTCGCTTGGATTTGAAGCTAAACCTTCTACATCGCAAGTATCTGATGCTAAATCATTAGTTTCGCATGGATTTGAAGCTAAACCTTCTACATCGCATTGACTTGCATCTAAATCATGTGTTTCGCATGGATTTGAAGATAACTCGTTCGTTTCGCCTGCATTTGATGCTATATCACTTATATCGCAAGTGTTTCAAGCTAAATCATTTGTTTCGCATGGATTGGAAGCTAAGCCTTCTACTTCGTATCGATTTGAAGTTAAATGATATGTATCGCATGGATTCTGATGCTTTCCCGTTTGATTCGTCTTCATTTCCTGCTATATCACTTATATCCCAAGTGTTTGTAGGTAAATCATTTGTTTCGCATGGATTTGAGGCTAAACCTTCTACATCGTATTGATTTGAATCTAAATCGTGTGTTGCGCTTGGATTTGAATCTATAACTTCTACATCGCATTTGATTTGAAGCTAAATCATGTGTTTCGTTTGGATTTGAAGATATACCTTCTACATCGCTTTGATTTGAAGCTAAATCATGTGTTTTGCATGGAATTAATGCTAACTCGTTTGTTTCCCCTGCATTTGAAGCTATTTCGGTTATATCGCAAGTATCTGATGCTAAATCATTTGTTTCGCCTGGATTTGAAGCTAAACCTTCTACATCGCATTGATTTGCATCTAAACCATGTGTTTCGCATGGATTTGAAGCTAACTCGTTCGTTTCGCCTGCATTTGATGCTATATCACTTATATCGCAATTGTTTGAAGCTAAATCATTTGTTTCACATGGATTTGAAGCTAAACCTTCTACATCGCATTGATTTGAAGCTAAATCATGTGTTTCGCTTGGATTTGAAGCTATACCTTCTACATCGCATTGATTTGCAGCTAAATCATGTGTTTCGCATGGATTTGAAGCTAACTCGGTCGTTTCGCCTGCATTTGATGCTATATCACTTATATCGCAAGTAACTGAAGCTAAATCATTTGTTTCGTATAGATTTGAAGTTTAACTTTCTACATCGCATTGATTTGAAGCTAAATCATGTATTTTGAATGGATTTGAAGCTAACTCGTTAGTTTCGACTGCATTTGAAGCAATGTCAATGTATCGCAAGTATCTCAACCTAAATCATTTGTTTCGCATGGATTTGAAGCTAAGCCTTCTACTTAGCATGGATTTAAAGCGAAATGATGTGTATCGCATGGATTTTGAAGCTAACTCGTTTGATTTGTCTGCATTTGAAGCTATATCAGTTATATCGCAAGTATCTGATGCTAAATCATTTGTTTCGCATGGATTTGGAGCTAAACCTTCTACATCGCATTGATTCGAAGCTAAATCATGTGTTTTGCATGGATTTGATGCTAACTCGTTTGTTCCCCCTGCATTTGAAATGATATCAGTTATATCGCAAGTATCTGATGCTAAATCATTTGTTTCGCATGGATTTGAGGCTAAGCCATCTACTTCGCTTGGATTTGAAGCTAACTCGTTAGTTTCGCCTGCATTTGAAGCAATATCAATGTATCGCAAGTATCTGAAGCTAAATCATTTGTTTCCCATGGATTTGAAGCTAAACCATCTACATCGCATTGATTTGCAGCTAAATCATTAGTTTCGCATGGATTTGAAGCTAAACCTTCTACATCGTATCGATTTGAAGCTAAATGATATGTATAGCATGGATTTTGAAGCTACCCCGTTTGATTCGTCTGCATTTGCAGCTATATCACTTATATCACAAGTGCTTGAAGCTAAATCATTTGTCTCGCATGGATTTGAAGATAAACCTTTTACATCGCATTGATTTGAAGCTAAATCATGTATTGCGCTTGGATTTGAAACTATACCTTCTACGTCGCATTGATTTGAAGCTTAATCATGTGTTTCGTTTGGATTTGAAGATACACCTTCTACATCGCTTTGATTTGAAGCTAAATCATGTGTTTTGCATGGAATTGATGCTAACTCGTATGTTTCCCCTGCATTTGAAGCTATTTCAGTTATGTCGCAATTATCTGATACTAAATCATTTGTTTCGCATGGATTTGAAGCTAAACCTTCTACATCGCATTGATTTGCAGCTAAATCATGCGTTTCGCATGGATTTGAAGCTAACTCGTTTGTTTCCCCTGCATTTGAAGCTATATCAGTTATATCGCAAGTATCTGATGCTAAATCATTAGTTTCGCATGGATTTGAAGCTAAACCTTCTACATCGTATTGACTTGCATCTAAATCATGTGTTTCGCATGGATGTGAAGATAACTCGTTCGTTTCGCCTGCATTTGATGCTATATCACTTATATCGCAAGTGTTTCAAGCTAAATCATTTGTTTCGCATGGATTGGAAGCTAAGCCTTCTACTTCGTATCGATTTGAAGTTAAATCATGTGTTTTGCATGGATTTGATGCTAACTCGTTTGTTCCCCCTGCATTTGAAGCTATTTCAGTTATATCGCAAGTATCTGATGCTAAATCATTTGTTTCGCATGGATTTGAAGCTAAGCCTTCTACTTCGTATCGACTTGAAGTTAAATGAAATGTATCGCATGGATTTTGAAGCTTCCCCGTTTGATTCGTCTGCATTTCCTGCTATATCACTTATATCCCAAGTGTTTGTAGGTAAATCATTTGTTTCGCATGGATTTGAGGCTAAACCTTCTACATTGTATTGATTTGAAGCTAAATCATGTGTTGCGCTTGGATTTGAATCTATAACTTCTACATCGCATTGATTTGAAGCTAAATCATGTGTTTTGTTTGGATTTGAAGATATACCTTCTACATCGCTTTGATTTGAAGCTAAATCATGTGTTTTGCATGGAATTAATGCTAACTCGTTTGTTTCCCCTACATTTGAAGCTATTTCGGTTATATCGCAAGTATCTGATGCTAAATCATTAATTTCGCATGGATTTGAAGCTAAACCTTCTACATCGCATTGATTTGCATCTAAATCATGTGTTTCGCATGGATTAGACGCTAACTCGTTCGTTTCGCCTGCATTTGATGCTATATCACTTATATCGCAAGTGTTTGAAGCTAAATCATTTGTTTCGCATGGATTTGAAGCTATACTTTCTACATCGCAATGATTTGAGGCTAAATCATGTGTTTCGCTTGGATTTGAAGCTAACTCGTTAGTTTCACCTGCATTTGTAGCAATATCAATGTATCGCAAGTATCTGAACCTAAATCATTTGTTTCGCATGGATTTGCAGCTAAGCCTTCTACTTCGTATCGATTTGAAGTTAAATGATATGTATCGCATGGATTTTGAAGCTTCCCCGTTTGATTCGTCTGCATTTCCTGCTATATCACTTATATCCCAAGCGTTTGTAGGTAAATCATTTGTTTCGCATGGATTTGAAGCTAATCCTTCTACATAGCATTGATTCGAAGCTTAATCATGTGTTTTGCATGGATTTGATGCTAACTCGTTTGTTCCCCCTGCATTTGAAATTATATCAGTTATATCGCAAGTATCTGATGCTAAATCATTTGTTTCGCATGGATTTGAAGCTAAGCCATCTACTTCGCATGGATTTAAAGCTAAATCATTTGTTTCGCATGGATTTGAAGCTAAACCCTCTACATCGCATTGATTTGCAGCTAAATCATCTGTTTCGCATGGATTTGAAGTTAACTCGGTCGTTTCGCCTGCATTTGATGCTATATCACTAATATCGCAAGTATCTGAAGCTAAATCATTTGTTTCGTACAGATTTGAAGTTTAATCTTCTACAACGCATTGATTTGAAGCTAAATCATGTATTTTGCATGGATATGAAGCTAACTCGTTAGTTTCGACTGCATTTGAAGCAATATCAATGTATCGCAAGTATCTGAACCTAAATCATTTGTTTCGCATGGATTTGAAGCTAAGCCTTCTACTTCGCATGGATTTAAAGCGAAATGATGTGTATCGCATGGATTTTGAAGCTAACTCGTTTGATTCGTCTGCATTTCCTGCTATATCACTTATATCCCAAGTGTTTGTAGGTAAATAATTTGTTTCGCATGGATTTGAGGCTAATCCTTCTACATCGCATTGATTTGAAGCTAAATCAAGTGTTGCACTTGGATTTGAATCTATAACTTCTACATCGCATTGATTTGAAGCTAAATCATGTGTTTCGTTTGGATTTGAAGATATACCTTCTACACCACTTTGATTTGCAGCTAAATCATGTGTTTCGCATGGATTTGAAGCTAAAACTTCTAAATCGCATTGATTTGAAGCTAAGTCATGTGATTCGCTTGGCTTTGAAGCTAACTCGTTTGTTTCGTCTGCATTTGAAGCTATATCACTTATATCCCAAGTGTTTGAAGCTAAATCATTTGTTTCGCAGGGATTTGAAGCTAATTCGCTAGTTTCGCCTGCATTTGAAGCAATATCAATGTATCGCAAGTATCTGAACCTAAATCATTTGTTTCGCATGGATTTGAAGCTAAACCTTCTACATCGTATTGATTTGAAGCTGAATCATTTGTTTTGCATGGATTTGAAGCTAAGCCTTCTATTTCGCATGGATTTAAAGCTAAATGATGTGTATCGCATGGATTTTGAAGCTAACTCGTTTGATTCGTCTGCATTTGAAGCTATAAAACTTATATCCCAAGTGTTTGATGCTAAATAATTTGTTTCGCATGGATTTGAAGCTAAACCTGATGCATCGCATTGATTTGAAGCTAAATCATGTGTTTCGCTTGGATTTGAAGCTAAACCTTTTACATCGGATTGATTTGCAGCTAAATCATGTGTTTTGCATGGATTTGCTGCTAACTCGTTTGTTTCCCCAACATTTGAATTTATCAGTTATATCGCAAGCATCTGAACCTAAATCATTTGTTTCGCATGGATTTGAAGCTAAGCCTTCCACTTCGCATGGATTTCAAGCTAAATCATGTGTTTTGCATGGATTTGAAGCTAACTCGTTCGTTTCGCCTGCATTCGATGCTATATCACTTCTATCGCTAGTATCTGAAGCTAAATCATTTGTTTCGTATGAATTTGAAGCTAAACCTTCTACATCGTACTGATTTGAAGCTGAAACATTTGTTTTGCGTGGATTTGAAGCTAAGCCTTCTATTTCGCATGGATTGAAAGCTAAATGATGTGAATCGCATGGATTTTGAAGCTATCTCGTTTGATTCGTCTGCATTTGAAGCTATATCACTTATATCCCAAGTGTTTGATCCTGAATCATTTGTTTCGCATGGGTTTGACGCTAAACCTTCTACATCGCATTGGTTTGAAGCTAAACCTACCACATCGCATTGTTTTGAAGCTAAATAATGTGTTTCGTATAGAGTTGAAGCTAGCACGTTTGTTTCGTCTGCATTTGAAATTATATCACTTATATCGCAAGTATCTGAAGCTGAATCATGTGTTTCGCTTGGATTTGAAGCTAAACCTTCTACATCGCAAGTATCTGATGCTAAATCATTAGTTTCGCATGGATTTGAAGCTAAACCTTCTACATCGCATTGACTTGCATCTAAATCATGTGTTTCGCATGGATTTGAAGATAACTCGTTCGTTTCGCCTGCATTTGATGCTATATCACTTATATCGCAAGTGTTTCAAGCTAAATCATTTGTTTCGCATGGATT
Source organism: Megalopta genalis (assembly GCF_051020955.1). NCBI lineage: Eukaryota > Metazoa > Arthropoda > Insecta > Hymenoptera > Halictidae > Megalopta > Megalopta genalis. Next base: position 62,240 of record NW_027476274.1, on the reverse strand, counting down.
GGAAGCTAAGCCTTCTACTTCGTATCGATTTGAAGTTAAATGATATGTATCGCATGGATTCTGATGCTTTCCCGTTTGATTCGTCTTCATTTCCTGCTATATCACTTATATCCCAAGTGTTTGTAGGTAAATCATTTGTTTCGCATGGATTTGAGGCTAAACCTTCTACATCGTATTGATTTGAATCTAAATCGTGTGTTGCGCTTGGATTTGAATCTATAACTTCTACATCGCATTTGATTTGAAGCTAAATCATGTGTTTCGTTTGGATTTGAAGATATACCTTCTACATCGCTTTGATTTGAAGCTAAATCATGTGTTTTGCATGGAATTAATGCTAACTCGTTTGTTTCCCCTGCATTTGAAGCTATTTCGGTTATATCGCAAGTATCTGATGCTAAATCATTTGTTTCGCCTGGATTTGAAGCTAAACCTTCTACATCGCATTGATTTGCATCTAAACCATGTGTTTCGCATGGATTTGAAGCTAACTCGTTCGTTTCGCCTGCATTTGATGCTATATCACTTATATCGCAATTGTTTGAAGCTAAATCATTTGTTTCACATGGATTTGAAGCTAAACCTTCTACATCGCATTGATTTGAAGCTAAATCATGTGTTTCGCTTGGATTTGAAGCTATACCTTCTACATCGCATTGATTTGCAGCTAAATCATGTGTTTCGCATGGATTTGAAGCTAACTCGGTCGTTTCGCCTGCATTTGATGCTATATCACTTATATCGCAAGTAACTGAAGCTAAATCATTTGTTTCGTATAGATTTGAAGTTTAACTTTCTACATCGCATTGATTTGAAGCTAAATCATGTATTTTGAATGGATTTGAAGCTAACTCGTTAGTTTCGACTGCATTTGAAGCAATGTCAATGTATCGCAAGTATCTCAACCTAAATCATTTGTTTCGCATGGATTTGAAGCTAAGCCTTCTACTTAGCATGGATTTAAAGCGAAATGATGTGTATCGCATGGATTTTGAAGCTAACTCGTTTGATTTGTCTGCATTTGAAGCTATATCAGTTATATCGCAAGTATCTGATGCTAAATCATTTGTTTCGCATGGATTTGGAGCTAAACCTTCTACATCGCATTGATTCGAAGCTAAATCATGTGTTTTGCATGGATTTGATGCTAACTCGTTTGTTCCCCCTGCATTTGAAATGATATCAGTTATATCGCAAGTATCTGATGCTAAATCATTTGTTTCGCATGGATTTGAGGCTAAGCCATCTACTTCGCTTGGATTTGAAGCTAACTCGTTAGTTTCGCCTGCATTTGAAGCAATATCAATGTATCGCAAGTATCTGAAGCTAAATCATTTGTTTCCCATGGATTTGAAGCTAAACCATCTACATCGCATTGATTTGCAGCTAAATCATTAGTTTCGCATGGATTTGAAGCTAAACCTTCTACATCGTATCGATTTGAAGCTAAATGATATGTATAGCATGGATTTTGAAGCTACCCCGTTTGATTCGTCTGCATTTGCAGCTATATCACTTATATCACAAGTGCTTGAAGCTAAATCATTTGTCTCGCATGGATTTGAAGATAAACCTTTTACATCGCATTGATTTGAAGCTAAATCATGTATTGCGCTTGGATTTGAAACTATACCTTCTACGTCGCATTGATTTGAAGCTTAATCATGTGTTTCGTTTGGATTTGAAGATACACCTTCTACATCGCTTTGATTTGAAGCTAAATCATGTGTTTTGCATGGAATTGATGCTAACTCGTATGTTTCCCCTGCATTTGAAGCTATTTCAGTTATGTCGCAATTATCTGATACTAAATCATTTGTTTCGCATGGATTTGAAGCTAAACCTTCTACATCGCATTGATTTGCAGCTAAATCATGCGTTTCGCATGGATTTGAAGCTAACTCGTTTGTTTCCCCTGCATTTGAAGCTATATCAGTTATATCGCAAGTATCTGATGCTAAATCATTAGTTTCGCATGGATTTGAAGCTAAACCTTCTACATCGTATTGACTTGCATCTAAATCATGTGTTTCGCATGGATGTGAAGATAACTCGTTCGTTTCGCCTGCATTTGATGCTATATCACTTATATCGCAAGTGTTTCAAGCTAAATCATTTGTTTCGCATGGATTGGAAGCTAAGCCTTCTACTTCGTATCGATTTGAAGTTAAATGATATGTATCGCATGGATTCTGATGCTTCCCCGTTTGATTCATCTTCATTTCCTACTATATCACTTATATCCCAAGTGTTTGTAGGTAAATCATTTGTTTCGCATGGATTTGAGGCTAAACCATCTACATCGTATTGATTTGAATCTAAATCGTGTGTTGCGCTTGGATTTGAATCTATAACTTCTACATCGCATTGATTTGAAGCTAAATCATGTGTTTCGTTTGGATTTGAAGATATACCTTCTACATCGCTTTGATTTGAAGCTAAATCATGTGTTTTGCATGGAATTAATGCTAACTCGTTTGTTTCCCCTGCATTTGAAGCTATTTCGGTTATATCGCAAGTATCTGATGCTAAATCATTTGTTTCGCATGGAATTGATGCTAACTCGTTTGTTTCCCCTGCATTTGAAGCTATTTCAGTTATATCGCAAGTATCTGATATAAATCATTTGTTTCGCATGGATTTGAAGCTAAACCTTCTACATCGCATTGATTTGCAGCTAAATCATGTGTTTCGCATGGATTTGAAGCTAACTCGTTTGTTTCCCCTGCATTTGAAGCTATTTCGGTTATATCGCAAGTATCTGATGCTAAATCATTTGTCTCGCATGGATTTGAAGCTAAACCTTCTACATCGCATTGATTTGAAGCTAAATCATGTATTTCGCATGTATTTGAAGCTAACTCGTTAGTTTCGCCTGCAGTTGAAGCAATATCGATGTTTCGCAAGTATCTGAACCTAAATCATTTGTTTCGCATGGATTTGAAGCTAACTCGGTCGTTTCGCCTGCATTTGATGCTATATCACATATATCGCAAGTATCTGAAGCTAAATCATTTGTTTCGTATAGATTTGAAGCTAAATCTTCTACATCGCATTGATTTGAAGCTAAATCATGTGTTTCGCTTGGATTTGAAGCTATACCTTCTACATCGCATTGATTTGAAGCTAAATCATGTGTTGCGCTTGGATTTGAATCTATACCTTCTACATCGCATTGATTTGAAGCTAAATCATGTGTTTCGTTTGGATTTGAAGCTAAACCTTCTACATCGCATTGATTTGCAGCTAAATCATGTGTTTCGCATGGAATTGATGCTAACTCGTTTGTTTCCCCTGCATTTGAAGCTATTTCAGTTATATCGCAAGTATCTGATGCTAAATCATTTGTTTCGCATGGATTTGAAGCTAAACCTTCTACATCGCATTGATTTGCAGCTAAATCATGTGTTTCGCATGGATTTGAAGCTAACTCGTTAGTTTCGCCTGCATTTGAAGCAATATCAATGTTTCGAAAGTATCTGAGGCCAAATCATGTGTTTCGCTGGGATTTGAAGCTAAACCTTTTACATCGCATTGATTTGCAGGTAAATCATGTGTTTTGCATGGTTTTGATGCTAACTCGTTTGTTTCCACTGCATTTGAAGCTATATCAGTTATATCGCAAGTATCTGATGCTAAATCATTTGTTTCGCATGGATTTGAAGCTAAACCACCTACATCGCATTGATTTGCAGCTAAATCATGTGATTTGCATGGATTTGAAGCTGAACCTTCTACATCGCATTTATTTGCAGCTAAATCATGTGTTTCGCATGGATTTGAAGCTAACTCGGACGTTTCGCCTGCATTTGATGCTATATCACTTATATCGCAAGTATCTGAAGCTAAATCATTTGTTTCGTATAGATTTGAAGTTTAACCTTCTACATCGCATTGATTTGAAGCTAAATCATGTATTTTGCATGGATTTGAAGCTAACTCGTTAGTTTCCTCTGCATTTGAATCTATATCAGTTATATCGCCAGTATCTGATGCTAAATCATTTGTTTCGCATGGATTTGAAGCTAACTTGTTAGTTTCGCCTGCATTTGAAGCAATATCAATGTATCGGGGAAGTATCTGAACCTAAATCATTTGTTTCGCATCGATTTGAAGCTAAGCCTTCTACTTCGTATCGATTTGAAGTTAAATGATATGTATCGCTTGGATTTTGGAGCTTCCCCGTTTGATTCGTCTGCATTTCCGGCTATATCACTTATATCCCAAGTGTTTGTAGGTAAATCATTTCTTTCGCATGGATTTGAAGCTAAACCTTCTACATCGTATCGATTTGAAGCTAAATGATATGTATAGCATGGATTTTGAAGCTACCCCGTTTGATTCGTCTGCATTTGCAGCTATATCACTTATATCACAAGTGCTTGAAGCTAAATCATCTGTTTCGCATGGATTTGAAGCTAAACCATCTACATCGCATTGATTTGCAGCTAAATCATGTGTTTCGCATGGATTTGAAGCTAACTCGGTCGTTTCGCCTGCATTTGATGCTATATCACATATATCGCAAGTATCTGAAGCTAAATCATTTGTTTCGTATAGATTTGAAGCTAAATCTTCTACATCGCATTGATTTGAAGCTAAATCATGTGTTTCGCTTGGATTTGAAGCTATACCTTCTACATCGCATTGATTTGAAGCTAAATCATGTGTTGCGCTTGGATTTGAATCTATACCTTCTACATCGCATTGATTTGAAGCTAAATCATGTGTTTCGTTTGGATTTGAAGCTAAACCTTCTACATCGCATTGATTTGCAGCTAAATCATGTGTTTCGCATGGATTTGAAGCTAACTCGTTTGTTTCCCCTGCATTTGAAGCTATTTCGGTTATATCGCAAGTATCTGATGCTAAATCATTTGTCTCGCATGGATTTGAAGCTAAACCTTCTACATCGCATTGATTTGAAGCTAAATCATGTATTTCGCATGGATTTGAAGCTAACTCGTTAGTTTCGCCTGCATTTGAAGCAATATCAATGTTTCGAAAGTATCTGAGGCCAAATCATGTGTTTCGCTGGGATTTGAAGCTAAACCTTTTACATCGCATTGATTTGCAGGTAAATCATGTGTTTTGCATGGTTTTGATGCTAACTCGTTTGTTTCCACTGCATTTGAAGCTATATCAGTTATATCGCAAGTATCTGATGCTAAATCATTTGTTTCGCATGGATTTGAAGCTAAACCATCTACATCGCATTGATTTGCAGCTAAATCATGTGATTTGCATGGATTTGAGGCTAACTCGTTTGTTTCCCCTGCATTTGAAGCTATATCAGTTATATCGCCAGTATCTGATGCTAAATCATTTGTTTCGCATGGATTTGAAGCTAAACCTTCTACATCGTATTGATTTGAAGCTAAATCATGTGTTTTGCATGGATTTGATGCTAATTCGTTTGTTCCCCCTGCATTTGAAATTTTATCAGTTATATCGCAAGTATCTGATGCTAAATCATTTGTTTCGCATGGATTTGAAGCTAAGCCATCTACTTCGCATGGATTTAAAGCTAAATCATTTGTTTCGCATGGATTTGAAGCTAAACCCTCTACATCGCATTGATTTGCAGCTAAATCATGCGTTTCGCATGGATTTGAAGCTAATCCTTCTAAATCGCATTGATTTGAAGCTAAGTCATGTGATTCGCTTGGCTTTGAAGCTAAATCATTTGTTTCGCATGGATTTGAAGCTAAACCTTCTACATCGCATTGATTTGCAGCTAAATCATGCGTTTCGCATGGATTTGAAGCTAACTCGTTTGTTTCCCCTGCATTTGAAGCTATATCAGTTATATCGCAAGTATCTGATGCTAAATCATTTGTTTCGCATGGATTTGAAGCTAAACCTTCTACATCGCATTGACTTGCATCTAAATCATGCGTTTCGCATGGATTTGAAGCTAACTCTTTCGTTTCGCCTGCATTTAATGCTATATCACTTATATCGCAAGTGTTTCAAGCTAAATCATTTGTTTCGCATGGTTTTGAAGCTAAACCTTCTACATCGCATTGATTTGAAGCTAAATCATGTATTTTGCATGGATTTGAAGCTAACTCGTTAGTTTCCTCTGCATTTGAATCTATATCAGTTATATCGCCAGTATCTGATGCTAAATCATTTGTTTCGCATGGATTTGAAGCTAACTTGTTAGTTTCGCCTGCATTTGAAGCAATATCAATGTATCGGGGAAGTATCTGAACCTAAATCATTTGTTTCGCATCGATTTGAAGCTAAGCCTTCTACTTCGTATCGATTTGAAGTTAAATGATATGTATCGCTTGGATTTTGGAGCTTCCCCGTTTGATTCGTCTGCATTTCCGGCTATATCACTTATATCCCAAGTGTTTGTAGGTAAATCATTTCTTTCGCATGGATTTGAAGCTAAACCTTCTACATCGTATCGATTTGCAGCTAAATCATGTGTTTCGCATGGATTTGAAGCTAACTCGGTCGTTTCGCCTGCATTTGATGCTATATCACATATATCGCAAGTATCTGAAGCTAAATCATTTGTTTCGTATAGATTTGAAGCTAAATCTTCTACATCGCATTGATTTGAAGCCAAATCATGTGTTTCGCTTGGATTTGAAGCTATACCTTCTACATCGCATTGATTTGAAGCTAAATCATGTGTTGCGCTTGGATTTGAATCTATACCTTCTACATCGCATTGATTTGAAGCTAAATCATGTGTTTCGTTTGGATTTGAAGCTAAACCTTCTACATCGCATTGATTTGCAGCTAAATCATGTGTTTCGCATGGAATTGATGCTAACTCGTTTGTTTCCCCTGCATTTGAAGCTATTTCAGTTATATCGCAAGTATCTGATGCTAAATCATTTGTTTCGCATGGATTTGAAGCTAAACCTTCTACATCGCATTGATTTGCAGCTAAATCATGTGTTTCGCATGGATTTGAAGCTAACTCGTTTGTTTCCCCTGCATTTGAAGCTATTTCGGTTATATCGCAAGTATCTGATGCTAAATCATTTGTCTCGCATGGATTTGAAGCTAAACCTTCTACATCGCATTGATTTGAAGCTAAATCATGTATTTCGCATGGATTTGAAGCTAACTCGTTAGTTTCGCCTGCAGTTGAAGCAATATCGATGTTTCGCAAGTATCTGAGGCCAAATCATGTGTTTCGCTGGGATTTGAAGCTAAACCTTTTACATCGCATTGATTTGCAGCTAAATCATGTGTTTTGCATGGTTTTGATGCTAACTCGTTTGTTTCCACTGCATTTGAAGCTATATCAGTTATATCGCAAGTATCTGATGCTAAATCATTTGTTTCGCATGGATTTGAAGCTAAACCTTCTACATCGCATTGATTTGAAGCTAAATCATGTGTTTTGCATGGATTTGATGCTAACTCGTTTGTTCCCCCTGCATTTGAAATTATATCAGTTATATCGCAAGTATCTGATGCTAAATCATTTGTTTCGCATGGATTTGAAGCTAAACCCTCTACATCGCATTGATTTGCAGCTAAATCATGTGTTTCGCATGGATTTGAAGCTAACTCGGTCGTTTCGCCTGCATTTGATGCTATATCACATATATCGCAAGTATCTGAAGCTAAATCATTTGTTTCGTATAGATTTGAAGCTAAATCTTCTACATCGCATTGATTTGAAGCCAAATCATGTGTTTCGCTTGGATTTGAAGCTATACCTTCTACATCGCATTGATTTGAAGCTAAATCATGTGTTGCGCTTGGATTTGAATCTATACCTTCTACATCGCATTGATTTGAAGCTAAATCATTTGTTTCGCATGGATATGAAGCTAAACCTTCTACATCGCATTGATTTGCAGCTAAATCATGTGTTTCGCATGGAATTGATGCTAACTCGTTTGTTTCCCCTGCATTTGAAGCTATTTCAGTTATATCGCAAGTATCTGATGCTAAATCATTTGTTTCGCATGGATTTGAAGCTAAACCTTCTACATCGCATTGATTTGCAGCTAAATCATGTGTTTCGCATGGATTTGAAGCTAACTCGTTTGTTTCCCCTGCATTTGAAGCTATTTCGGTTATATCGCAAGTATCTGATGCTAAATCATTTGTCTCGCATGGATTTGAAGCTAAACCTTCTACATCGCATTGATTTGAAGCTAAATCATGTATTTCGCATGGATTTGAAGCTAACTCGTTAGTTTCGCCTGCAGTTGAAGCAATATCGATGTTTCGCAAGTATCTGAGGCCAAATCATTTGTTTCGCATGGATTTGAAGCTAAACCATCTACATCGCATTGATTTGCAGCTAAATCATGTGATTTGCATGGATTTGAGGCTAACTCGTTTGTTTCACCTGCATTTGAAGCTATATCAGTTATATCGCCAGTATCTGATGCTAAATCATTTGTTTCGCATGGATTTGAAGCTAAACCTTCTACATCGCATTGATTTGAAGCTAAATCATGTGTTTTGCATGGATTTGATGCTAACTCGTTTGTTCCCCCTGCATTTGAAATTATATCAGTTATATCGCAAGTATCTGATGCTAAATCATTTGTTTCGCATGGATTTGAAGCTAAGCCATCTACTTCGCATGGATTTAAAGCTAAACCATTTGTTTCGCATGGATTTTAAGCTAAACCCTCTACATCGCATTGATTTGCAGCTAAATCATCTGTTTCGCATGGATTTGAAGTTAACTCGGTCGTTTCGCCTGCATTTGATGCTATATCACTTATATCGCAAGTATCTGAAGATAAATCATTTGTTTCGTACAGATTTGAAGTTTAACCTTCTACAACGCATTGATTTGAAGCTAAATCATGGATTTTGCATGGATTTGAAGCTAACTCGTTAGTTTCGACTGCATTTGAAGCAATATCAATGTATCGCAAGTATCTGTACCTAAATCATTTGTTTCGCATGGATTTGAAGCTAAGCCTTCTACTTCGCATGGATTTAAAGCGAAATGATGTGTATCGCATGGATTTTGAAGCTAACTCGTTTGATTCGTCTGCATTTCCTGCTATATCACTTATATCCCAAGTGTTTGTAGGTAAATCATTTGTTTCGCATGGATTTGAGGCTAATCCTTCTACATCGCATTGATTTGAAGCTAAATCATGTGTTTCGCTTGGATTTGAAACTATACCTTCTACATCGCTTTGATTTGAAGCTAAGTCATGTGTTTTGCATGGATTTGATGCTCATTCGTTTGTTTCCCCTGCATTTGAAGCTATTTCAGTTATATCGCAAGTATCTGAGGCCAAATCATGTGTTTCGCTTGGATTTGAAGCTAAACCTTTTACATCGCATTGATTTGCAGCTAAATCATATGTTTTGCATGGTTTTGATGCTAACTCGTTTGTTTCCACTGCATTTGAAGCTATTTCGGTTATATCGCAAGTATCTGATGCTAAATCATTTGTCTCGCATGGATTTGAAGCTAAACCTTCTACATCGCATTGATTTGAAGCTAAATCATGTGTTGCGCTTGGATTTGAACCTATACCTTTTACATCGCATTGATTTGAAGCTAAATCATGTATTTTGTTTGGATTTGAAGCTAAACCATCTACATCGCCATGATTTGCAGCTAAATCATGTGATTTGCATGGATTTGATGCTAACTAGTTTGTTCCCCCTGCATTTGAAATTATTTCAGTTATATCGCAAGTATCTGATGCTAAATCATTTGTTTCGCATGGATTTGAAGCTAAACCCTCTACATCGTATTGATTCGCAGCTAAATCATGTGTTTCGCATGGATTTGAAGCCAACTCGTTAGTTTCGTCTGCATTTGAAGCTATATCACTTATGTCGCTAGTATCTGAAGCTAAATCATTTGTTTCGCATGGATTTGAAGTTAAACCTTCTGCATAACATTGATTTGCAGCTAAATCATGTGTTTCGCATGGATTTGAAGCTAACTCGGTCGTTTCGCCTGCATTTGATGCTATATCACTTATATCGCAAGTATCTGAAGCTAAATCATTTGTTTCGTATAGATTTGAAGTTTAACCTTCTACATCGCATTGATTTGAAGCTAAATCATTTGTTTCGCATGGATTTGAATCTAAACCCTCTACATCGCATTGATTTACAGCTAAATCATTTGTTTCGCATGGATTTGAAGCTAAACCTTCTACATCGCATTGATTTGAAGCTAAATCATGTGTTTCGCTTGGATTTGAAGCTATACCTTCTACATCGCATTGATTTGCAGCTGAATCACGTGTTTCGCATGGAATTGAAGCTAACTCGGTCGTTTCGCCTGCATTTGAAGCAATATCAATGTATCGCAAGTATCTGAAGCTAAATCATTTGTTTCCCATGGATTTGAAACTAAACCATCTACATCGCATTGATTTGCAGCTAAATCATGTATTTCGCATGGATTTGATGCTAACTCGTTTGTTTTCCCTGCATTTGAAGCTATATCAGTTATATCGCCAGTATCTGATGTTAAATCATTTGTTTCGCATGGATTTAAAGCTAAACCTTCTACATCGCATTGATTTGAAGCTAAATCATGTGTTTCGCTTGGATTTGAAACTATACCTTCTACATCGCTTTGATTTGAAGCTAACTCATATGTTTTGCATGGATTTGATGCTCATTCGTTTGTTTCCCCTGCATTTGAAGCTATTTCAGTTATATCGCAAGTATCTGAGGCCAAATCATGTGTTTCGCTTGGATTTGAAGCTAAACCTTTTACATCGCATTGATTTGCAGCTAAATCATATGTTTTGCATGGTTTTGATGCTGACTCGTTTGTTTCCACTGCATTTGAAGCTATATCAGTTATATCGCAAGTATCTGATGCTAAATCATTTGTTTCGCATGGATATGAAGCTAAACCTTCTACATCGCATTGATTTGAAGCTAAATCATGTTTTTCGCTTGGATTTGAAACTATACCTTCTACATCGCTTTGATTTGAAGCTAAGTCATGTGGTTTGCATGGATTTGATGCTCATTCGTTTGTTTCCCCTGCATTTGAAGCTATTTCAGTTATATCGCCAGTATCTGATGCTAAATCATTGGTTTCGCATGGATTTGAAGCTAAACCATCTACATCGCTTTGATTTGAAGCCAAATCATGCGTTTTGCATGGATTTGATGCTAACTCGTTTGTTTCCCCTGCATTTGAAGCTATTTCAGTTATATCGCAAGTATCTGATGCTAAATCATGTGTTTCGCTTGGATTTGAAACTAAGCCTACTACTTCGCATTGATTTGAAACTAAATTATGTGTTTCCCTTGGATTTGAAGCTAACTCGTTTGTTTCGCATGCAGTTGAAGCTAAATCATGCTTATCACAAGTATTTCAAGATAAACCATTTGTTTCGCATGGATTTGAAGCTAAGCCTTCTACTTCGCACGAATTTGAAGCTAAATCATGTGTTTCGCTTGGATTTGAAGCTAACTCGTTTGTTTCGCATGCAGTTGAAGCAAAATCATGAATATCACAAGTATTTCAAGATAAACCATTTGTTTCGCATGGATTAGAAGCTAATCCTTCTACTTCGAATTGATTTGAATCTAAATCATTGGTTTCGCCTGAATTTGAAGCTAAACCTTCTACATCGCATTGACTTGAATCTAAATCATGTGTTTAGCATGTATTTGAAGCGAACTCGTTTGTTTGCCCTGCATTTGAAGCTATATCACTTATATCGCAAGTATCTGAAAATAAATCGTTTGTGTCGCATGGATTTGAAACTAAACCTTCTACACCGCATTGATTTGAAACTAAATCATGTGTTTCGCTTGGATTTGAAGCTAACTCGTTTGTTTCGCATGCAGTTGAAGCAAAATCATGAATATCACAAGTATTTCAAGATAAACCATTTGTTTCGCATGGATTAGAAGCTAATCCTTCTACTTCGAATTGATTTGAATCTAAATCATTGGTTTCGCGTGAATTTGAAGCTAAACCTTCTACATCGCATTGACTTGAATCTAAATCATGTGTTTAGCATGTATTTGAAGCGAACTCGTTTGTTTGCCCTGCATTTGAAGCTATATCACTTATATCGCAAGTATCTGAAAATAAATCGTTTGTGTCGCATGGATTTGAAACTAAACATTCTACATAGCTTTGATTTGAAGCATAATCATGTGTTTTGCTTGCATTTAAAGCTAAATCGTTTGTTTCGCATGCAGTTGTAGCTAAATAATATATATCACGTGTATTTGTAGCTAAACCAGTAGTTTCGCATGGATTTGAAGCTGACTCGTTTGTTTCGTCCGCATTTGAAGCTATGTCACTTATATCGGAAGTATCTAAAGCTAAATCATTGGTTTCGCATGGATTTGAAGCTAAACCTTCTACATCGCAATGATTTGTTGCTAAATCATGTGTTTCGCATGGATTTGATGCTCATTCGTTTGTTTCCCCTGCATTTGAAGCTATTTCAGTTATATCGCCAGTATCTGATGCTAAATCATGTGTTTCGCTTGGATTTGAAGCTATACCTTCTACAAGGCATTGATTTGCTGCTAAATCATGTGTTTCGCATGGATTTGAAGCTAACTCGGTCGTTTCGCCTGCATTTGATGCTATATCACTTATATCGCAAGTATCTGAAGCTAAATCATTTGTTTCGTATAGATTTGAAGTTTAACCTTCTACATCGCATTGATTTGAAGCTAAATCATGTGTTGCGCTTGGATTTGAACCTATACCTTTTACATCGCATTGATTTGAAGCTAAATCATGTATTTTGTTTGGATTTGAAGCTAAACCATCTACATCGCATTGATTTGCAGCTAAATCACGTGATTTGCATGGATTTGATGCTAACTAGTTTGTTCCCCCTGCATTTGAAATTATATCAGTTATATCGCAAGTATCTGATGCTAAATCATTTGTTTCGCATGGATTTGAAGCTAAACCCTCTACATCGTATTGATTTGCAGCTAAATCATGTGTTTCGCATGGATTTGAAGCCAACTCGTTAGTTTCGTCTGCATTTGAAGCTATATCACTTATGTCGCTAGTATCTGAAGCTAAATCATTTGTTTCGCATGGATTTGAAATTAAACCTTCTGCATAGCATTGATTTGCAGCTAAATCATGTGTTTCGCATGGATTTGAAGCTAACTCGGTCGTTTCGCCTGCATTTGATGCTATATCACTTATATCGCAAGTACCTGAAGCTAAATCATTTGTTTCGTATAGATTTGAAGTTTAACCTTCTACATCGCAGTGATTTGAAACTAAATCATTTGTTTCGCATGGATTTGAATCTAAACCCTCTACATCGCATTGATTTACAGCTAAATCATGTGTTTCGCATGGATTTGAAGCTAACTCGATCGTTTCGCCTGCATTTGATGCTATATCACTTATATCGCAAGTATCTGAAGCTAAATCATTTGTTTCGTATAGATTTGAAGTTTAACCTTCTACATCGCATTGATTTGAAGCTAAATCATTTGTTTCGCATGGATTTGAAGCTAAACCATCTACATCGCATTGATTTGCAGCTAAATCATGTATTTCGCATGGATTTGATGCTAACTCGTTTGTTTCCCCTGCATTTGAAGCTATATCAGTTATATCGCCAGTATCTGATGTTAAATCATTTGTTTCGCATGGATATGAAGCTAAACCTTCTACATCGCATTGATTTGAAGCTAAATCATGTGTTGCGCTTGGATTTGAACCTATACCTTTTACATCGCATTGATTTGAAGCTAAATCATGTATTTTGTTTGGATTTGAAGCTAAACCTTCTACATCGCATTGATTTGCAGCTAAATCATGTGTTGCGCTTGGATTTGAATCTATACCTTCTACATCGCATTGATTTGCAGCTAAATCATGTGTTTCGCATGGAATTGATGCTAATTCGTTTGTTTCCCCTGCATTTGAAGCAATTTCAGTTATATCGCAAGTATCTGATGCTAAATCATTTGTTTCGCATGGATTTGAAGCTAAGCCTTCTACTTCGTATCGATTTGAAGTTAAATGATATGTATCGCATGGATTTTGAAGCTTCCCCGTTTGATTCGTCTGCATTTCCTGCTATATCACATATATCCCAAGTGTTTGTAGGTAACTCATTTGTTTCGCATGGATTTGAGGCTAAACATTCTACATTGCATTGATTTGAAGCTAAATCATGTGTTGCGCTTGGATTTGAATCTATAACTTCTACATCGCATTGATTTGAAGCTAAATTATGTGTTTCGTTTGGATTTGAAGATATACCTTCTACATCGCTTTGATTTGAAGCTAAATCATGTGTTTTGCATGGAATTGATGCTAACTCGTTTGTTTCCCCTGCATTTGAAGCTATTTCTGTTATATCGAAAGTATCTGATGCAAAATCATTTGTTTCGCATGGATTTGAAGCTGAGCCTTCTACTTCGTATCGATTTGAAGTTAAATGATATGTATCGCATGGATTTTGAAGCTTCCCCGTTTGATTCGTCTGCATTTCCTGCTATATCACTTATATCCCAAGTGTTTATAGGTAAATCATTTGTTTCGCAAGGATTTGAGGCTAATCCTTCTACATCGCATTGATTTGAAGCTAAATCATGTGTTGCGCTTGGATTTGAATCTATAACTTCTACATCGCATTGATTTGAAGCTAAATCATGTGTTTCGTTTGGATTTGAAGATATACCTTCTACATCGCATCGATTTGCAGCTAAATAATGTGCTTCGCATGGATCTGAAGCTAACTCGTTTGTTTCGTCTGCATTTGAAGCTATTTCGGTTATATCGCAAGTATCTGATGCTAAATCATTTGTCTCGCATGGATTTGAAGCTAAACCTTCTACATCGCACTGATTTGAAGCCAAATCATGTGTTGCGCTTGGATTTGAACCTATACCTTCTACATCGCATTGATTTGAAGCTAAATCATGTGTTTCGTTTGGATTTGAAGATATACCTTCTACATCGCTTTGATTTGAAGCTAAATCATGTGTTTCGCATGGATTTGAAGCTAACTCGTTCGTTTCGCTTGCATTTGATGCTATATCACTTATATCGCAAGTGTTTGAAGCTAAATCATTTGTTTCGCATGGATTTGAAGCTAAACCTTCTACATCGCATTGATTTGAAGCTAAATCATGTGTTTCGCTTGGATTTGAAGCTGTACCTTCTACATCGCATTGATTTGCAGCTAAATCATGTGTTTCGCTTGGATTTGAAGCTGTACCGTCTACATCGCATTGATTTGCAGCTAAATCATGTGTTTCGCATGGACTTGAAGCTAACTCGGTCGTTTCGCCTGCATTTGATGCTATATCACTTATATCGCAAGTATCTGAAGCTAAATCATTTGTTTCGTATACATTTGAAGTTTAACCTTCTACATCGCATTGATTTGAAGCTAAATCATGTATTTCGCATGGATTTGAAGCTAACTCGTTAGTTTCGCCTGCATTTGAAGCAATATCAATGTATCGCAAGTATCTGAAGCTAAATCATTTGTTTCGTATAGATTTGAAGATTAACCTTCTACATCGCATTGATTTGAAGCTAAATCATGTATTTTGCATGGATTTGAAGATAACTCGGTCGTTTCGCCTGCATTTGATGCTATATCACTTATACCGCAAGTATCTGAAGCTAAATCATGTGTTTTGCATGGATTTTATGCTAACTCGTTTGTTTCCCCTGCATTTGAAGCTATATCAGTTACATCGAAAGTATCTGATGCTAAATCATTTGTTTCGAATGGATTTGAATCTATAACTTCTACATCGCATTGATTTGAAGCTAAATCATGTGTTTCGTTTGGATTTGAAGATATACCTTGTACATCGCTTTGATTTGCAGCTAAATCATGTGTTTCGCATGGAATTGATGCTAACTCGTATGTTTCCCCTGCATTTGAAGCTATTTCAGTTATATCGCAAGTATCTGATGCTAAATCATTTGTTTCGCATGGATTTGAAGCTGAGCCTTCTACTTCGTATCGATTTGAAGTTAAATGATATGTATCGCATGGATTTTGAAGCTTCCCCGTTTGATTCGTCTGCATTTCCTGCTATATCACTTATATCCCAAGTGTTTGTAGGTAAATCATTTGTTTCGCAAGGATTTGTGGCTAATCCTTCTACATCGCATTGATTTGAAGCTAAATCATGTGTTGCGCTTGGATTTGAATCTATAACTTCTACATCGCATTGATTTGAAGCTAAATCATGTGTTTCGTTTGGATTTGAAGGTATACCTTCTACATCGCATCGATTTGCAGCTAAATAATGTGCTTCGCATGGATCTGAAGCTAACTCGTTTGTTTCGTCTGCATTTGAAGCTATTTCGGTTATATCGCAAGTATCTGATGCTAAATCATTTGTCTCGCATGGATTTGAAGCTAAACCTTCTACATCGCATTGATTTGGAGCTAAATCATGTGTTGCGCTTGGATTTGAACCTATACCTTCTACATCGCATTGATTTGAAGCTAAATCATGTGTTTCGTTTGGATTTGATGATATACCTTCTACATCGCTTTGATTTGAAGCTAAATCATGTGTTTCGCATGGATTTGAAGCTAACTCGTTCGTTTCGCCTGCATTTGATGCTATATCACTTATATCGCAAGTGTTTGAAGCTAAATCATTTGTTTTGCATGGATTTGAAGCTAAACCTTCTACATCGCATTGATTTGAAGCTAAATGATATGTATCGCATGGATTTTGAAACTATCCCGTTTGATTCGTCTGCATTTGCAGCTATATCACTTATATCACAAGTGTTTGAAGCTAAATCATTTGTTTCGCATGGATTTGAAGCTAAGCCTTCTACTTCGTATCGATTTGAAGCTGAATGATATGTATTGCATGGATTTTGAAACTATCCCGTTTGATTCGTCTGCATTTGCAGCTATTTCACTTATATCACAAGTGTTTGAAGCTAAATCATTTGTTTCGCATGGATTTGAAGCTAAACCTTCTACATCGTATCGATTTGAAGCTAAATGATACGTATCGCATGGATTTTGAAACTATCCCCTTTGATTCGTCTGCATTTGCAGCTATATCACTTATATCACAAGTGTTTGAAGCTAAATCATTTGTTTCGCATGGATTTGAAGCTAAACCTTCTACATCGCATTGATTTGAAGCTAAATCATGTGTTTTGCATGGATTTTATGCTAACTCGTTTGTTTCCCCTGCATTTGAAGCTATTTCGGTTATATCGCAAGTATCTGATGCTAAATCATTTGTCTCGCATGGATTTGAAGCTAAACCTTCTTCATCGCATTGATTTGAAGCTAAATCGTGTGTTGCCCTTGGATTTGAATCTATACCTTCTACATCGCATTGATTTGAAGCTAAATCATGTGTTTCGTTTGGATTTGAAGCTAAACCTTCTACATCGCATTGATTTGCAGCTTAATCATGTGTTTCGCATGGAATTGATGTTAACTCGTTTGTTTCCCCTGCATTTGAAGCTATTTCAGTTATATCGCAAGTATCTGATGCTAAATCATTTGTTTCGCATGGATTTGAAGCTAAACCTTCTACTTCGCATTGATTTACAGCTAAATCATTTGTTTCGCATGGATTTGAAGCTAACTCGTTCGTTTCGCCTGCATTTGATGCTATATCACTTATATCGTAAGTGTTTGAAGCTAAATCATTTGTTTCGCATGGATTTGAAGCTAAACCTTCTACATCGTATCGGTTTGAAGCTAAATTATATGTATCGCATGGATTTTGAAGCTTTCCCGTTTGATTCGTCTGCATTTGCAGCTATATCACTTATATCACAAGTGTTTGAAGCTAAATCATTTGTTTCGTGTGGATTTGAGCTAAACCTTCTACATCGCATTGATTTGAAGCTAAATCATGTGTTGCGCTTGGTTTTGAATCTATACCTTCTACATCGCATTGATTTGAAGCTAAATCATGTGTTTCGTTTGGATTTGAAGATATACCTTGTACATCGCTTTGATTTGAAGCTAAATCATGTGTTTTGCATGGAATTGATGATAACTCGTTTGTTTCCCCTGCATTTGAAGCTATATCAGTTATATCGCAAGTATCTGATGCTAAATCATTTGTTTCGCATGGATTTGAAGCTAAACCTTCTACATCGCATTGATTCGCTTCTAAATCATGTGTTTCGCATGGATTTGAAGCTAACTCGTTCGTTTCGCCTGCATTTGAAGCTATATCACTTATATCGCAAGTGTTTGAAGCTAAATCATTTTTTTCGCATGGATTTGAAGCTAAGCCTTAATAATTCGCATCGATTTGAAGCTAAATGATGTATATCGCATGGATTTTGAAGCTATCCCGTTTGATTCGCCTGCATTTGCAGCTACATCACTTATATCACAAGTGTTTGAAGCTAAATCATTTGTTTCGTATGGATTTGAAGCTAAGTCGGTCGTTTCGCCTGCATTTGAAGCCATATCAATTATATCGCAAGTATCTGAAGCTAAATCATTTGTTTCGTATAGATTTGAAGTTTAACCTTCTACATCGCATTGATTTGAAGCTTAATCATGTGTTTTGCATGAATTTGATGCTAACTCGTTTGTTTCTCCTGCATTTGATGCTATATCACTTATACCGCATGTATCTGATGCTAAATCAACTGTATCGTATGGATTTGAAGCTAATCCTTCTACTTCGAATTGATTTGAAGCTAAATCATGTGTTTCGCATGGATTTGAAGCTAGCTCGTTAGTTGCGCTTGCATTTGAAGCAATATCAATGTATCGCAAGTATCTGAACCTAAATCATTTGTTTCGCATGGATTTGAAGCTAAGCCTTCTACTTCGTATCGATTTGAAGCTGAATGATATGTATTGCATGGATTTTGAAACTATCCCGTTTGATTCGTTTGCATTTGCAGCTATATCACTTATATCACAAGTGTTTGAAGCTAAACCATTTGTTTCGCATGGATTTGAAGCTAAACATTCTACATCGTATCGATTTGAAGCTAAATGATATGTATCGCATGGATTTTGAAACTATCCCCTTTGATTCGTCTGCATTTGCAGCTATATCACTTATATCACAAGTGTTTGAAGCTAAATCATTTGTTTCGCATGGATTTGAAGCTAAACCTTCTACATCGCATTGATTTGAAACTAAATCATGTGTTTTGCATGGATTTTATGCTAACTCATTTGTTTCCCCTGCATTTGAAGCTATATCAGTTATATCGCAGGTATCTGATGCTAAATCATTTGTCTCGCATGGATTTGAAGCTAAACCTTCTACATCGCATTGATTTACAGCTAAATCATTTGATTCGCTTGGCTTTGAAGCTAACTCGTTTGTTTCGTCTGCATTTGAAGCTATAACACTTATATCCCAAGTGTTTGAAGCTAAATCATGTGTTTCGCATGGATTTGAAGCTAAACCTTCTACATCGGATTGATTTACAGCTAAATCATGTGTTTCACATGGATTTGAATCTAACTCGTTCGTTTCGCCTGCATTTGATGATATATCACATATATCGTAAGTGTTTGAAGCTAAATCATTTGTTTCGCATGGATTTGAAGCTAAACTTTCTACATCGTATCGATTTGAAGCTAAATGATATGTATCGCATGGATTTTGAAACTATCCCGTTTGATTCGTCTGCATTTGCAGCTATATCACTTATATCACAAGTGTTTGAAGCTAAATCATTTGTTTCGCATGGATTTGAAGCTAAACCTTCTACATCGCATTGATTTGAAGCTAAATGATATGTATCGCATGGATTTTGAAACTATCCCGTTTGATTCGTCTGCATTTGCAGCTGTATCACTTATATCACAAGTGTTTGAAGCTAAATCATTTGTTTCGCATGGATTTGATGCTAAACCTTCTACATCGCATTCATTTGAAGCTAAATCGTGTGTTGCGCTTGGATTTGAATCTATACCTTCTACATCGCATTGATTTGAAGCTAAATCATGTTTTGCGTTTGGATTTGAAGATATAACTTCTACAACGCTTTGATTTGAAGCTAAATCATGTGTTTTGCATGGAGTTCATGCTAACTCGTTTGTTTCCCCTGCATTTGAAGCTATTTCGGTTATATCGCAAGTTTCTGATGCTAAATCATTTGTCTCGCATGGATTTGAAGCTAAACCTTCTTCATCGCATTGATTTGAAGCTAAATCGTGTGTTGCCCTTGGATTTGAATCTATACCTTCTACATCGCATTGATTTGAAGCTAAATCATGTGTTTCGTTTGGATTTGAAGATATACCTTGTACATCGCTTTGATTTGAAGCTAAATCATGTGTTTTGCATGGAATTGATGATAACTCGTTTGTTTCCCCTGCATTTGAAGCTATATCAGTTATATCGCAAGTATCTGATGCTAAATCATTTGTTTCGCATGGATTTGAAGCTAAACCTTCTACATCGCATTGATTCGCTTCTAAATCATGTGTTTCGCATGGATTTGAAGCTAACTCGTTCGTTTCGCCTGCATTTGAAGCTATATCACTTATATCGCAAGTGTTTGAAGCTAAATCATTTTTTTCGCATGGATTTTAAGCTAAGCCTTAATAATTCGCATCGATTTGAAGCTAAATGCTGTATATCGCATGGATTTTGAAGCTATCCCGTTTGATTCGTCTGCATTTGCAGCTACATCACTTATATCACAAGTGTTTGAAGCTAAATCATTTGTTTCGCATGGATTTGAAGCTAAACCTTCTACATCGCATTGATTTGAAGCTAAATCATGTGTATCGCACGGATTTTGGAGCTTCCCCGTTTGATTCGTCTGCATTTCCTGCTATATCACTTATATTCCAAGTGTTTGTAGGTAAATCATTTGTTTCGCATGGATTTGATGCTAAACCTTCTACATCGCATTGATTTGAAGCTAAATCGTGTGTTGCGCTTGGATTTGAATCTATACCTTCTACATCGCATTGATTTGAAGCTAAATCATGTTTTGCGTTTGGATTTGAAGATATAACTTCTACAACGCTTTGATTTGAAGCTAAATCATGTGTTTTGCATGGAGTTCATGCTAACTCGTTTGTTTCCCCTGCATTTGAAGCTATTTCGGTTATATCGCAAGTTTCTGATGCTAAATCATTTGTCTCGCATGGATTTGAAGCTAAACCTTCTTCATCGCATTGATTTGAAGCTAAATCGTGTGTTGCCCTTGGATTTGAATCTATACCTTCTACATCGCATTGATTTGAAGCTAAATCATGTGTTTCGTTTGGATTTGAAGATATACCTTGTACATCGCTTTGATTTGAAGCTAAATCATGTGTTTTGCATGGAATTGATGATAACTCGTTTGTTTCCCCTGCATTTGAAGCTATATCAGTTATATCGCAAGTATCTGATGCTAAATCATTTGTTTCGCATGGATTTGAAGCTAAACCTTCTACATCGCATTGATTCGCTTCTAAATCATGTGTTTCGCATGGATTTGAAGCTAACTCGTTCGTTTCGCCTGCATTTGAAGCTATATCACTTATATCGCAAGTGTTTGAAGCTAAATCATTTTTTTCGCATGGATTTTAAGCTAAGCCTTAATAATTCGCATCGATTTGAAGCTAAATGCTGTATATCGCATGGATTTTGAAGCTATCCCGTTTGATTCGTCTGCATTTGCAGCTACATCACTTATATCACAAGTGTTTGAAGCTAAATCATTTGTTTCGCATGGATTTGAAGCTAAACCTTCTACATCGCATTGATTTGAAGCTAAATCATGTGTATCGCACGGATTTTGGAGCTTCCCCGTTTGATTCGTCTGCATTTCCTGCTATATCACTTATATTCCAAGTGTTTGTAGGTAAATCATTTGTTTCGCATGGATTTGATGCTAAACCTTCTACATCGCATTGATTTGAAGCTAAATCGTGTGTTGCGCTTGGATTTGAATCTATACCTTCTACATCGCATTGATTTGAAGCTAAATCATGTTTTGCGTTTGGATTTGAAGATATAACTTCTACAACGCTTTCATTTGAAGCTAAATCATGTGTTTTGCATGGAGTTCATGCTAACTCGTTTGTTTCCCCTGCATTTGAAGCTATTTCGGTTATATCGCAAGTATCTGATGCTAAATCATTTGTCTCGCATGGATTTGAAGCTAAACCTTCTTCATCGCTTTGATTTGAAGCTAAATCGTGTGTTGCCCTTGGATTTGAATCTATACCTTCTACATCGCATTGATTTGAAGCTAAATCGTGTTTCGTTTGGATTTGAAGCTAAACCTTCTACATCGCATTGATTTGCAGCTTAATCATGTGTTTCGCATGGAATTGATGCTAACTCGTTTGTTTCCCCTGCATTTGAAGCTATTTCAGTTATATCGCAAGTATCTGATGCTAAATCACTTGTTTCGCATGGATTTGAAGCTAAGCCTTCTACTTCGTATCGATTTGAAGTTAAATGATATGTATCGCATGGATTTTGAAGCTTCCACGTTTGATTCGTCTGCATTTCCTGCTATATCACTATATCCCAAGTGTTTGTAGGTAAATCATTTGTTTCGCATGGATTTGAGGCTAAACCTTGTACATCGCATTGATTTGAAGCTAAATCATGTGTTGCGCTTGGATTTGAATCTATAACTTCTACATCGCATTGATTTGAAGCTAAATCATGTGCTTCGTTTGGATTTGAAGATATACCTTCTACATCGCTTTGATTTGAAGCTAAATCATGTGTTTTGCATGGAATTGATGCTAACTCGTTTGTTTCCCCTGCATTTGAAGCTATTTCGGTTGTATCGCAAGTATCTGATGCTAAATCATTTGTCTCGCATGGATTTGAAGCTAAACCTTCTACATCGCATTGATTTGAAGCTAAATCATGTGTTGCGCTTGGTTTTGAATCTATACCTTCTACATCGCATTGATTTGAAGCTAAATCATGTGTTTCGTTTGGATTTGAAGATATACCTTGTACATCGCTTTGATTTGAAGCTAAATCATGTGTTTTGCATGGAATTGATGATAACTCGTTTGTTTCCCATGCATTTGAAGTTATTTCAGTTATATCGCAAGTATCTGATGCTAAATCATTTATTTCGCATGGATTTGAAGATAAACCTTCTAAATCGCATTGATTTGCAGCTAAATCATGTGTGTCGCATGGATGTGAAGCTAACACGTTTGTTTCCCCTGCATTTGAAGCTATTTCGGTTATATCGCAAGTATCTGATGCTAAATCATTTGTCTCGCATGGATTTGAAGCTAAACCTTCTACATCGCATTGATTTGAAGCTAAATCATGTGTTGCGCTTGGATTTGAATCTATACCTTCTACATCGCATTGATTTGAAGCTAAATCATGTGTTTCGTTTGGATTTGAAGCTAAACCTTCTACATCGCATTGATTTGCAGCTAAATCATGTCTATCGCATCTAATTGATGCTTACTCGTTTGTTTCCCCTGCATTTGAAGCTATTTCAGATATATCGCAAGTATCTGATGCTAAATGATTTGTTTCGCATGGATTTGAAGCTAAGCCTTCTACTTCGTATCGATTTGAAGTTAAATGATATGTATCGCATGGATTTTGAAGCTTCCCCAATTGATTCGTCTGCATTTCCTGCTATATCACTTATATCCCAAGTGCTTGTAGGTAAATCATTTGTTTCACATGGATTTGAGGCTAAACCTTCTACATCGCATTGATTTGAAGCTAAATCATGTGTTGCGCTTGGATTTGAATCTATAACTTCTACATCGCATTGATTTGAAGCTAAATCATGTGTTGCGCTTGGATTTGAATCTATAACTTCTACATCGCATTGATTTGAAGCTAAATCATATGTTTCGTTTGGATTTGAAGATATACCTTCTACATCGCTTTGATTTGAAGCTAAATCATGTGTTTTGCATGGAATTGATGCTAACTCGTTTGTTTCCCCTGCATTTGAAGCTATTTCGGTTATATCGCAAGTATCTGATGCTAAATCATTTGTCTCGCATGGATTTGAAGATAAACCTTCTACATCGCATTGATTTGAAGCTAAATCATGTGTTTTGTTTGGATTTGAATCTATACCTTCTACATCGAATTGATTTGAAGCTAAATCATGTGTTTTGCATGGAATTAATGCTAACTCGTTTGTTTCCCCTGCATTTGAAGCTATTTCAGTTATGTCGCAAGTATCTGATGCTAAATCATTTGTTTCGCATGGATTTGAAGCTAAACCTTCTACATCGCATTGATTTGCAGCTAAATCAGGCGTTTCGCATGGATTTGAAGCTAACTCGTTTTTTTCCCCTGCATTTGAAGCTATATCAGTTATATCGCAAGTTTCTGATGCTAAATCATTTGCTTCGCATGGATTTGAAGCTAATCCTTCTACATCGCATTGATTTGCATCTAAATCATGTGTTTCGCATGGATTTGAAGCTAACTCGTTTGTTTCCCCTGCATTTGAAGCTATATCAGTTATATCGCAAGTATCTAATGCTAAATCATTTGTTTCGCATGGATTTGAAGCTAAACCTTCTACATCGCATTGATTTGCAGCTAAATCATGTGTTTCGCATGGATTTGAAGCTAACTCGTTCGTTTCGCCTGCATTTGATGCTATATCACTTATATCGCAAGTGTTTGAAGCTAAATCATTTGTTTCGCATGGATTTGAAGTTTAACCTTCTACATCGCATTGATTTGAAGCTAAATCATGTGTTTCGCGTGGATTTGAAGCTAGCTCGTTAGTTGCGCCTGCATTTGAAGCAATATCAATGTATCGCAAGTATCTGAACCTAAATCATTTGTTTCGCATGGATTTGAAGCTAAGCCTTCTACTTCGTATCGATTTGAAGCTAAATGATATGTATTGCATGGATTTTGAAGTTAATCCCGTTTGATTCGTTTGCATTTGCAGCTATATCACTTATATGTCAAGTGTTTGAAGCTAAATCATTTGTTTCGCATGGATTTGAAGCTAAACCTTCTACATCGCATTGATTTGAAGCTAAATCATGTGTTTTGCATGGATTTTATGCTAACTCGTTTGTTTCCCCTGTATTTGAAGTTATATCAGTTATATCGCAAGTATCTGATGCTAAATCATTTGTTTGGCATGGATTTGAAGCTAAACCTTCTACTTCGCATTGATTTACAGCTAAATCATTTGTTTCGCATGGATTTGAAGCTAACTCGTTCGCTTCGCCTGCATTTGATGCTATATCACTTATATCGAAAGTGTTTGAAGCTAAATCATTTGTTTCGCATGTATTTGAAGCTAAACCTTCTACATCGTATCGATTTGAAGCTAAATGATATGTATCGCATGGATTTTGAAGCTATCCCGTTTGATTCGTCTGCATTTGCAGCTACATCACTTATATCACAAGTGTTTGAAGCTAAATCATTTGTTTCGTATGGATTTGAAGCTAAGTCGGTCGTTTCGCCTGCATTTGAAGCCATATCAATTATATCGCAAGTATCTGAAGCTAAATCATTTGTTTCGTATAGATTTGAAGTTTAACCTTCTACATCGCATTGATTTGAAGCTTAATCATGTGTTTTGCATGAATTTGATGCTAACTCGTTTGTTTCTCCTGCATTTGATGCTATATCACTTATACCGCATGTATCTGATGCTAAATCAACTGTATCGTATGGATTTGAAGCTAATCCTTCTACTTCGAATTGATTTGAAGCTAAATCATGTGTTTCGCATGGATTTGAAGCTAGCTCGTTAGTTGCGCCTGCATTTGAAGCAATATCAATGTATCGCAAGTATCTGAACCTAAATCATTTGTTTCGCATGGATTTGAAGCTAAGCCTTCTACTTCGTATCGATTTGAAGCTGAATGATATGTATTGCATGGATTTTGAAACTATCCCGTTTGATTCGTCTGCATTTGCAGCTATATCACTTATATCACAAGTGTTTGAAGCTAAATCATTTGTTTCGCATGGATTTGAAGCTAAACCTTCTACATCGTATCGATTTGAAGCTAAATGATATGTATCGCATGGATTTTGAAACTATCCCCTTTGATTCGTCTGCATTTGCAGCTATATCACTTATATCACAAGTATCTGATGCTAAATCATTTGTTTCGCATGGATTTGAAGCTAAACCTTCTACTTCGCATTGATTTACAGCTAAATCATTTGTTTCGCATGGATTTGAAGCTAACTCGTTCGTTTCGCCGGCATTTGAAGCTATATCACTTATATCGCAAGTGTTTGAAGCTAAATCATTTTTTTCGCATGGATTTGATGCTAAACCTTCTACATCGCATTGATTTGAAGCTAAATCATGTGTTTTGCATGGATTTTATGCTAACTCGTTTGTTTTCCCTGCATTTGAAGCTATATCAGTTATATCGCAAGTATCTGATGCTAAATCATTTGTCTCGCATGGATTTGAAGCTAAACCTTCTACATCGCATTGATTTACAGCTAAATCATGTGATTCGCTTGGCTTTGAAGCTAACTCGTTTGTTTCGTCTGCATTTGAAGCTATAACACTTATATCCCAAGTGTTTGAAGCTAAATCATTTGTTTCGCATGGATTTGAATCTAACTTGTTAGTTTCGCCTGCATTTGAAGCAATATCAATGTATCGCAAGTATCTGAACCTAAATCATTTGTTTCGCATGGATTTGAAGCTCAGCCTTCTACTTCGTATCGATTTGAAGTTAAATAGTATGTATCGCACGGATTTTGGGGCTTCCCCGTTTGATTCGTCTGCATTTCCTGCTATATCACTTACATTCCAAGTGTTTGTAGGTAAATCATTTGTTTCGCATGGATTTGATGCTAAACCTTCTACATCGCATTGATTTGAAGCTAAATCGTGTGTTGCGCTTGGATTTGAATCTATACCTTCTACATCGCATTGATTTGAAGCTAAATCATGTTTTGCGTTTGGATTTGAAGATATAACTTCTACAACGCTTTGATTTGAAGCTAAATCATGTGTTTTGCATGGAGTTGATGCTAACTCGTTTGTTTCCCCTGCATTGGAAGCTATTTCTGTTATATCGCAAGTATCTGATGCTAAATCATTTGTCTCGCATGGATTTGAAGCTAAACCTTCTTCATCGCATTGATTTGAAGCTAAATCATGTGTTGCGCTTGGATTTGAATCTATACCTTCTACATCGCATTGATTTGAAGCTAAATCATGTGTTTCGTTTGGATTTGAAGATATACCTTCTACATCGCTTTGATTTGAAGCTAAATCATGTGTTTTGCATGGAATTGATCCTAACTCGTTTGTTTCCCCTGCATTTGAAGCTATTTCGGTTATATCGCAAGTGTTTGAAGCTAAATCATTTGTTTCGCATGGATTTGAAGTTAAACCTTCTACATCGCCTTCATTTGAAGCTAAATCATGTGTTTCGCATGGATTTGAAACTAGCTCGTTAGTTGCGCCTGCATTTGAAGCAATATCAATGTATCGCAAGTATCTGAACCTAAATCATTTGTTTCGCATGGATTTGAAGCTAAGCCTTCTACTTCGTATCGATTTGAAGCTAAATGATATGTATTGCATGGATTTTGAAATTAATCCCGTTTGATTCGTTTGAATTTGCAGCTATATCACTTATATGTCAAGTGTTTGAAGCTAAATCATTTGTTTCGCATGGATTTGAAGCTAATCCTTCTACTTCGAATTGATTTGAAGCTAAATCATGTGTTTCGCATGGATTTGAAGCTAGCTCGTTAGTTGCGCCTGCATTTGAAGCAATATCAATGTATCGCAAGTATCTGAACCTAAATCATTTGTTTCGCATGGATTTGAAGCTAAGCCTTCTACTTCGTATCGATTTGAAGCTGAATGATATGTATTGCATGGATTTTGAAACTATCCCGTTTGATTCGTCTGCATTTGCAGCTATATCACTTATATCACAAGTGTTTGAAGCTAAATCATTTGTTTCGCATGGATTTGAAGCTAAACCTTCTACATCGTATCGATTTGAAGCTAAATGATATGTATCGCATGGATTTTGAAACTATCCCCTTTGATTCGTCTGCATTTGCAGCTATATCACTTATATCACAAGTATCTGATGCTAAATCATTTGTTTCGCATGGATTTGAAGCTAAACCTTCTACTTCGCATTGATTTACAGCTAAATCATTTGTTTCGCATGGATTTGAAGCTAACTCGTTCGTTTCGCCGGCATTTGAAGCTATATCACTTATATCGCAAGTGTTTGAAGCTAAATCATTTTTTTCGCATGGATTTGATGCTAAACCTTCTACATCGCATTGATTTGAAGCTAAATCATGTGTTTTGCATGGATTTTATGCTAACTCGTTTGTTTTCCCTGCATTTGAAGCTATATCAGTTATATCGCAAGTATCTGATGCTAAATCATTTGTCTCGCATGGATTTGAAGCTAAACCTTCTACATCGCATTGATTTACAGCTAAATCATGTGATTCGCTTGGCTTTGAAGCTAACTCGTTTGTTTCGTCTGCATTTGAAGCTATAACACTTATATCCCAAGTGTTTGAAGCTAAATCATTTGTTTCGCATGGATTTGAATCTAACTTGTTAGTTTCGCCTGCATTTGAAGCAATATCAATGTATCGCAAGTATCTGAACCTAAATCATTTGTTTCGCATGGATTTGAAGCTCAGCCTTCTACTTCGTATCGATTTGAAGTTAAATAGTATGTATCGCACGGATTTTGGGGCTTCCCCGTTTGATTCGTCTGCATTTCCTGCTATATCACTTACATTCCAAGTGTTTGTAGGTAAATCATTTGTTTCGCATGGATTTGATGCTAAACCTTCTACATCGCATTGATTTGAAGCTAAATCGTGTGTTGCGCTTGGATTTGAATCTATACCTTCTACATCGCATTGATTTGAAGCTAAATCATGTTTTGCGTTTGGATTTGAAGATATAACTTCTACAACGCTTTGATTTGAAGCTAAATCATGTGTTTTGCATGGAGTTGATGCTAACTCGTTTGTTTCCCCTGCATTGGAAGCTATTTCTGTTATATCGCAAGTATCTGATGCTAAATCATTTGTCTCGCATGGATTTGAAGCTAAACCTTCTTCATCGCATTGATTTGAAGCTAAATCATGTGTTGCGCTTGGATTTGAATCTATACCTTCTACATCGCATTGATTTGAAGCTAAATCATGTGTTTCGTTTGGATTTGAAGATATACCTTCTACATCGCTTTGATTTGAAGCTAAATCATGTGTTTTGCATGGAATTGATCCTAACTCGTTTGTTTCCCCTGCATTTGAAGCTATTTCGGTTATATCGCAAGTGTTTGAAGCTAAATCATTTGTTTCGCATGGATTTGAAGTTAAACCTTCTACATCGCCTTCATTTGAAGCTAAATCATGTGTTTCGCATGGATTTGAAACTAGCTCGTTAGTTGCGCCTGCATTTGAAGCAATATCAATGTATCGCAAGTATCTGAACCTAAATCATTTGTTTCGCATGGATTTGAAGCTAAGCCTTCTACTTCGTATCGATTTGAAGCTAAATGATATGTATTGCATGGATTTTGAAATTAATCCCGTTTGATTCGTTTGAATTTGCAGCTATATCACTTATATGTCAAGTGTTTGAAGCTAAATCATTTGTTTCGCATGGATTTGAAGCTAAACCTTCTACATCGCATTGATTTGAAGCTAAATCATGTGTTTTGCATGGATTTTATGCTAACTCGTTTGTTTCCCCTGTATTTGAAGCTATATCAGTTATATCGCAAGTATCTGATGCTAAATGATTTGTTTCGCATGGATTTGAAGCTAAACCTTCTACTTCGCATTGATTTACAGCTAAATCATTTGTTTCGCAAGGATTTGAAGCTAACTCGTTCGTTTCGCCTGCATTTGATGCTATATCACTTATATCGTAAGTGTTTGAAGCTAAATCATTTGTTTCGCATGGATTTGAAGCTAAGCCTTCTACTTCGTATCGATTTGAAGTTAAATGATATGTATCGCATGGATTTTGAAGCTTCCCCGTTTGATTCGTCTGCATTTCCTGCTATATCACTTATATCCCAAGTGCTTGTAGGTAAATCATTTGTTTCGCACGTATTTGAAGCTATACCTTCTACATCGCATTGATTTGAAGCTAAATCATGTGTTGCGCTTGGTTTTGAATCTATACCTTCTACATCGCATTGATTTGAAGCTAAATCATGTGTTTCGTTTGGATTTGAAGATATACCTTGTACATCGCTTTGATTTGAAGCTAAATCATGTGTTTTGCATG
This sequence comes from Megalopta genalis, assembly GCF_051020955.1. Lineage (NCBI taxonomy): Eukaryota > Metazoa > Arthropoda > Insecta > Hymenoptera > Halictidae > Megalopta > Megalopta genalis. The sequence continues at coordinate 32,101 of NW_027476274.1, read as the reverse complement.
GAATTGATGATAACTCGTTTGTTTCCCCTGCATTTGAAGCTATATCAGTTATATCGCAAGTATCTGATGCTAAATCATTTGTTTCGCATGGATTTGAAGCTAAACCTTCTACATCGCATTGATTCGCTTCTAAATCATGTGTTTCGCATGGATTTGAAGCTAACTCGTTCGTTTCGCCTGCATTTGAAGCTATATCACTTATATCGCAAGTGTTTGAAGCTAAATCATTTTTTTCGCATGGATTTGATGCTAAACCTTCTACATCGCATTGATTTGAAGCTAAATCATGTGTTGCGCTTGGATTTGAATCTATACCTTCTACATCGCATTGATTTGCAGCTAAATCATGTGTTTCGCATAGATTTGAAGCTAAGCCTTAATAATTCGCATCGATTTGAAGCTAAATGATGTATATCGCATGGATTTTTAAGCTAACTCGTTTGATTCGTCTGCATTTGAAGCTATATCACTTATATCGCAAGTGTCTGAAGCAAAATCATTTGTGTCGCATGGATTTGAAGCTAAATCTTCTACATAGCATTGATTTGAAGCTTAATCATGTGTTTTGCATGGATTTGAAGCTAACTCGTATGTTTTCCCAGCATTTGAAGCTATATCACTTATATCGCAAGTATCTGATGCTAAATCATTTGTTTCGCATGGATTTGAAGCTATCCCTTCTACATCGCATCGCTTTTGAAGATAAATGATGTGTATCGCATGGATTTTGTAGCTAACTCGTTTGATTCGTCTGCATTTGAAGCTATATCACTTATATACCAATTGTTGGAAGCTAAATCATTTGCATCGCATGGATTGGAAGCAAAACCATCTACATCGCATTGATTTGAAGCTTAATCATGTGTTTCGCATGGATTTGAAGCTAACTCGTTAGTTTCGTCTGCATTTGAAGCTATAACACTTATATCGCTAGTATCTGAAGCTTAATAATTTGTCTCGCATGGATTTGAAGCTAAACTTTCTACACCGCATGGATTTGCAGCTAAATCATGTGTTTCGCATGGATTTGAAGCTAACTCGTTTGATTCGCATGCTATTGAAGCTATATCACCTATAACCCGAGAGTTTGAAGATCAATCATTTGCTTCGCATGGACTTGTAGCTAATCCTGCTACATCGCATTGATTTGAAGCTAAATCATGTGTTTCGCATGGATTTGGAGCTAACTCGTTAGTTTCGTCTACATTTGAAGCTATATCACTTATATCGCTGGTATCTGAAGCTAAATCATTTGTTTCGCACGGATTTCCAGTTGAACCTTCTACATCGCATTGATTTGCAGCTAAATCATGTGTTTCGCATAGATTTGAAGATAAGCCTTAATAATTCGCATGGATTTGAAGCTAACTCGTTAGTTTCGTCTGCATTTGAAGCTGTATCACTTATATCGCAAGTATCTGAATCTAAATCGTTTGTGTCTCATGGATTTGAAGCTAAACCTTGTACATAGCATTGATTTAATGCTAAATCATGTGTTTCGCTTGGATTGGAAGCTAACTCGTTTATTTCGTCTGCATTTGTAGCTGTATCACTTATATCGCAAGTATCTGAAGCTAAATCATTTGTGTCTCATGGATTTGATGCTAAATCATGTGATTCGCTTGGATTTGAAGCTAACTCGGTTGTTTCGTCTGCATTTGTAGCTATACCACTATTATCGCTAGTATCTGAAGCTAAATCATTTGTGTCTCATGGATTTGAAGCTGAACCTTCTACTTCGAATTGATTTGAAGCTAAATCATGTGTTTCGCATGGATTTGAAGCTAACTCGTTTGTATCGTCTGGATTTGAAGCTATATCACATATATCCCAAGTTTTTGATGCTCAATCATTTGCTTCGCATGGATTTGAAGCTAAACCTTCCACATCGCATTGATTAGCAACTAAATCATGAGTTTCGCATGGATTTGAAGCTAAACCCTCTACATCGCATTGATTTGCAGCTAAATCATGTGTTTCGCTTGGATTTGAAACTATACCTTCTACATCGCTTTGATTTGAAGCTAAGTCATGTGGTTTGCATGGATTTGATGCTCATTCGTTTGTTTCCCCTGCATTTGAAGCTATTTCAGTTATATCGCAAGTATCTGAGGCCAAATCATGTGTTTCGCTTGGATTTGAAGCTAAACCTTTTACATCGCATTGATTTGCAGCTAAATCATATGTTTTGCATGGTTTTGATGCTAACTCGTTTGTTTCCACTGCATTTGAAACTATATCAGTTATATCGCAAGTATCTGAAGCTAAATCATTTGTTTCCCTTGGATTTGAAGCTAAACCATCTACATCGCATTGATTTGCAGCTAAATCATGTGATTTGCATGGATTTGATGCTAACTCGTTTGTTTCCCCTGCATTTGAAGCTATATCAGTTATATCGCCAGTATCTGATGCTAAATCATTTGTTTCGCATGGATTTGAAGCTAAACCTTCTACATCGCATTGATTTGAAGCTAAATCATGTGATTTGCATGGATTTGATGCTAACTCGTTTGTTTCCCCTGCATTTGAAGCTATATCAGTTATATCGCAAGTATCTGATGTTAAATCATTTGTTTCGCATGGATTTAAAGCTAAGCCTTCTACTTCGTATCGATTTGAAGTTAAATGATATGTATCGCATGGATTTTGAAGCTTCCCCGTTTGATTCGTCTGCATTTCCTGCTATATCACTTATATCCCAAGTGTTTGTAGGTAAATCATTTGTTTCGCATGGATTTGAGGCTAAACCTTCTACATCGTATTCAGTTGAAGCTAAATCATGTGTTGCGCTTGGATTTGAATCTATAACTTCTACATCGCATTGATTTGAAGCTAAATCATGTGTTTCGTTTGGATTTGAAGATATACCTTCTACATCGCTTTGATTTGAAGCTAACTCATGTGTTTCGCTTGGATTTGATGCTAACACGTTTGTTTCCCCTGCATTTGAAGCTATATCAGTTATATCGCCAGTATCTGATGCTAAATCATCCGTTTCGCATGGATTTGAAGCTAAACCTTCTACATCTCATTGATTTGAAGCTAAATGATGTGTATCGCATGGATTCTGAAGCTAACTCGTTTGATTCGTCTGCATATGAAGCTATATCACTTATATCGCAAGTATCTGAAACTAAATCATTTGTTTCGCATGGATTTGAAGCTAAGCCGTCTACTTGGCATTGATTTGAAGCTAACTCGTTTATTTCGCATGCAGTTGTAGCTAAATCATGTATATCATAAGTATTTGAAGCTAAACCATTTGCTTCGCTTGGATTTGAAACTAAGCCTACTACTTCGCATTGATTTGAAACTAAATCATGTGTTTCCCGTTGGATTTGAAGCTAACTCGTTTGTTTCGCATGCAGTTGAAGCTAAATCATGCTTATCACAAGAGTCTGAATCTAAACTATCTGTTTCGCTTGAATATTAAGCTAAATCATGAGTTTCGCATGGATTTGAAGATAACACGTTTGTTTCGCATGAAGTTGCAGCTAAATCATGTATATCACAAGTATTTGAAGCTAAACCATTTGCTTCTCATGGATTTGAAGCTAAGCCTTCTACTTCGCACGAATTTGAAGCTAAATCATGTGTTTCGCTTGGATTTGAAGCTGACTCGTTTGTTTCGCATGCAGTTGAAGCAAAATCATTAATATCACAAGTATTTCAAGATAAACCATTTGTTTCGCATGGATTAGAAGCTAATCCTTCTACTTCGAATTGATTTGAATCTAAATCATTGGCTTCGCGCGAATTTGAAGCTAAACCTTCTACATCGCATTGACTGTATCTAAACCATGTGTTTAGCATGTATTTGAAGCTAACTCGTTTGTTTGCCCTGCATTTGAAGCTATATCACTTATATCGCAAGTATCTGAAAATAAATCGTTTGTGTCTCATGGATTTAAAGCTAAACCTTCTACATAGCACTGATTCGAAGCTTAATCATGTTTTTTGCATGAATTTGTAGCTAACTCGTGTGATTCGTCTGCATTTGAAGCTATATCTCTTACATCGCAAGTATCTGAAGATAAATAGTTTGTGTCGCATGGATTTGAAACTAAACCTTCTACATAGCTTTGATTTGAAGCATAATCCTGTGTTTTGCTTGGATTTGATGCTAATTCATTTGTTTCGCATGCAGTTGTAGCTAAATAATATATATCACGTGTATTTGTAGCTAAACCAGTAATTTCGCATGGATTTGAAGCTGACTCGTTTGTTTCGTCCGCATTTGAAGCTATGTCACTTATATCGGAAGTATCTAAAGCTAAATCATTGGTTTTGCATGGATTTGAAGCTAAACCTTCTACAACGCAATATATTTGCTGCTAAATCATGTGTTTCGCATGGATTTGATGCTCATTCGTTTGTTTCCCCTGCATTTGAAGCTATTTCGGTTATATCGCAAGTATCTGATGCCAAATCATGTGTTTCGCTTGGATTTGTAGCTAAACCTTTTACATCGCATTGATTTGCAGCTAAATCATGTGTTTTGCATGGTTTTGATGCTAACTCGTTTGTTTCCCCTGCATCTGAAGCTATATCAGTTATATCGCCAGTATCTGATGCTAAATCATTGGTTTCGCATGGATTTGAAGCTAAACCTTCTACATCGCATTGGTTTGAAGCTAACCTTCCACATCGCATTGGTTTGAAGCTAAACCTTCCACATCGCATTGATTTGAAGCTAAATAATGTGTTTCCTATGGAGTTGAATCTAGCACGTTTGTTTCGTCTGCATTTGAAGCTATATCACTTATATCGCAAGTATCTGTAGCTGAATCATTTGTTTCGCATGGATTTGAAGCTAAACCTTCAACATCGCATTGATTTCAAGCTAAATCGTGTGTAACGCATGGATTTTGTAGCTAACTCGTTTGTTTCTACGGCATTTGAAGCTATATCACTTATATCGCAAGTATCTGAACCTAAATCATTTGTTTCGCATGGATTTGAAGCTAAGCCTTCTACTTCGAATTGATTTGAAGCTAAATCATGTGTTTCACATGGATTTGAAGCTAACCCGTTTGTTTCGCCTGCATTTGATGCTATATCACTTATATCGCAAGTATCTGAAGCTAAATCATTTGTTTCGTATAGATTTGAAGTTTAACCTTCTACATAGCATTTATTTGAAGCTAAATCATGTATTTCGAATGGATTTGAAGCTAACTCGTTAGTTTCGCCTGCATTTGAAGCAATATCAATGTATCGCAAGTATCTGAACCTAAATCATTTGTTTCGCATGGATTTGAAGCTAACTCGTTCGTTTCGACTGCATTTGATGCTATATCACTTTTATCGCAAGTGTTTGAAGCTAAATCATTTGTTTCGCATGGATTTGAAGCTAAACATTCTACATCGCATTGATTTGAAGCTAAATCATGTGTGTCGCTTGGATTTGAAGCTATACCTTCTACATCGCTTTGATTTGAAGCTAAATCATGTGTTTTGCATGGATTTGATGCTCATTCGTTTGTTTCCCCTGCATTTGAAACTATTTCAGTTATATCGCAAGTATCTGATGCCAAATCATGTGTTTCGCTTGGATTTGAAGCTAAACCTTTTACATCGCATTGACTTGAATCTAAATCATGTGTTTAGCATGTATTTGAAGCTAACTCGTTTGTTTGCCCTGCATTTGAAGCTATATCACTTATATCGCAAGTATCTGAAAATAAATCGTTTGTGTCGCAAGGATTTAAAGCTAAACCTTCTACATCGCAATGATTTGCTGCTAATTCATGTGTTTCGCATGGATTTTGAAGCTAACTCTATTGCTTCGTCTGCATTTGAAGCTATATCACCTATAACCCAAGTGTTTGAAGCTCAATCATTTGTTTCGCATGTATTTGAAGCTAAACCTTCCAAACGGCATTGATTTGTAGCTAAATCATGTGTTTCGTATGGATTTGAAACCAACTCGTTTGTTTCGTCTGCATTTGAAGCTATATCACTTATATCGCCAGTATCTGAAACTAAATCATTTGTTTCGTATGCATTTGAAGCTGATCCTTCTACATCGCATTAATTTGAAGTTAAATCATGTGTTTCGCTTGGATTTGAATTAAACTCGTTTGTTTCTCATGCACATGAAGCTAAGTCATGTATATCACAGGTATCTGAAGCTAAACCAGTTGTTTCGCATGAATTTGAAGCTAAACCATGAGCTTCGCATGAATTTGAAGCGAAACCATTTGTATGGCATGGGTTTGAATCTAACTCGTACGATTCGCATGCAGTTGAAGCTGTATCTCTTATATCGCAAACATTTGAATCTAAATCATTTGTGTCGCATGGATTTGCAGCTAAATCAGGTGTTTCGCTTGGATTTGAAGCTAACTCGTTTCATTCGCATGCAGTTGAAGCTAAATCATGTGTATCACAAGTATCTGAAGGTAAATCATTTGTTTCGCACGAATTTGAAGCTAAATCATGTGTTTCTCATGGATTTGAAGCTAACTCGTTAGTTTCGCCTGCATCTGAAGCAATATCAATGTATCGCAAGTATCTGAACCTAAATCATTTGTTTCGCATGGAGTTGAAGCTAAGCCTCCTACTTCGTATTGATTTGAAGCTAAATGATATGTATCGCATGGATTTTGAAGCTATCCCGTTTGATTCGTCTGCATTTGCATCTATATCACTTATATCACAAGTGTTTGAAGCTAAATCATTTGTTACGCATGGATTTGAAACTAAACCTTCTACATCGCATTGATTTGAAGCTAAATCATGTGTTTTGCATGGATTTTATGCTAACTGGTTTGTTTCCCCTGCATTTGAAGCTATATCAGTTATATCGCACTAATCTGATGCTAAATCATTTGTTTCGCATGGATTTGAAGCTAAACTTTCTACATCGCATTGATTTGCAGCTAAATCATGTGTTTCGCATGGATTTGAAGCTAACTCGTTTGGTTCGTCTGCATTTGAAGCTATATCACATATATTCCAAGCGTTTGAAGCTAAATCATTTCTTTCGCATGGATTTGAAGCTAATCCTTCTACATCGCATTGATTTGAAGCTAAATCATTTGTTTCGCATGGATTTGAAGCTAAACCTTCATACATCGCATTGCTTTGAAGCTAAATCATGTGATTCGTTTGGATTTGATGCTAACTCGTTTGATTCGTCGGCATTTGAAGCTATATCACTTACATCCCAAGTGTTTGATGCTAAATCATTTGTTTCGTATAGATTTGAAGTTTAACCTTCTACTTCGCATGGATTTAAAGCTAAAACATTTGTTTCGCATGGATTTGAAGCTAAACCTTCTACATCGCATTGATTTGCAGCTAAATCATGTGTTTTGCATGGATTTGATGCTAACTCGTTTGTTCCCCCTGCATTTGAAACTATATCAGTTATATCGCAAGTATCTGAAGCTAAATCATTAGTTTCGCTTGAATTTGAAGCTAAGCCTTCTACTTCGCATGGATTTAAAGTTAAATCATTTGATTCGCATGGACTTGAAGCTAAACCTTCTACATCGCATTGATTTGCATTTAAATCATGTGTTTCGCATGGATTTGAAGCTAACTCGGTCGTTTCGCCTGCATTTGATGCTATATCACTTATATCGCAAGTGTCTGAAGCTAAATCATGTGTTTCGTTGGATTTGAAGCTAAACCTTTAACATCGCATTGATTTGCAGCTAAATCATGTGTTATGCATGGTTTTGATGCTAACTCGTTTGTTTCCCCTGCATCTGAAGCTATATCAGTTATACCGCAAGTATCTGATGCTAAATCATTTGTTTCGCATGGATTTGAAACTAAGCCTTCTACTTCGTATCGATTTGAAGTTAAATGATATGTATCGCATGGATTTGAATCTATAACTTCTACATCGCATTGATTTGAAGCTAAATCATGTGTTTCGTTTGGATTTGAAGATATACCTTCTACATCGCTTTGATTTGAAGCTAAGTCATGTGTTTTGCATGGAATTGATGCTAACTCGTTTGTTTCCCCTGCATTTGAAGCTATTTCGGTTATATCGCAAGTATCTGATGCTAAATCATTTGTCTCGCATCGATTTGAAGCTAAACCTTCTTCATCGCATTGAATTGAAGCTAAATCATGTGTTGCGCTTGGATTTGAATCTATACCTTCTACATCGCATTGATTTGAAGCTAAATCATGTGTTTCGTTTGGATTTGAAGCTAAACCTTCTACATCGCATTGATTTGCAGCTTAATCATGTGTTTCGCATGGAATTGATGCTAACTCGTTTGTTTCCCCTGCATTTGAAGCTATTTGAGTTATATCGCAAGTATCTGATGCTAAATCATTTGTTTCGCATGGATTTGAAGCTAAGCCTTCTACTTCGTATCGAGTTGAAGTTAAATGATATGTATCGCATGGATTTTGAAGCTTCCACGTTTGATTCGTCTGCATTTCCTGCTATATCACTTATATCCCAAGTGTTTGTAGGTAAGTCATTTGTTTCGCATGGATTTGAGGCTAAACCTTCTACATCGCATTGATTCGAAGCTAAATCATGTGTTGCGCTTGGATTTGAATCTATAACTTCTACATCGCATTGATTTGAAGCTAAATCATGTGTTTCGTTTTGATTTGAAGATATACCTTCTACATCGCTTTGATTTGAAGCTTAATCATGTGTTTTGCATGGAATTGATGCTAACTCGTTTGTTTCCCCTGCATTTGAAGCTATTTCGGTTATATCGCAAGTATCTGATGCTAAATCATTTGTCTCGCATGGATTTGAGGCTAAACCTTCTACATCGCATTGATTTGAAGCTAAATCATGTGTTGCGCTTGGTTTTGAATCGATACCTTCTACATCGCATTGATTTGCAGCTAAATCATGTGTTTCGAATGGATTTGAAGCTAATTCGGTCGTTTCGCCTGCATTTGAAGCTATTTTAGTTATATCGCAAGTATCTGAAGCTAAATCATTTGTTTCGTATAGATTTGAAGTTTAACCTTCTACATCGCATTGATTTGCAGCTAAATCATGTGTATCGCATGGATTTGAAGCTAACACGTTCGTTTCGCCTGCATTTGATGCTATATCACTTATATCGCAAGTGTTTGAAGCTAAATCATTTGTTTCGCGTGGATTTGAAGTTTAACATTCTACATCGCATTGATTTGAAGCTAAATCATGTGTTTCGCATGGATTTGAAGCTAACTCGTTAGTTGCGCCTGCATTTGAAGCAATATCAATGTATCGCAAGTATCTGAACCTAAATCATTTGTTTCGCATGGATTTGAAGCTAAACCTTCTACATCGCATTGATTTGAAGCTAAATCATGTGTTTTGCATGGATTTGATGCTAACTCGTTTGTTCCCCCTGCATTTGAAACTATATCAGTTATATCGCAAGTATCTGAAGCTAAATCATTAGTTTCGCTTGAATTTGAAGCTAAGCCTTCTACTTCGCATGGATTTAAAGTTAAATCATTTGATTCGCATGGACTTGAAGCTAAACCTTCTACATCGCATTGATTTGCATTTAAATCATGTGTTTCGCATGGATTTGAAGCTAACTCGGTCGTTTCGCCTGCATTTGATGCTATATCACTTATATCGCAAGTGTCTGAAGCTAAATCATGTGTTTCGTTGGATTTGAAGCTAAACCTTTAACATCGCATTGATTTGCAGCTAAATCATGTGTTATGCATGGTTTTGATGCTAACTCGTTTGTTTCCCCTGCATCTGAAGCTATATCATTTATACCGCAAGTATCTGATGCTAAATCATTTGTTTCGCATGGATTTGAAACTGAGCCTTCTACTTCGTATCGATTTGAAGTTAAATGATATGTATCGCATGGATTTGAATCTATAACTTCTACATCGCATTGATTTGAAGCTAAATCATGTGTTTCGTTTGGATTTGAAGATATACCTTCTACATCGCTTTGATTTGAAGCTAAGTCATGTGTTTTGAATGGAATTGATGCTAACTCGTTTGTTTCCCCTGCATTTGAAGCTATTTGAGTTATATCGCAAGTATCTGATGCTAAATCATTTGTTTCGCATGGATTTGAAGCTAAGCCTTCTACTTCGTATCGAGTTGAAGTTAAATGATATGTATCGCATGGATTTTGAAGCTTCCACGTTTGATTCGTCTGCATTTCCTGCTATATCACTTATATCGCAAGTGTTTGTAGGTAAATCATTTGTTTCGCATGGATTTGAGGCTAAACCTTCTACATCGCATTGATTCGAAGCTAAATCATGTGTTGCGCTTGGATTTGAATCTATAACTTCTACATCGCATTGATTTGAAGCTAAATCATGTGTTTCGTTTTGATTTGAAGATATACCTTCTACATCGCTTTGATTTGAAGCTTAATCATGTGTTTTGCATGGAATTGATGCTAACTCGTTTGTTTCCCCTGCATTTGAAGCTATTTCAGTTATATCGCAAGTATCTGATGCTAAATCATTTGTTTCGCATGGATTTGAAGCTAAACCTTCTACATCGTATCGATTTGAAGCTAAATGATATGTATTGCATGGATTTTGAAGCTAATCCCGTTTGATTCGTCTGCATTTGCAGCTATATCACTTATATCAAAAGTGTTTGGAGCTAAATCATTTGTTTCGCATGGATTTGAACCTGAACCTTCTATATCACATTGATTTGAAGCTAAATCATGTGTTTTGCATGGATTTTATGCTAACTCGTTTGTTTCCCCTGCATTTGAAGCTATATCAGTTATATCGCAAGTATCTGATGCTAAATCATTTGTTTCGCATGGATTTGAAGCTGAACCTTCTACATCGCTTTCATTTGCAGCTAAATCATGTGTTTCGCATGGATTTGAAGCTAAAACTTCTAAATCGCATTGATTTGATGCTAAGTCATGTGATTCGCTTGGCTTTGAAGCTAACTCGTTTGTTTCGTCTGCATTTGAAGCTATATCAATTATATCCCAAGTGTTTGAAGCTAAATCATGTGTTTCGCATGGATTTGAAGCTAACTCGTTAGTTTCGCCTGCATTTGAAGTAATATCAATGTATCGCAAGTATCTGAACCTAAATCATTTGTTTCGTATAGATTTGAAGCTAAGCCTTCTACTTCGTATCGATTTGAAGTTAAATGATATGTATCGCATGGATTTTGAAGCTTCCCCGTTTGATCCGTCTGCATTTCCTGCTATATCACTTATATCCCAAGTGTTTGTAGAAAAATCATTTGTTTCGCATGGATTTGAAGTTAAAGCTTCTACATCGCATTGATTTGAAGCTAAATCATGTGTTGCGCTTGGATTTGAATATATACCTTCTACATCGCATTGATTTGGAGCTAAATCTTGTGTTTCGTTCGGATTTGAAGATATACATTCTACATCGCATTGATTTGAAGCTAAATCATGTGTTTTGCATGGAATTGATGCTAACTCGTTCGTTTCCCCTGCATTTGAAGCTATTTTAGTTATATCGCAAGTATCTGATGCTAAATCATGTGTTTCGCTTGGATTTGAAGCTAAACCTTTTACATCGCATTGATTTCCAGCTAAATCATGTGTTTTGCATGGATTTGATGCTAACTCGTTTGCTTCCCCTGCATTTGAAGCTATATCAGTTATATCGCAAGTATCTGATGCTAAATCATTTGTTTCGCATGGATTTGAAGCTAATCCTTCTACATCGCATTGATTTGAAGCTAAATCATGTGTTTTGCATGGATTTGATGCTAACTCGTTTGTTTCCCCTGCATTTGAAGCTATATCAGTTATATCGCAAGTATCTGAAGCTAAATCATTTCTTTCGCATGGATATGAAGCTCAACATACTAGATCGCAATTGATTTGATGCTAAATCATGTGTTTTGCATGGATTTTATGCTAACTCGTTTGTTTACCCTGCATTTGAAGCTATTTCAGTTATATCGCAAGTATCTGATGCTAAATCATTTGTTTCGCATGGATTTGAAGCTAAACCTTCTACATCGGACTGATTTACAACTAAATCATGTGTTTCGCATGGATTTGTAGCTAACTCGTTCGTTTCGCCTGCATTTGATGGTATATCACTTATATCGTATGTGTTTGAAGCTAAATCATTTGTTTCGCATGGATTTGAAGCTAAACCTTCTACATCGTATCGATTTGAAGCTAAATGATATGTATCGCATGGATTTTGAAGCTATCCCGTGTGATTCGTCTGCATTTGCAGCTATATCACTTATATCACAAGTGTTTGAAGCTAAATCATTTGTTTCGCATGGATTTGTTGCTCAACATTCTAGATCGCATTGATTTGAAGCTAAATCATGTGTTTTGCATGGATTTTATGCTAACTCGTTTGTTTACCCTGCATTTGAAGCTATTTCAGTTATATCGCAAGTATCTGATGCTAAATCATTTGTTTCGCATGGATTTGAAGCTAACCCTCCTACATCGGATTGATTTACAGCTAAATCATGTGTTTCGCATGGATTTGAAGCTAACTCGTTCGTTTCGCCTGCATTTGATGCTATATCACTTATATCGTAAGTGTTTGAAGCTAAATCATTTGTTTCGCATGGATTTGAGGCTAAACCTTCTACATCGCATTGATTCGAAGCTAAATCATGTGTTGCGCTTGGATTTGAATCTATAACTTCTACATCGCATTGATTTGAAGCTAAATCATGTGTTTCGTTTGGATTTGAAGATATACCTTCTACATCGCTTTGATTTGAAGCTTAATCATGTGTTTTGCATGGAATTGATGCTAACTCGTTTGTTTCCCCTGCATTTGAAGCTATTTCGGTTATATCGCAAGTATCTGATGCTAAATCATTTGTTTCGCATGGATTTGAAGCTGAACCTTCTACATCGCTTTGATTTGCAGCTAAATCATGTGTTTCGCATGGATTTGAAGCTAAAACTTCTAAATCGCATTGATTTGATGCTAAGTCATGTGATTCGCTTGGCTTTGAAGCTAACTCGTTAGTTTCGCCTGCATTTGAAGTAATATCAATGTATCGCAAGTATCTGAACCTAAATCATTTGTTTCGTATAGATTTGAAGCTAAGCCTTCTACTTCGTATCGATTTGAAGTTAAATGATATGTATCGCATGGATTTTGAAGCTTCCCCGTTTGATCCATCTGCATTTCCTGCTATATCACTTATATCCCAAGTGTTTGTAGGTAAATCATTTGTTTCGCATGGATTTGAAGTTAAAGCTTCTACATCGCATTGATTTGAAGCTAAATCATGTGTTGCGCTTGGATTTGAATATATACCTTCTACATCGCATTGATTTGGAGCTAAATCTTGTGTTTCGTTCGGATTTGAAGATATACATTCTACATCGCATTGATTTGAAGCTAAATCATGTGTTTTGCATGGAATTGATGCTAACTCGTTCGTTTCCCCTGCATTTGAAGCTATTTTAGTTATATCGCAAGTATCTGATGCTAAATCATGTGTTTCGCTTGGATTTGAAGCTAAACCTTTTACATCGCATTGATTTCCAGCTAAATCATGTGTTTTGCATGGATTTGATGCTAACTCGTTTGCTTCCCCTGCATTTGAAGCTATATCAGTTATATCGCAAGTATCTGATGCTAAATCATTTGTTTCGCATGGATTTGAAGCTAATCCTTCTACATCGCATTGATTTGAAGCTAAATCATGTGTTTTGCATGGATTTGATGCTAACTCGTTTGTTTCCCCTGGATTTGAAGCTATATCAGTTATATCGCAAGTATCTGATGCTAAATCATGTGTTTCGCTTGGATTTGAAGCTAAACCTTTTACATCGCATTGATTTGCAGCTAAATCATGTGTTTTGCATGGATTTGATGCTAACTCGTTTGCTTCCCCTGCATTTGAAGCTATATCAGTTATATCGCAAGTATCTGATGCTAAATCATTTGTTTCGCATGGATTTGAAGCTAATCCTTCTACATCGCATTGATTTGAAGCTAAATCATGTGTTTTGCATGGATTTGATGCTAACTCGTTTGTTTCCCCTGCATTTGAAGCTATATCAGTTATATCGCAAGTATCTGAAGCTAAATCGTTTCTTTCGCATGGATATGAAGCTCAACATACTAGATCGCAATTGATTTGATGCTAAATCATGTGTTTTGCATGGATTTTATGCTAACTCGTTTGTTTACCCTGCATTTGATGCTATTTCAGTTATATCGCAAGTATCTGATGCTAAATCATTTGTTTCGCATGGATTTGAAGCTAAACCTTCTACATCGGACTGATTTACAGCTAAATCATGTGTTTCGCATGGATTTGTAGCTAACTCGTTCGTTTCGCCTGCATTTGATGGTATATCACTTATATCGTAAGTGTTTGAAGCTAAATCATTTGTTTCGCATGGATTTGAAGCTAAACCTTCTACATCGTATCGATTTGAAGCTAAATGATATGTATCACATGGATTTTGAAGCTATCCCGTTTGATTCGTCTGCATTTGCAGCTATATCACTTATATCACAAGTGTTTGAAGCTAAATCATTTGTTTCGCATGGATTTGTTGCTCAACATTCTAGATCGCATTGATTTGAAGCTAAATCATGTGTTTTGCATGGATTTTATGCTAACTCGTTTGTTTACCCTGCATTTGAAGCTATTTCAGTTATATCGCAAGTATCTGATGCTAAATCATTTGTTTCGCATGGATTTGAAGCTAAACCTTCTAGATCGGACTGATTTACAGCTAAATCATGTGTTTCGCATGGATTTGTAGCTAACTCGTTCGTTTCGCCTGCATTTGATGGTATATCACTTATATCGTAAGTGTTTGAAGCTAAATCATTTGTTTCGCATGGATTTGAAGCTAAACCTTCTACATCGTATCGATTTGAAGCTAAATGACATGTATCGCATGGATTTTGAAGCTATCCCTTTTGATTCGTCTGCATTTGCAGCTATATCACTTATATCACAATTGTTTGAAGCTAAATCATTTGTTTCGCATGGATTTGAAGCTCAACATTCTAGATCGCATTGATTTGAAGCTAAATCATGTGTTTTGCATGGATTTTATGCTAACTCGTTTGTTTACCCTGCATTTGAAGCTATTTCAGTTATATCGCAAGTATCTGATGCTAAATCATTTGTTTCGCATGGATTTGAAGCTAACCCTCCTACATCGGATTGATTTACAGCTAAATCATGTGTTTCGCATGGATTTGAAGCTAACTCGTTCGTTTCGCCTGCATTTGATGCTATATCACTTATATCGTAAGTGTTTGAAGCTAAATCATTTGTTTCGCATGGATTTGAAGCTAAACCTTCTACATCGCATTGATTTGAAGCTAAATCATGTGTTTTGCATGGATTTTATGCTAACTCGTTTGTTTCCCCTGCATTTGAAGCTATATCAGTTATATCGCAAGTATCTGATGCTAAATCATTTGTCTCGCATGGATTTGAAGCTAACTCGTTAGTTTCGCCTGCATTCGAAGCAATATCAATGTATCGCAAGTATCTGAACCTAAATCATTTGTTTCGCATGGATTTGAAGTTAAGCCTTCTACTTCGCATGGATTTAAAGCTAAATGATGTGAATCGCATGGATTTTGAAGCTAACTCGTTTGATTCGTCTGCATTTGAAGCTATATCAGTTATATCGCAAGTAGCTGATGCTAAATCATTTGTCTCGCATGGATTTGAAGATAAACCTTCTACATCGCATTGATTAGAAGGTAAACCATGTGTTGCGCTTGGATTTGAATCTATACCTTCTACATCGCATTGATTTGAAGCTAAATCATGTGTTTCGTTTGGATTTGTAGATGTACCTTCTACATCGCTTTGATTTGAAGCTAAATCATGTGTTTTGCATGGAATTGATGCTAACTCGTTTGTTTCCCCTACATTTGAAGCTATTTCGGTTATATCGCAAGTATCTGATGCTAAATCATTTGTTTCGCATGGATTTGAAGCTAAGCCTTCTACTTCGCATGGATTTAAAGCTAAATCATTTGTTTCGCATGGATTTGAAGCTAAACCCTCTACATCGCATTGATTTGCAGCTAAATCATGTGTTTCGCATGGATTTGAAGCTAACTCGGTCGTTTCGCCTGCATTTGTTGCTATATCACTTATATCGCAAGTATCTGAAGCTAAATCATTTGTTTCGTATAGATTTGAAGTTTAACCTTCTACACCGCATTGATTTGAAGCTAAATCATGTATTTCGCATGGATTTGAAGCTGACTCGTTAGTTTCGCCTGCATTTGAAGCAATATCAATGTATCGCAAGTATCTGAACCTAAATCACTTGATCGCATGGATTTGAAGCTAAGCCTTCTACTTCGCATGGATTTATAGCTAAATGATGTCTATCGCATGGATTTTGAAGCTAACTCGTTTGATTCGTCTGCATTTGAAGCTATATCAGTTATATCGCAATTATCTGATGCTAAATCATGTGTTTCGCATGGATTTGAAGCTAACTCGGTCGTTTCGCCTGCTTTTAATGCTATATCAATTATATCGCAAGTATCTGAACCTAAATCATTTGCGTCTCATGGATTTGAAGCTAAATCTTCTACATCGCATTGATTTAAAGCTAAATCATGTGTTTCGATTAGATTGGAAGCTAAATCGTTTGTTTCGTCTGCATTTGAAGACATATCACTTATATCCCAAGTGTTTGAAGATAAATCATTTGTTTCGCATGGATTTCAAGCTAAACCTTCTACATCGCATTGATTTGCAGCTAAATCATGTGTTTCGCATGGATTTGAAGCAAACTCGTCTGTTTCTTCTGCATTTGAAGCTATATCACTTATATCCCAAGCGTTTGAAAGTAAATTATTTGTTTCGCCTGGATTTGAACTTAAACCTTCTAAATCGCATTGATTTGAAGCTAAATGATTCTATGAAGCTATGATTCGCTTGCATTTGGAGCTAACTCGTTTGTTTCCCCTCCATTTGAAGCTATATCACTTATATAGCTAGTATCTGAAGCTAAATCATTAGTTTCGCATGGATTTGAAGCCAAACCTTCTTCATCGCATTGATTTGCTGCTAAATCATGTGTATCGCATGGGTTTGAAGCTAATTCATGTGTTTCGAATGGATTTGAAGCTAAACCTTATACTTCGCATTGATTTGTTGCTAAATCATGTGTTTCGCATGGATTTGAAGCTAACTCGTTTGTTTCGCCTGCATTTGAAACTGTATCACATATATCGCAAGTATCTTAAGCTAAATCATTTGTGTCGCATGGATTTGAAGCTGAACTTTCTACATCGCATTGATTTGAAGCTAAATCATGTGATTCGCTTGGATTGGAAGCTAACTCGTTTGTTTCGTCTGCATTTGAAGCTGTATTACTTATATCGCAAGTATGTGAATCTAAATCATTTGTGTCTCATGGATTTGAAGCAAAACCTTCTACATCGCATTGATTTCAAGCTAAATCATGTGATTCGTTTGGATTTGCAGCTAACTCGTTTGTTTCTCCTGCATTTGAATCTATATCACTTATATCGCATGTATCTGTTGCTAAATCAATTGTATCGCATGGATTTGAAGCTAATCCTTCTACTTCAAATTGATTTGAAGCTAAATCATGTGTTTCGCATGGATTTGAAGGTAACTCGTCTGTTTCGTCTGCATTTGAATCTATATCACTTATATCACAGGCGTTTGAAAGTAAATTATTTGTTTCGCCTGGATTTGAAGTTAAACCTTCTACATCGCATTGATTTGAAGCTAAATCATGTGTTTTGCATGGATTTGATGCTAACTCGTTTGTTCCCCCTGCATTTGAAATTATATCAGTTATATCGCAAGTATCTGATGCTAAATCATTTGTTTCGCATGGATTTGAAGCTAAGCCTTCTACTTCGCATGGATTTAAAGCTTAATCATTTATTTCGCATGGATTTGAAGCTAAACCCTCTACTTCGCATTGATTTGCAGCTAAATCATGTGTTTCGCATGGATTTGAAGCTAACTCGGTCGTTTCGGCTGCATTTGATGCTATATCACTTATATCGCAAGTATCTGAAGCTAAATCATTTGTTTCGTATAGATTTGAAGTTTAACCTTCTACACCGCATTGATTTGAAGCTAAATCATGTATTTCGCATGGATTTGAAGCTGACTCGTTAGTTTCGCCTGCATTTGAAGCAATATCAATGTATCGCAAGTATCTGAACCTAAATCACTTGATCGCATGGATTTGAAGCTAAGCCTTCTACTTCGCATGGATTTAAAGCTAAATGATGCCTATCGCATGGATTTTGAAGCTAACTCGTTTGATTCGTCTGCATTTGAAGCTATATCACTTATATCGTAATTATCTGATGCTAAATCATTTGTTTCGCATGGATTTGAAGCTAAACCTTCTACATCGCATTGATTTGCAGCTAAATCATGTGTTTCAAATGGATTTTATGCTAACTCGTTTGTTTCCCCTGCATTTAATGCTATATCACTTATATCGCAAGTATCTGAAGCTAAATCATTTGTTTCCCATGGATTTGAAGCTAAACCTTCTACATCGCATTGATTGGATGCTACATCATGTGTACCGCATGGATTTGCATCTAAACTTTCTTCATCGCATTGATTTGCAGTTAAATCATGCGTTTCGCATGGATTTTGAAGCTAACTCGTTTGATTCGTCTGCATTTGAAACTATATCACTTGTATCGCAAGTATCAGAAGCTAAATCATTTGTGTCGCATGAATTTGATGCTAATCCTTCTACATAGCATTGATTTGAAGCTTAATCATGTGTATCGCATTGATTCTGAAGCTAACTCGTTTGATTCGTCTGCATTTGAAGCAATATCATTTATATCGCAAGTATCTGAAGCTAAATCATTTGCGTCTCATGGATTTGAAGCTAAATCTTCTACATCGCATTGATTTAAATCTAAATCATGTGTTTCGACTAGATTGGAAGCTAAATCGTTTATTTCGTCTGCATTTGTAGCTGTATCACTTATATCGCAAGTATCTGAAGCTAAATAATTTGTTTCGCATGGATTTGCAGCTAGACTTTCTACATCGCATTGATTTGCAGCTAAATCATGTGTTTCGCATGGATTTGAAGCAAACTCGTCTGTTTCTTCTGCATTTCAAGCTATATCACTTATATCCCAAGCGTTTGAAAGTAAATTATTTGTTTCGCCTGGATTTGAACTTAAACTTTCTAAATCGCATTGATTTGAAGCTAAATGATTCTATGAAGCTATGATTCGCTTGGATTTGGAGCTAACTCCTTTGTTTCCCCTCCATTTGAAGCTATATCACTTATATCGCTAGTATCTGAAGCTAAATCATTAGTTTCGCATGGATTTGAAGCCAAACCTTCTTCATCGCATTGATTTGCTGCTAAATCATGTGTATCGCATGGGTTTGAAGCTAATTCATGTGTTTCGCATGGATTTGAAGCTAAACCTTATACTTCGCATTGATTTGTTGCTAAATCATGTGTTTCGCATGGATTTGAAGCTAACTCGTTTGTTTCGCCTGCATTTGAAACTGTATCACATATATCGCAAGTATCTTAAGCTAAATCATTTGTGTCGCATGGATGTGAAGCTGAACTTTCTACATCGCATTGATTTGAAGCTAAATCATGTGTTTCGCATGGATTTGAAGCTAACTCGTCTGTTTCGTCTGCATTTGAAGCTATATGACTTATATCACAGGCGTTTGAAAGTAAATTATTTGTTTCGCCTGGATTTGAAGTTAAACCTTCTAAATCGCATTGATTTGAAGCTAAATCGTGTGATTCTTTTGGATTTGAAGCTAACTCGATTGTTTCCCCTGCATTTGAAGCTATATCAGTTATATCGCAAGTATCTGAACCTAAATCATTTGTTTCTCATGGATTTGAAGCTAAACCTTATACATCGCATTGATTTGATGCTACATCATGTGTACCGCATGGATTTGCATCTAAACCTTCTTCATCGCATTGATTTGCAGCTAAATCATGCGTTTCGCATGGATTTGAAGCAAACTCGTCTGTTTCTTCTGCATTTGAAGCTATATCACTTATATCCCAAGCGTTTGAAAGTAAATTATTTGTTTCGCCTGGATTTGAATTTAAACTTTCTAAATCGCATTGATTTGAAGCTAAATGATTCTATGAAGCTATGATTCGCTTGGATTTGGAGCTAACTCGTTTGTTTCCCCTCCATTTGAAGCTATATCACTTATATCGCTAGTAACTGAAGCTAAATCATTAGTTTCGCATGGATTTGAAGCCAAACCTTCTTCATCGCATTGATTTGCTGCTAAATCATGTGTATCGCATGGGTTTGAAGCTAATTCATTTGTTTCGCATGGATTTGAAGCTAAACCTTATACTTCGCATTGATTTGTTGCTAAATCATGTGTTTCGCATGGATTTGAAGCTAACTCGTTTGTTTCGCCTGCATTTGAAACTGTATCACATATATCGCAAGTATCTTAAGCTAAATCATTTGTGTCGCATGGATTTGAAGCTGAACTTTCTACATCGCATTGATTTGAAGCTAAATCATGTGTTTCGCATGGATTTGAAGCTAACTCGTCTGTTTCGTCTGCATTTGAAGCTATATGACTTATATCACAGGCGTTGAAAGTAAATTATTTGTTTCGCCTGGATTTGAAGTTAAACCTTCTAAATCGCATTGATTTGAAGCTAAATCGTGTGATTCTTTTGGATTTGAAGCTAACTCGATTGTTTCCCCTGCATTTGAAGCTATATCAGTTATATCGCAAGTATCTGAACCTAAATCATTTGTTTCTCATGGATTTGAAGCTAAACCTTATACATCGCATTGATTTGATGCTACATCATGTGTACCGCATGGATTTGCATCTAAACCTTCTTCATCGCATTGATTTGCAGCTAAATCATGCGTTTCGCATGGATTTGAAGCAAACTCGTCTGTTTCTTCTGCATTTGAAGCTATATCACTTATATCCCAAGCGTTTGAAAGTAAATTATTTGTTTCGCCTGGATTTGAATTTAAACTTTCTAAATCGCATTGATTTGAAGCTAAATGATTCTATGAAGCTATGATTCGCTTGGATTTGGAGCTAACTCGTTTGTTTCCCCTCCATTTGAAGCTATATCACTTATATCGCTAGTAACTGAAGCTAAATCATTAGTTTCGCATGGATTTGAAGCCAAACCTTCTTCATCGCATTGATTTGCTGCTAAATCATGTGTATCGCATGGGTTTGAAGCTAATTCATTTGTTTCGCATGGATTTGAAGCTAAACCTTATACTTCGCATTGATTTGTTGCTAAATCATGTGTTTCGCATGGATTTGAAGCTAACTCGTTTGTTTCGCCTGCATTTGAAACTGTATCACATATATCGCAAGTATCTTAAGCTAAATCATTTGTGTCGCATGGATTTGAAGCTGAACTTTCTACATCGCATTGATTTGAAGCTAAATCATGTGTTTCGCATGGATTTGAAGCTAACTCGTCTGTTTCGTCTGCATTTGAAGCTATATGACTTATATCACAGGCGTTTGAAAGTAAATTATTTGTTTCGCCTGGATTTGAAGTTAAACCTTCTAAATCGCATTGATTTGAAGCTAAATCGTGTGATTCTTTTGGATTTGAAGCTAACTCGATTGTTTCCTCTGCATTTGAGGCTATATCAATTATATCGCAAGTATCTGATGCTAAATCATTTGTTTCGCATGGATTTGAAGCTAAACCTTCTACATCGCATTGATTTGCAGCTAAATCATGTGTTTCGCATGGATTTGAAGCTAAAACTTCTAAATCGCAGTGATTTGAAGCTATGTCATGTGATTCGCTTGGCTTTGAAGCTAACTCGTTTGTTTCGTCTGCATTTGAAGCTATATCTCTTATATCCCAAGTGTTTGAAGCTAAATCATGTGTTTCGCAGGGATTTGAAGCTAACTCGCTAGTTTCGCCTGCATTTGAAGCAATAGCAATGTATCGCAAGTATCTGAACCTAAATCATTTGTTTCGCATGGATTTGAAGCTAACTCGGTCGTTTCGCCTGCATTTGATGCTATATCACTTATATCGCATTATCTGAAGCTAAATCATTTGTTTCGTATAGATTTGAAGTTTAACCTTCTACATCGCATTGATTTGAAGCTAAATCATGTGTTTTGCATGGAATTGATGCTAACTCGTTTGTTTCCCCTGCATTTGAAGCCATTTCGGTTATATCGCAAGTATCTGATACTAAATCATTTGTCTCGCATGGATTTGAAGCTAAACCTTCTACATCGCATTGATTTGAAGCTAAATCATGTGTTGCGCTTGGATTTGAATCTATACCTTCTACATCGCATTGATTTGAAGCTAAATCATGTGTTGCGCTTGGATTTGAATCTATACCTTCTACATCGCATTGATTTGAAGCTAAATCATGTGTTTCGTTTGGATATGAAGATATACCTTGTACATCGCTTTGATTTGAAGCTAAATCATGTGTTTTGCATGGAATTGATGATAACTCGTTTGTTTCCCTGCATTTGAAGCTATTTCAGTTATATCGCAAGTATCTGATGCTAAATCATGTATTTCGCATGGATTTGAAGCTAACTCGTTAGTTTCGCCTGTATTTGAAGCAATATCAATGTATCGCAAGTATCTGAAGCTAAATCATTTGTTTCCCATGGATTTGAAGCTAAACCTTCTACATCGCATTGATTTGAACCTAAATCATGTGTTTCGTTTGGATTTGAAGATATACCTTCTACATCGCTTAGATTTGAAGCTAAATCATGTGTTTTGCATGGAATTGATGCTAACTCGTTTGTTCCCCTGCATTTGAAGCCATTTCGGTTATATCGCAAGTATCTGATACTAAATCATTTGTCTCGCATGGATTTGAAGCTAAACCTTCTACATCGAATTGATTTGAAGCTAAATCATGTGTTGCGCTTGGATTTGAATCTATACCTTCTACATCGCATTGATTTGAAGCTAAATCATGTGTTTCGTTTGGATATGAAGATATACCTTGTACATCGCTTTGATTTGAAGCTAAATCATGTGTTTTGCATGGAATTGATGATAACTCGTTTGTTTCCCCTGCATTTGAAGCTATTTCAGTTATATCGCAAGTATCTGATGCTAAATCATTTGTCTCGCATGGATTTGAAGATAAACCTTCTACATCGCATTGATTTGAAGCTAAATCATGTGTTTCGTTTGGATTTGAAGATATACCTTCTACATCGCTTTGATTTGAAGCTAAATCATGTGTTTTGCATGGAATTGATGCTAACTCGTTTGTTTCCCCTGCATTCGAAGCTATTTCAGTTATGTCGCAAGTATCTGATACTAAATCATTTGTTTCGCATGGATTTGAAGCTAAACCTTCTACATCGTATCGATTTGAAGCTAAATGATATGTATCGCATGGATTTTGAAGCTATCCCGTTTGATTCGTCTGCATTTGCAGCTATATCACTTATATCACAAGTGTTTGAAGCTAAATCATTTGTTTCGCATGGATTTGAAGCTAAATCATGTGTTTTGCATGGATTTTATGCTAACTCGTTTGTTTCCCCTGCATTTGAAGCTATATCAGTTATATCGCAAGTATCTGATGCTAAATCATATGTCTCGCATGGATTTGAACCTAAACCTTCTACATCGCATTGATTTACAGCTAAATCATGTGATTCGCTTGGCTTTGAAGCTAACTCGTTAGTTTCGCCTGCATTCGAAGCAATATCAATGTATCGCAAGTATCTGAAACTAAATCATTTGTTTCGCATGGATTTGAAGTTAAGCCTTCTACTTCGCATGGATTTAAAGCTAAATGATGTGTATCGCATGGATTTTGAAGCTAACTCGTTTGATTCGTCTGCATTTGAAGCTATATCAGTTATATCGCAAGTAGCTGATGCTAAATCATTTGTTTCGCATGGATTTGAAGCTAAACTTTCTACATCACGTTGATTTGCAGCTAACTCATGTGTTTCGCATGGATTTGAAGCTAACTCGGTCGTTTCGCCTGCATTTGATGCTATATCACTTATATCGCAAGTATCTGAAGCTAAATCATTTGTTTCGTATAGATTTGAAGCTAAGCCTTCTACTTCGTATCGATTTGAAGTTAAATGATATGTATCGCATGGATTTTGAAGCTTCCCCGTTTGATCCGTCTGCATTACCTGCTATATCACTTATATCCCAAGTGTTTGTAGGTAAATCATTTGTTTCGCATGGATTTGAAGTTAAACCTTCTACATCGCATTGATTTGAAGCTAAATCATGTGTTGCGCTTGGATTTGAATCTATACCTTCTACATCGCATTGATTTGAAGCTAAATCATGTGTTTCGTTCGGATTTGAAGATATACATTCTACATCGCTTTGATTTGAAGCTAAATCATGTGTTTTGCATGGAATTGATGCTAACTCGTTCGTTTCCCCTGCGTTTGAAGCTATTTTAATTATATATCGCAAGTATCTGATGCTAAATCATGTGTTTCGCTTGGATTTGAAGCTAAACCTTTTACATCGCATTGATTTGCATCTAAATCATGCGTTTCGCATGGATTTGAAGCTAACTCGTTTGTTTCCCCTGCATTTGAAGCTATATCAGTTATATCGCAAGTATCTGAAGCTAAATCATTTGTTTCGTATAGATTTGATGTTTAACCGTCTACATCGCATTGATTTGAAGCTAAATCATTTGTTTCGCATGAATTTGAAGCTAAACCTTCTACATCGTATCGATTTGAAGCTAAATGATATGTATCGCATGGATTTTGAAGCTATCCCGTTTGATTCGTCTGCATTTGCAGCTATATCACTTATATCACAAGTGTTTGAAGATAAATCATTTGTTTCGCATGGATTTCAAGCTAAATCATGTGTTTTGCATGGATTTTATGCTAACTCGTTTGTTTCCCCTGCATTTGAAGCTATATCAGTTATATCGCAAGTATCTGATGCTAAATCATATGTCTCGCATGGATTTGAACCTAAACCTTCTACATCGCATTGATTTACAGCTAAATCATGTGATTCGCTTGGCTTTGAAGCTAACTCGTTAGTTTCGCCTGCATTCGAAGCAATATCAATGTATCGCAAGTATCTGAACCTAAATCATTTGTTTCGCATGGATTTGAAGCTAAGCCTTCTACTTCGCATGGATTTAAAGCGAAATGATGTGTATCGCATGGATTTTGAAGCTAACTCGTTTGATTCGTCTGCATTTCCTGCTATATCACTTATATCCCAAGTATTTGTAGGTAAATCATTTGTTTCGCATGGATTTGAGGCTAATCCTTCTACATCGCATTGATTTGAAGCTAAATCATGTGTTGCGCTTGGATTTGAATCTATACCTTCTACATCGCATTGATTTGAAGCTAAATCATGTGTTTCGTTTGGATATGAAGATATACCTTGTACATCGCTTTGATTTGAAGCTAAATCATGTGTTTTGCATGGAATTGATGATAACTCGTTTGTTTCATCTGCATTTGAAGCTATTTCAGTTATATCGCAAGTATCTGATGCTAAATCATTTGTTTCGCATGGATTTGAAGCTAAACCTTCTACATCGCATTGATTTGCAGCTAAATCATGTGTTTCGCATGGATTTGAAGCTAAAACTTCTAAATCGCAGTGATTTGAAGCTATGTCATGTGATTCGCTTGGCTTTGAAGCTAACTCGTTTGTTTCGTCTGCATTTGAAGCTATATCTCTTATATCCCAAGTGTTTGAAGCTAAATCATGTGTTTCGCAGGGATTTGAAGCTAACTCGCTAGTTTCGCCTGCATTTGAAGCAATAGCAATGTATCGCAAGTATCTGAACCTAAATCATTTGTTTCGCATGGATTTGAAGCTAACTCGGTCGTTTCGCCTGCATTTGATGCTATATCACTTATATCGCATTATCTGAAGCTAAATCATTTGTTTCGTATAGATTTGAAGTTTAACCTTCTACATCGCATTGATTTGAAGCTAAATCATGTGTTTTGCATGGAATTGATGCTAACTCGTTTGTTTCCCCTGCATTTGAAGCCATTTCGGTTATATCGCAAGTATCTGATACTAAATCATTTGTCTCGCATGGATTTGAAGCTAAACCTTCTACATCGCATTGATTTGAAGCTAAATCATGTGTTGCGCTTGGATTTGAATCTATACCTTCTACATCGCATTGATTTGAAGCTAAATCATGTGTTGCGCTTGGATTTGAATCTATACCTTCTACATCGCATTGATTTGAAGCTAAATCATGTGTTTCGTTTGGATATGAAGATATACCTTGTACATCGCTTTGATTTGAAGCTAAATCATGTGTTTTGCATGGAATTGATGATAACTCGTTTGTTTCCCCTGCATTTGAAGCTATTTCAGTTATATCGCAAGTATCTGATGCTAAATCATGTATTTCGCATGGATTTGAAGCTAACTCGTTAGTTTCGCCTGTATTTGAAGCAATATCAATGTATCGCAAGTATCTGAAGCTAAATCATTTGTTTCCCATGGATTTGAAGCTAAACCTTCTACATCGCATTGATTTGAACCTAAATCATGTGTTTCGTTTGGATTTGAAGATATACCTTCTACATCGCTTAGATTTGAAGCTAAATCATGTGTTTTGCATGGAATTGATGCTAACTCGTTTGTTTCCCCTGCATTTGAAGCCATTTCGGTTATATCGCAAGTATCTGATACTAAATCATTTGTCTCGCATGGATTTGAAGCTAAACCTTCTACATCGAATTGATTTGAAGCTAAATCATGTGTTGCGCTTGGATTTGAATCTATACCTTCTACATCGCATTGATTTGAAGCTAAATCATGTGTTTCGTTTGGATATGAAGATATACCTTGTACATCGCTTTGATTTGAAGCTAAATCATGTGTTTTGCATGGAATTGATGATAACTCGTTTGTTTCCCCTGCATTTGAAGCTATTTCAGTTATATCGCAAGTATCTGATGCTAAATCATTTGTCTCGCATGGATTTGAAGATAAACCTTCTACATCGCATTGATTTGAAGCTAAATCATGTGTTTCGTTTGGATTTGAAGATATACCTTCTACATCGCTTTGATTTGAAGCTAAATCATGTGTTTTGCATGGAATTGATGCTAACTCGTTTGTTTCCCCTGCATTCGAAGCTATTTCAGTTATGTCGCAAGTATCTGATACTAAATCATTTGTTTCGCATGGATTTGAAGCTAAACCTTCTACATCGTATCGATTTGAAGCTAAATGATATGTATCGCATGGATTTTGAAGCTATCCCGTTTGATTCGTCTGCATTTGCAGCTATATCACTTATATCACAAGTGTTTGAAGCTAAATCATTTGTTTCGCATGGATTTGAAGCTAAATCATGTGTTTTGCATGGATTTTATGCTAACTCGTTTGTTTCCCCTGCATTTGAAGCTATATCAGTTATATCGCAAGTATCTGATGCTAAATCATATGTCTCGCATGGATTTGAACCTAAACCTTCTACATCGCATTGATTTACAGCTAAATCATGTGATTCGCTTGGCTTTGAAGCTAACTCGTTAGTTTCGCCTGCATTCGAAGCAATATCAATGTATCGCAAGTATCTGAAACTAAATCATTTGTTTCGCATGGATTTGAAGTTAAGCCTTCTACTTCGCATGGATTTAAAGCTAAATGATGTGTATCGCATGGATTTTGAAGCTAACTCGTTTGATTCGTCTGCATTTGAAGCTATATCAGTTATATCGCAAGTAGCTGATGCTAAATCATTTGTTTCGCATGGATTTGAAGCTAAACTTTCTACATCACGTTGATTTGCAGCTAACTCATGTGTTTCGCATGGATTTGAAGCTAACTCGGTCGTTTCGCCTGCATTTGATGCTATATCACTTATATCGCAAGTATCTGAAG
This sequence comes from Megalopta genalis, assembly GCF_051020955.1. Lineage (NCBI taxonomy): Eukaryota > Metazoa > Arthropoda > Insecta > Hymenoptera > Halictidae > Megalopta > Megalopta genalis. The sequence goes on along the minus strand of NW_027476274.1, from coordinate 4,286 downwards.
CTAAATCATTTGTTTCGTATAGATTTGAAGCTAAGCCTTCTACTTCGTATCGATTTGAAGTTAAATGATATGTATCGCATGGATTTTGAAGCTTCCCCGTTTGATCCGTCTGCATTACCTGCTATATCACTTATATCCCAAGTGTTTGTAGGTAAATCATTTGTTTCGCATGGATTTGAAGTTAAACCTTCTACATCGCATTGATTTGAAGCTAAATCATGTGTTGCGCTTGGATTTGAATCTATACCTTCTACATCGCATTGATTTGAAGCTAAATCATGTGTTTCGTTCGGATTTGAAGATATACATTCTACATCGCTTTGATTTGAAGCTAAATCATGTGTTTTGCATGGAATTGATGCTAACTCGTTCGTTTCCCCTGCGTTTGAAGCTATTTTAATTATATATCGCAAGTATCTGATGCTAAATCATGTGTTTCGCTTGGATTTGAAGCTAAACCTTTTACATCGCATTGATTTGCATCTAAATCATGCGTTTCGCATGGATTTGAAGCTAACTCGTTTGTTTCCCCTGCATTTGAAGCTATATCAGTTATATCGCAAGTATCTGAAGCTAAATCATTTGTTTCGTATAGATTTGATGTTTAACCGTCTACATCGCATTGATTTGAAGCTAAATCATTTGTTTCGCATGAATTTGAAGCTAAACCTTCTACATCGTATCGATTTGAAGCTAAATGATATGTATCGCATGGATTTTGAAGCTATCCCGTTTGATTCGTCTGCATTTGCAGCTATATCACTTATATCACAAGTGTTTGAAGATAAATCATTTGTTTCGCATGGATTTCAAGCTAAATCATGTGTTTTGCATGGATTTTATGCTAACTCGTTTGTTTCCCCTGCATTTGAAGCTATATCAGTTATATCGCAAGTATCTGATGCTAAATCATATGTCTCGCATGGATTTGAACCTAAACCTTCTACATCGCATTGATTTACAGCTAAATCATGTGATTCGCTTGGCTTTGAAGCTAACTCGTTAGTTTCGCCTGCATTCGAAGCAATATCAATGTATCGCAAGTATCTGAACCTAAATCATTTGTTTCGCATGGATTTGAAGCTAAGCCTTCTACTTCGCATGGATTTAAAGCGAAATGATGTGTATCGCATGGATTTTGAAGCTAACTCGTTTGATTCGTCTGCATTTCCTGCTATATCACTTATATCCCAAGTATTTGTAGGTAAATCATTTGTTTCGCATGGATTTGAGGCTAATCCTTCTACATCGCATTGATTTGAAGCTAAATCATGTGTTGCGCTTGGATTTGAATCTATACCTTCTACATCGCATTGATTTGAAGCTAAATCATGTGTTTCGTTTGGATATGAAGATATACCTTGTACATCGCTTTGATTTGAAGCTAAATCATGTGTTTTGCATGGAATTGATGATAACTCGTTTGTTTCATCTGCATTTGAAGCTATTTCAGTTATATCGCAAGTATCTGATGCTAAATCATTTGTTTCGCATGGATTTGAAGCTAAACCTTCTACATCGCATTGATTTGCAGCTAAATAATGTGCTTCGCATGGATCTGAAGCTAACTCGTTTGTTTCGTCTGCATTTGAAGCTACTTCGGTTATATCGCAAGTATCTGATGATAAATCATTTGCCTCGCATGGATTTGAAGCTAAACCTACTACATCGCATTGATTTGAAGCTAAATCATGTGTTTCGTTTGGATTTGAAGATATACCTTCTACATCGCTTTGATTTGAAGCTAAATCATGTGTTTTGCATGAAATTGATACTAACTCGTTTGTTTCCCCTGCATTTGAAGCTATTTCGGTTACATCGCAAGTATCTGATGCTAAATAATTTGTCTCGCATGGATTTGAAGATAAACCTTCTACATCGCATTGATTTGAAGCTAAATCATGTGTTGCGCTTGGATTTGAATCTATACCTTCTACATCGCATTGATTTGAAGCTAAATCATGTGTTTCGTTTGGATTTGAAGATATACCTTCTACATCGCTTTGATTTGAAGCTAAGTCATGTGTTTTGCATGGAATTGATGCTAACTCGTTTGTTTCCCCTGCATTTGAAGCTATTTCAGTTATGTCGCAAGTATCTGATACTAAATCTTTTGTTTCGCATGGATTTGAAGCTAAACCTTCTACATCGCATTGATTTGCAGCTAAATCATGTGATTCGCTTGGATTTGAAGCTAACTCGTTTGTTTCGCCTGCATTTGAAGCTATATCACTTATATCCCAAGTGTTTGATGCTAAATCATTTGTTTCGCATGGATTTGTAGCTAAACCTTCTACATCGCATTGATTTGAAGCTAAATCATTTGTTTCGCATTGATTTGAAGCTAAACCTTCTACATCGCATTGATTTGAAGCTAAACCTTCTACATCGCATTGATTTGAAGCTAAATCATGTGTTTCGCATGGATTTGAAGCTAACTCGGTCGTTTCGCCTGCATTTGAAGCAATATCAATGTATCGCAAGTATCTGAACCTAAATCATTTGTTTCGCATGGATTTGAAGCTAATTCGTTTGTTGCGCAAGCAGTTGAAGCTATATCACCTACATCCGAAGTGTTTGAAGCTCAATCATTTGTCCCGCATGGATTTGAAGCTAAACCATCTACTTCGCATTGATTTGAAGTTAAATCATTTGTTTCGCATGGATTTGGAGCTAACTCGTTTGTTTCACCTGCATTTGAAGCTATATCACTTATACCGCAAGTATCTGAACCTAAGTCATTTGTTTCGCATGGATTTGAAGTTAAGCCTTCTACATCGCATTGATTTGAAGCTAAATAATGTGCTTCGCATGGATCTGAAGCTAACTCGTTTGTTTCGTCTGCATTTGAAGCTACTTCGGTTATATCGCAAGTATCTGATGATAAATCATTTGTTTCGCATGGATTTGAAGCTAAGCCTTCTACTTCGCATGGATTTAAAGCTTAATCATTTATTTCGCATGGATTTGAAGCTAAACCCTCTACTTCGCATTGATTTGCAGCTAAATCATGTGTTTCGCATGGATTTGAAGCTAACTCGGTCGTTTCGGCTGCATTTGATGCTATATCACTTATATCGCAAGTATCTGAAGCTAAATCATTTGTTTCGTATAGATTTGAAGTTTAACCTTCTACACCGCATTGATTTGAAGCTAAATCATGTATTTCGCCTGCATTTGAAGCAATATCAATGTATCGCAAGTATCTGAACCTAAATCACTTGATCGCATGGATTTGAAGCTAAGCCTTCTACTTCGCATGGATTTAAAGCTAAATGATGCCTATCGCATGGATTTTGAAGCTAACTCGTTTGATTCGTCTGCATTTGAAGCTATATCACTTATATCGTAATTATCTGATGCTAAATCATTTGTTTCGCATGGATTTGAAGCTAAACCTTCTACATCGCATTGATTTGCAGCTAAATCATGTGTTTCAAATGGATTTTATGCTAACTCGTTTGTTTCCCCTGCATTTAATGCTATATCACTTATATCGCAAGTATCTGAAGCTAAATCATTTGTTTCCCATGGATTTGAAGCTAAACCTTCTACATCGCATTGATTGGATGCTACATCATGTGTACCGCATGGATTTGCATCTAAACTTTCTTCATCGCATTGATTTGCAGTTAAATCATGCGTTTCGCATGGATTTTGAAGCTAACTCGTTTGATTCGTCTGCATTTGAAACTATATCACTTGTATCGCAAGTATCAGAAGCTAAATCATTTGTGTCGCATGAATTTGATGCTAATCCTTCTACATAGCATTGATTTGAAGCTTAATCATGTGTATCGCATTGATTCTGAAGCTAACTCGTTTGATTCGTCTGCATTTGAAGCAATATCATTTATATCGCAAGTATCTGAAGCTAAATCATTTGCGTCTCATGGATTTGAAGCTAAATCTTCTACATCGCATTGATTTAAAGCTAAATCATGTGTTTCGACTAGATTGGAAGCTAAATCGTTTATTTCGTCTGCATTTGTAGCTGTATCACTTATATCGCAAGTATCTGAAGCTAAATAATTTGTTTCGCATGGATTTGCAGCTAGACTTTCTACATCGCATTGATTTGCAGCTAAATCATGTGTTTCGCATGGATTTGAAGCAAACTCGTCTGTTTCTTCTGCATTTCAAGCTATATCACTTATATCCCAAGCGTTTGAAAGTAAATTATTTGTTTCGCCTGGATTTGAACTTAAACTTTCTAAATCGCATTGATTTGAAGCTAAATGATTCTATGAAGCTATGATTCGCTTGGATTTGGAGCTAACTCCTTT